>NW_022103968.1:69690238-69749820 GCF_000313985.2 Echinops telfairi | reverse complement strand
GTCCTAGCTTGCACCAGGACTGCTGATGCTCAAACAGCTCAGAAGTTTCCTGCCCCACCCTGGCCAGCTGGAATTGAATTAAGTAATTCTGAAAGTGAGCTTTGCTCCAAGGGGTCTTTGTAATTTTGATAGCCTCTGGGCTCTGTAGCTAACTTCTGGCCTTCCTTAGCACTGGCTCCCTTATTATGCTAATGTATGTTAAAGAACTCGTTCTACCAGTTGCCTTGGAGTTAAATAATGAGCCTTGGATTTTCAGTTTTTACAGAGAAAATATTTTTTCTCTCTTTTTTACATTGGGCTTATGGAGTGCCCTGATTTGGGGGCTGTCATACTGATCCTCAGGAGAGGAGATTCAGCTTATCAGAGAGGTTGTTTTCTTCTCAGTCAACTGGAACTGAATTCGCCCCCTGCACTATGACTATCCGCTTATTTTCTGCTACACTGGGACCTGACTCAGGTAAATTTCCTTACTTTTGCAATTGCTCCAAATCTATGGCTACCTGCTGACCCCAAACCCCAGGCTATGAGCTCAAGGTAGCTAACAGCACAGGGAGCTCTGATGTGGGGACCTGTGACTAGTTTTCAGAGGTTCTCCTTGTGTCTGGGATTATGTCCCCTTTAGGGCGTCAGCCTGGGGAAATTGCTACTCATTTCCGAACTAGGGCACAAATAGGTGCTCAGCTGGAGCCCATGAGCCCAGCACACCGAACTTGGAGCAATTTAGTGCATTCTTGGTTTGCTTTGTGAATGAAAATTTTAAAAAGTGGGTTTTAGGACTGACCTTAGTACCCTGGTTCTAATTTCAAGACTCAGTCTCCCCGTCTCTCTCACCTTACCTCCCAATTTTCTGGTCTGGCAGCAGGAGCTCTGAGCAGGTGAAGCTAACTAGACGCCATCTTTTTCCCTATTCTGACAACTCTCTTAAACACCACAAGACATGGACAAAACTAGAGAACATTATGCTTTACAGTCAATGTTACAAAGATAAACATTAAATAACAGTATTATTATAAGGAAAAAGCAAGAAAAGGGAACTTGGTTTATATACAAAAGACAATAATTTAGTGAGTATGAGGGTGCCAGGAATGAGTGCGTGAACAAGGAGGGGGGGTAGGATATTGAGGCAGGGAGAAAGAGAACCACACATACGGAGGGTGTAACAGGATTTTGCTTTGGGTTTCATTTCTTGAGGTGGACTGTATAAATATATACAGTGTTTCTTAAAAAAAAAAAAATCCCTCCCGATTCCTTATCCCTCAAACCAAAATAGTGCCAGAAAATGGGAGAAAAGTAAAACTGAAATGGGACTTGAACCTTTAGTGACAAACAAGTTCATTTTAAACAAAATAAAATAAAGTTCAAGTTCTTATCCACCATCTGATTCTGTCTAAATTATGAAGTGAACACACTGCCATTGATTCAATGTCAACTCATGAAAACTCTATAGGATAGAGTAATCTACTTCATAAGGTTTCTAAGACCTTAAATCCGTATCAGAGCAGGCTGCCGCATCTTTCTTTTGTGGCTCAGCTGTTGAGTTTAATGACTGAATATGGGGTTTAAAAAGCTTGTTGGAAAGCAGTCATAATATGGGAGACCAGACTTGCAAAGTTGCCAAGGATTTTCCTGTAAGGAGAGCTTGTGCAATTGTGTTTGTGGCAAACATGCCATTGCAGAGACCCAGTCAAATATCTAATTGAGTTCTGACATGTAGTCCAGGGCTATGTTGGGCAATGGAGAGAAGTTGCCATCCATGGCCTGTTCTCAAAGGACAAAACTGAAAAAATGCTCAGAGCAGGAGCCAGATCTGAGTATTAGTCTTCTATTGCTCACTTACTGTGTGATTCTAAGATTCTAAACCTTTCCCTCTCTGTAACTCTAAGACGATGATTCTTTTTTACTGATATGTATGAAGCACCAGAAAATCTATCAATCAATAATTTATAGAACTTAATACCTAAATCTCATAACCCACACAATCTCGTCTACCATTTCCTTCAACAGCTTCCATAATAACCCATTCTGCTGAAAGTTCTAATGTCAAAGAATTTATACCTTTCCCTCCCTCCTGAACTCTCATCAGTGAAAGTAACCACAGAATTAATTTTAATGTGGGGATCACAGGAATAGTAATCATAATAGTAGCTAACAATGATTGAAAGCTTATAATGTTCTCACTTTACAGTAAAAAATTCATTATTCCTCATAATGAACAAAACTATTACCCCCATGTTATATGCATAGATAAAACAAATGGGAAAGGGTGAAGGAATTTTGTAAAATCACTCAGTTAGTGAGTGGCAGATTTGGAATTTCAACCCATAACACTGATTCAAGTGTCCCCTAAAATTATATTCCATAGATTTGCAATCTGGAGTTACCCACAAGTGTTCTCTCGTGTCTAATATGACTCAGTCTCTTGCACATCTCCTTCTCCACTTCCTGCTTCTTTCTCTGAATCCTATTGGGATGATGAGCCAGCAGGAGAGAATTGATTGTAGCCTTCAGGGTTTTGACTATTTTCCCTTTCATGAAAAATTTTGTTGTCGTTTTTCCTAATGGAGAACTAAAAGATTTTCAGGAAATTAACTATAGCAACATCCTTTCCCCACCTTTTTCTTCTGCTTTTTTTGTGATTTAAAAAAAATTTATTTTCAAACTCCCATCTTTCTTTTCTACTATACTTTAAAAAATTCTACTCTCATACTTTGAATTTCCACAATAGTTTATCACTTTGTAAACATTATTGGTTTCAAATTTACAACGTCTTATCATTCTGCACAAAAGTTTAAAACCTTAAAATGTTTTCATTATTATTATTATTATTATTACTATTATTATTAGGTGAACATTTACAGAGCAGGTCACCAGTTTTACGTTCAATATTTCATATATCTTTTAGTCTCAATTGATGTATTGCAATCCTCACAATATGCCATCACTCATTCCATTTCTTCTTAGTGTTTCTGTTTCTATTCTCCTTCTTTCATAACCTATGGGAATTTGTCAGTCTAATGCTGTCCTTTAAACTTTCAATGGTAGATTATTATAACTGGAAAATAAGTTCAGTCCCAGAACTGAAGGGTAACTATGGGTCCTAGTCTTGGGTCCTACCAGTCTCTTCTTATTTTAAAAGAGAACATTTATTAAGTCTTAAGTGGGCCAAGGACAAGACAACTACAGAGACACCATCCAGATGAAGAGAATATCAGCATGGGGTTCTAATGGTCTCCAAAGGTTTGCTGTGATACGTATCTTTTTAAAAGATTCAGGATGTCAAAAAATTGTCATATAAACATAGTTTGTGACAGATCAAAAAATCATAGCTACTGGTAAGGCTCCAGGAGTAGGAGTGAGGCTAGGATGGGGATTGAATTATGTAAGGCAAAGGAGCTTACATTAATGTTCCAGAAGCTTCCTTGAGGCGGTCAGAGTATGACTCGTGATTTTGATACTCCAAGTGTGGTGATCTCCATCATGCACATACCTTGGTAAGTCCGATTGGAAGATTGTCCACCCCTAGGTTGACTTGGGGTAATCCACTTTCCAATGCACTATGTCTGAGGGCAATACTGTACATCCTTGAGCAAAGATCAGAGGGAATCCAATGAGTGATTAATGAGGTGATTTTGCAAGTAGATTTGGGATTTCATTGTAATTTATGTTGTTATTAGAGCCTTCCAACTCATAATGACCCTGTGTACAACAGAATGAAGCACTGCCCTGCCCTGCCCTGCACTGTTTGCACAAGTATTCTTATGTTTGAGTACATTGTTGCAGCTACTGTACCAATCCATCTCATTGAAGGCCTGCTATCTTTTTTGCTACACTCTCAATTTACCAAGCATGATGTCCTTCTCCAGAGACTGGTCTCTCCTGACAACATGCCCAAAGTATGTGAGATGAAGTATCAGCATCCTTGCATCTAAGGAGCATTCTGGCTGTACTTCTTCCAAGACACATCTGTTTGTTATTTTGACATTCCAGGGTATTTTTCTTTTTTTTTTCCAAGCTACTTTCAATATTCTTTATCAACAGCATAATTCAAATGCATCTATTCTTCTTTGTTTTTCTGTGTTCATTGTTCAATATCCACATGCATATGAGGTGATTGAAAATACTATGGCTTGAATCAGGTGTATTGTAGTCCTCAAAATATAATTTTTTTCCTTCTGATGAAGACTTTAAAGAGGTCTTATGCAGCAGATTTATCCAATTCAATGTGTCATTTGATCACTTGACTGCTGCTTCCATGAGCATTTGTGGATTGTGGATTCAGACAAATCAAAATTCTTGACAACTCCAATCTTATCGCTATCATGATGTTACCTATTTGTGCAGTTGTGAGGATTTTTTTCCTTTAGATTGAATTATAATCCATGTTGAAGGCTGAAATCATTAATCATCATCAGCAAGTGCTTCAATTCCTCCTCACTTTCAGCAAGTAAGGTTGTGTCATCTGCATGTCACAGGTTGTTAATAAGCATCCCTCTAAACCTGATGCAACATTCTGCTTCATATAATCCAGTTTCTCTGATTATTTGCTCAACATATAGTTTTAATAAATATGGGGCGACTCACAGTGTTTCTGATTTTATAAAATGCAAATAGTCTCTTGTTCTGTTCACACAACTGTTCTTAATTCATGTACAGGTTCCACAAGAGCACAATGAATGTGCTGGGATTCTTATTCTTAAAACTATCCATTCAAAAAAAAACTATCCAAAGTTTGTTATTGTCTACACAGTTGAGTGCCATTACATATTTAGTGAAACACAAGTGAACATCTTTCTTGTCTTCTCTGCTTTGAGCCAAGATCCATCTGACATTAGCAATGATATTCTTTATTTCATGTCCTCTTCTGAATCTAACCTAAACCTCTGTCAATGTACTGCTGTAACCATTGTTAGATGATCTTCAGCAAAATTATACGTGTATGTGAATCAATGATATTGTTCTATAATTTGGGTATTCTGTTTGGTTACCCTCTTTAGAATGTGTGCAAATATGGTTATCTTTCTGTCAGTTGGCCAAGTAATTGTCTTCCAGATTTCTTAGCCTAGATTTCCTAGAATAAATCCTTTTAGTGCTTTATGAGCTGTTGAAACATTTCCATTGATATTCTATCAATGCCTGGAACATTTGTTTTGGAAAATACCTTATGTATAGCTTGGGATTTTCCTTTCTTGATCATATGCTACCTCTTGAAATGTCTGAATATGAATTAGCTCTTTTTGATACAGTGTGCATTCTTTCCATCACTTTTTTTATGCTTCCCACATCTTTAAATATTTTTCCCATAGATATTTTCAATATTGCAACATTTGACTATTTTTTTTGTTCTTTTCAGTTCAAGATATGCTGAGCATGAAAAAAAAAAAGATATGTTGAGCATGGTCTTCCCTTTAGGTATTCTACCTCTCGATGTTTTCACATTTCATTATTATGTTAGGCCTGGTTGATTAGAGAAACAAATTCAGTGACAGTCATATATGTATAAGAGAGAGCTTTATACCAAGAGGTAATTACATATCAAACAAACATCTCAGCCCAGTCCATAAAATGTCCATATATCTGATACTAGTCCGTAAGTCTTATACTAGTCCATAAGTCCTTCTCAAACTTAGACACCCACATGCAACAATGCAGAATTCAGGGAGATCACAGGCCAGTGGGTGCATATTTGTGTGGATCCAATGGCAGGGTATTTGACAGCTCTCCATGTGACTCACATTAGGAAGGTGAATCAGAGAGAGGGGAAAGTTTCCAGGACCCTCCTTATTAGGAGGTCACATCCACAAGGAGGCATCTGATTGACAGGATAGACTCCACCCCTACACTTCAAGTTGACACTAAATTATGTAACTATCACAGACCACCCCTTGTCAACTTGACACTTTCACACAACTCTTTAGCCATATATAATTTTTCAACAAACAATAATAAAATCATATCTGTACCTAACAGTATAAAACTAAAAAGGATACAATTCAATATGTACCAAAGCCTCATTTAAGTATAATATTCTATTATTTAAGTATAATATTCTATAAGTGAACAACACAACAATGTTCTATGCCTACAGTTGCAGTTAAGTAACACCTACACCTTAATCCTATAATCCTATGAATATAAACCCCCACCTATGAAAGTTTGTAAGCCAACAACTTCATGCCTTTATCCCACCATTTGGGGTTTCCAATTTCTATACTGCCCACTTATATCAACTCAGTGCTCTGAGGAGATAATCATATTCTTTGATGTGAAGAATCTTCATTCCAGTTGGAAATTTTTGTGAAGTTCACATCCATAAGCAAAGTCAAATCAGGATAGGACATCCATAAAATCAGCAGCAATCTGCACCAGTTCACAGCCTCAAAAATCTTCTCTTTATCTGGTCAATTCAATGCAAGCTGCTTCACTTAGCCTCACCATTGGCTGCCTTGCCCTTAGACTAAGGCCCCATCACAAATTCTCAACAATCCAGCCCCCTTGGGATAGGTCATGCCATAGGCTCAGGTTCCACACAACTCTATAAATTTCAGATCAGCCAACCCACTCTCATCTTCTCCTCTAGTTCCTGTAAATCAGGTCCATGGTGTCAGAGGCCAGACTCAATCCATCTCTCTATTGCTGCATTTCTCCCACGTGCACAAAATAAGTGGATCCAGGTGGTCACCTAGCAAGTATTTCAGCCTGCTCACAGGCTCGTTTTAATTTTCAGTCTTAGAGAGGAGTTTCTTTAAGGTTCAGATTTTTTTCCAGCTTCTGACAAAAACCACTAGTTCAAAATTCAAAAATCAAAAGAGTTACTTTTATTTTCTTTAATCTGTCAATACCCCCCTAGGCAAGTGCCTTCACCTTCAAATATCCTGAGCACTCAAGACACTGGGTGGGGCTTATCTTTTCAGAGCCTTCTTTGCAGGCATGTTCCAAACCCATGTAATGATCCAATTTTAATGGCTGAAGACAAGTAGGCTTACAAGCTCTCTATTTTCATACTTCCCAATAATCATTTATATCAATCATTATATCAATAACCATAAGAAGAAGAAATCATTATAAACAAAGTAGAATCAGATACCAAACTCAATTCCTAAGGTATAGTCAGTGAGAGCTAGATGAGTAGTGAAATTATCAGGTTCATGCTTGGGACAGTCATGGTTTGACCCTATGCTGGAAACTCCTTGGTCCCATGCCTTTGTGGGTGCCATGATGGGCCATGCAAGACCTTGGCTCTGATTTTAGGCTGAGAGGTGGCCTGAATGCCAGTGTCCCAGAAATTCACTCCCTAGATCACTGTGAGTGTGCAGAGGCCTAGACGCTGGCTACATGGAAGTCTGTTTTCAAGCCTGGTCCAGGGGGAAAGTACTGGACACCTTGCATGAGAAGCGGGACCTTTATGCCCAATCCATGCTCAGTCCCTCAAATTTTGTGGTGATAGAGATTTTGATTCACTTAACTTCATATCTGTTCTGAGAGATCTAAAGCCACCCTTGCCTGTGGCAGTTACATAATCTACTGTCAACTTGATGAAGGGGTGGAGTCAGTCCCACAGCTTGATGACCTTGTTTGGAAGCATGATAGAGATAAATAGCTCATTGGAGGCCAGACACACACTCTACTACACTTTCCTGATGACAAGCCACATGGAGCTAAGCTGATGGAGCCAGAGCCCTGGAGCTGGAGGAGAACCACAAAAATGCTGAGATGCTTACACCACCACTGGATCCACAAGACTTGCCTTGTGATCTTCCTGCATTCAGCATCATTTCATGTGTTGTGTGAATCTGAAGAGAAAATTATAGACTGGTACCAGACATATGGGCTAATATCAGACTTATGGACTTGATCTGGAGTGGCCTGGGATGTTTTCTTATTATAAAATTATATATAAAGCTCTTTCTTATCCACATATGAGTGTCTATGAATTTGTTTCTTTAGTCAACCCAGACTAACACACTGCCCTCCATTCCTACCTGATAATTTTCTCCTAGTTGTTGGAGAGAGGATGGTTTTGTGCATGTTCTTAGTCAGTCAGCAGAAATATATCACAATTTTCTGGTTTTGTTTATTTAAAAGATCTGAGCCAATTTTATCAGTCTACCAGTCCTTAGACATTGGAAAGTGAAAAAAAAGTATCTATGAGAAAACTTGATTCTTGGTAAAAATGTGCTGTGATTATGAGAAGAAAAATTTTTTGCTAAATTAGAGATGAAAGAATATCAGTCACAATACATAGGTACTCCTTTATATGAGTGTGGGCACCAATAACCTATTTTTCAAGACTTATATCCTGGCATAGTTTATCTGGAATACAACTCATTCTAAAAGAAAGAAATTTAGTTTTGGAGCCAAAGAGAGCTAAGTTCAGATCTCAGCTTCACCATTTATCAACTTTGTAACATCAACAAATTAGTTAGCTAACAATTATGAACTTCAGTTTTCCTCTTATCTAGAATAGGGCCAGTAAAGCATTAGGGGACTTTAGGGAAAATTAAAGTGAAACAATGATATAAAATATCTAATACAGCGATAACTTTGCTGTCAAACTCTATTCACTCAAAGTTTATGTTTTCACACCAGAAAGTTTGAGAACTAAACATATTTTTCCCATAAGAAATAATGGAGAATTCAATAATAGGTTTTGAGACTTGTAACTTATACTTATAAATTCATTTTTCCAGGATTTTATATTACTACAGAGACTTTTAGCCCTCTGGAATATCACTGTCTCAGATATAATATCATTATTGAGTTGTTTCTGATTTATTCAAATTGACAATAACTTTTCAGCCATTACAATGGCCTGGATTCTTTGTTTCATGGTTACTGTTTCACACCTTTTTCCACATTAACCACTTTAATCACATTCACATCCCCCAAATGTTGATCATCTTGACTTAGCCATGTTGTATTCTGCTGCCAAATCAGACAAGCAGCGACATGATTCAAATTTCACAATGATTTTCATCTTTAACTAACTCTATTGTGATACTCTTTATTTCCTTCTTAGTTTTCCTGCTGGTATTACTAATTTTATTTGGAACCCTGATTGTATTTAACTAAAAAAAAAAAAAAGGGCACCATTATGAAAGTTTTCACACACTAACACAAGCACCATATGTTATCTGAGTGACAGCTACACTTAGACTAATGCCTCACCCCTTTGTGTCTGTGGTGATATGGGTCAAGCCTGTGCAGGTTTTTTTCATGTTGGACTTTCTGTTCGACTACTGAGCAAAATTATGAACACTCAGTAGAGTCCCCCCCACCCCCCCAAACTTTGTTGTTCAAGTAGTAGAAAGTTTGAGCTTGGAGTAATTCATTCAACAATCAAGGTATCACTGTCCATTGGCTTAACTGAATATTGGCATCCTGGCAGATCAAGTCCCAAGGATGATATTCCTGCTCAGAGCAGCCAATGCACATGGCCATCTTCACCATGAGACACGACATCCCTCACTGACCCTTAGTGATACGGGGAACAACACTGGAGACACAAGGCAGGAATTGTGCCCAATCTGACCACACCACACCAGGGCAAAACACTAAGGGCATGCAACAGAGCAGCAAGGGGAGCAAAACAATGAAGTCCCCAGGGAATTGGACTTTGAGGCTAGGGCATGGCATCCCATCAGACTTGACCAGAAAATACCCCTAAAGGTCATAAACAAACCTAGAACTATTTATAGGCTTTTCTTTTTGTTGTTCTTTTGTTTTGCTTTGTCTTATTTTTGTGCTTATTATTGTCTTTACATGTCTATTTAAGATAAGATAGGCAGGCTAAACAATCCAGACGAGAAGACAATGGGATCTGTGGTTCTAGGGGAAGGGTGGAGCATGGGAGAAGAGGAGGCAGGAGAAAAAAGGGGGCTGTCAACCAACCCAGGGACAAGGGAACAATAAGTGATCTAAAATCAATGGTGAGGAGGTTATAGGATGCCTGGTGGGGCTTGATCAAGGGCAATGTAGCTGAGAGGAATTACTGATCCTGAATGAAGGCAGAACATAATAGTGGGACAAGAGGAAAGTAAACTACAAAGGACATTTATAGAGGTCTAAATACAGGCATGTACATATGTAAATATATTTGTATATAATGATAGGGATATAGATCTATGTACTTTTATTTATATGTTAAGTATTAAGGTAGCAGACAGACATTGGGCTGCTAATCAAGTACTCCTTCAACTCAAGAACACTTTTTTCTAACAACCTGGCATTCTGTGATGCTCACCTTCCCTGACACAATCACTGAAGACAAAATGGGTGCATAAACAATTATGGTGAAGAGAGAAGATGGTGCCTGGCTACCAAAAGATATAGCATCTGGGATCTTAAAGGGTTGAAGATAAACAAGTGGCCATCTAGTTGAGAAGCAACCAAGCCCAAATGGAAGAAGCACACCAATCTTTGTGATCATGAATGTTGATGAGATCAGGTATCAGGCATCAAAGACACAGAACAAAATATCATATCAATGTGAATGAGGCAGAGGTTGGAGTGGAGACCCAAAGCCCATCTGTAGACAATTAGACTTCCCCTTACAGGAGGGTTACAAGGAAGAGAGGAGCCAGGCAGTGTGCAGTATAGCACTGATGAAACATACAACTTTCCTCTAGTTGTTGAATACTTCCTCCCCCCACTATCATGTCCCCAGTTCTACCTTACAAATATGGCTAGACCAGAGCATGTATACTGGTACAGATAAGAGCTTGGAACACAGGGAATTCAAGACAGATAAACTCCTAAGGAACAATAATGAGAGTAGTGATACCAGGAGGGTAAGGATAAGGTGGAGGGAGAAAGGGAAACTGATCACAATGATCTACATATAATCCCCTCTCTGGGGAACAGACAACAGAAAAGTGGGTGAAGGGAGACAGTGGTTGGTGTAAGACACGAAAAAAATTTATAAATGTCAAAGGTTCATGAGGGGTGGTAAGCTGATACCAAGGACTAAAGTAGAAAGAAACTGTTTTGAAAATGATAACGGCAACAAATATACAAATGTGCTTGATACAATGAATGTATGTATGGATTGTGATAAGAGCTGTAAGAGCATTCAATAAAATGATTTTTTTTAAAAGGAAGAAGAAGCAGGTCTCTCTCTCTCTTTCTCTTTCTCCCTCACTTTTGGCAATCCAATTGGAGCAACATTGAGACCTGAGTGAGCCATGTGGCAGAGACCAGCTCTAGCACTGAGATGCTTCTACCACCAGTGGATCCACAAGACTTCACCTACCTGCCTGTGATCTTCCTGCATTTGGCATCAGTGTGAGTCTGAAGAGGAATTTATGGACTAGCATTGGACTTATGGGCTAATATTAGACTTGTGGACTTGATCTAGACTGGGCTGAGATGTTATCTCAATATGCAGTTGTTCTTTGATATAAGCTCGCTTATAAGCTCGCTCTTATAAGCTCGCTCTTATATGCATGAGTGTCTCTGGGTTTGTTTCCATAGCCAACCCACTCTAACATAGTGTCTTATCTTCCTGATTCATGATTTAATGTGTTTGTACTCTAACACCACATATCACCTGTTCATATTTATGGAAAAATAGACCTCTCCCCGATACCATGTTCTTTTTCCCCACCAGACTGGATTTCTCATGCTAGAGATTTACCCAGCCCACCTACTGCATTCAGCATCTCTGGTGTTTCTCTAAGTGGGGAGCAAGGCAAAATGGCAGAGAAGCTCACCACTAAAATTAGTGTTGTCTAGAATCTGACAGACAAGAAGGAAAGAAAGTAAAACCATTTAAAACATGCTAGTCTACAGTGCCAACAACATTCTAAAAAGATAGGTCATAAATGAAAAAGATAGGTCCACCGGTGATCTGGTGTATGCTCAACTGCTGACCTAAAGATTGACAGTTGGAACCCGTACAACAGTGTCACAAAAGAAAAGCCTGGTGACCTGTTTATGTGATGATTGCAACCAAGAAACCACTATCGAGTTCATCTCCTCTGTAACATGAGGGGGTTCCATGACTTGGAATCAACATGATAGCAGTCAGTTTTTGTTTGGGTTCTGGTTAAATGGATAGTATAAAGTTTAGTCAATAGATTACTTCAGGCAATACTGTGGGACACCAAACCTAGCAAGAAAACAAAATTTTATTTTTTAGGAATGAATTAAATATTTTATTGATAATTTTTGCTAAGAAAATGCATATATAGTATTCCATAATTTTAAACTTTATAAAAGATCCACTGTGTACAAGACCAGATTCTCTGAAGTACATGCTAATCGGTTTGTATAAAAGTGAAAGAACATATAGATCCAATCAGAGAAATCCTTTTTGTCAGCCAAAGACAATCAAAGCACAATTATAAAGAAAATAGAAAATGGTAAGCCAAATAACCAAACCTATTGCCATCGAATTGATTCAAACTCATAACACACCTACAGACCAGAGTAGAATTGCTCTTCGGGGTTTCTGAAATTACAAATCTTTAAGGAAGCAGAGAATCTCATCTTTCTCCCTCAGAGAAACTATGGGTTTGAACCACCTATCCTGTGGTTAACAGCCCAGTACTTAGCCCACTGAACTACCAGGGCTCCTTCATAAAATGATAAACAAATGGTAAAATATTAGAAATATTTGACATTAATTATTTCTGCATTTGTAAGCTCTATATTAGTCTATTCAAGGGCAGGAACAAATCTTAAACAGCAATGAAATAATTTCATAGTCATTGAACTCATTATTTTCAAAGCCATATTTTCACTGACTCCTTCATATGGCAATAGTAATTAAAATGCAAGATTCATCTGAAGTGGAGACTTCTGATTGCCTTTGATATTAGTGAATGCTAAATTAATATTGTTTCTAGTTCCAGTGGGCTTAGGCCTGCCTCAAAATAAGTTGATTCAGTGCTGGGGATCTCAGATTTCTGTGACCATAAATGATGGAGCTTCATATTGGGGGTTACAACCTGAAACAGATGGTTGGGTGTTTTACCTGGTAGGGTGCAGTCCAGATTAAAGTCATTCTCGGATCTCATTGCTGGTGATGAAAAACCTGAGAGGCCTTTAATGGTTAGATAGTGGGTTTTATTAAAACTCAGCAATTATTGGTACTTATTCTGGGAGAAAATGTTCACTCCTTGCAGTGGACATTCTGCTTCTATTATTAGTGAACTTCTCACTAATGGGGGCTATGGAAGGTCTATGGTTTGCTGGAAATGAAGGTGGTTTCAGCTGTCATGACCCATTCATTTGTTCTACTCTCTTGGAATTAGAGGACCCCCTTCCAGGGATGTGCTCAAGTAACACATTTTTTTGCTCCTTCAAGTTCCAGCCTCTGATCTGGCAAGAGAAGTGGTCATTGAGTCTAAACAGACATGCCTTGTGTTCTGCGTAGATTTGATTAACACTATGCTCTCAACTCTTTACAGTCACAGCAGATTATATTACGGTCATGACAAGTAGTTAATGAATTTACATTACATTGACTAATTCATACAGTGCTGAAGATTTTTCTGTCTGGATTAATATCCAAATTGTGCAGGACACTATGTCTGATGTGTGTCTGCACTCCTTGCATTGTTGTGACCATGGCTGGTGTTTAATGTCCCATGAGTAGAGCTAAGTGAGAGATTGGACTGGACACTGGGATTCATAATCGGTTGGAGAACTTTGTAAACAAGCACCCAAATCAGTCTCTATTTCACCAACAGTTAAGGGATGGATTCTAGACAGTCAAGGTAATCTTCTTTGGATCTCCCTCCTTAAAAGCAGTGTACTGTATGCTGAAACATAAAAGTAGAATTTGAAGAATACCTGGAAGATAATTGGAGGTATCCATATCCTAGGGGACCAAGTGTCTTCTAACTTGAACATTTGAAATCATTAGCTTATTCATAGAAATTTTGTACATGTGTTTGCCACACATTTTTTTTCTTATATAGACATGTACAAAATTTCTTATAAACACATGTACAAAATTCCTATGAATAAACTAGTAGGACATAGTAGGACAGAAAGAGGTGGGTTTAGAATTATATTTGGATTCATATTCACCAGTAAAGTGTATTTAGTTAAATTATTTAACTTTTCTAGGTCTCAGTTTGCGATAGGTAGGTTTGTTGTGCCAACATGGCAAATGAACACATGTGAGATTAGTTGAAGGGCAGAGAGATAAATAGCTCAGCGAAACTTGTCTCTCTTTCTCTCTTGCTCTTTGATCATTGGAAGAGTGTGCGTCTGCCTTGCTCGTTCTGTGCCTCCATTCACAAGCTACACTATCTGGGGGATGCTTATACCGGTGGACTGTGTCACTGTAACTTGAGGTTCCTTCAAGACCTGCTTTGCCACACTACTGGAAGGTACATCTCTTGAACTGATGACTGTCAGACCCTGTCATCTGGCTGACTGTTGGTGACCTGCTTGCTGTTTGTTGCCTGTGGCCAGATAGCCTGAATTGCTCCTACCCAGAGGCCCTCAAAACCTGAAGGACTGCCAGTGTACTAGCTGTGTCACGGAAGTGAGTTGCACTGAGCCATTTGTAGTACTTTATAGATTAATTAACTGTTTATATCTTTTTTATCTATCTATATAAATATATACAAAATTATTAGTGTCCTGGTTTTGTTTCTCTAGAGAACGCTGTTTAACACACATTTTTTTTATGATTAGATAGTGTACAGGTTATTTTTTTAAAGAATGAAGAGATCAATTCCAGGAAAATGTACATTATTATGCCTAATCCCAAGTAAAAACTCAGCTAATGTGAGTCTCTTCTAGTTCTTTGTTTCTAGCAGAAGATACAGCTGTTCATTCTGAGACTGATCCTTGTATTAGGAAGAACCAAGTCAACACACTGAGCTGCAGATAAGAAATGTCTCAGATAACATGGTCCTTGTCTGTCTGTCCTTGCTTCCCCTAGCAGTTGGTCCCTCTGTCCTACTGTTTCCTCTTTGCATAGACATCTGATATCTGGCTTACTTATTCTCTAGTAGTCTGGCACCTTTGAGAATCCCCATAGAGGCCTATTACATAGCTGAAAATGAGTACATTTTTCTTGCTCTTGTCTACCTACCTATCTTCTTATCAGTTTGATATGTGCCTTTTCCCCTCAACTAAATCTATTCTGCATGGTTCCGACCCTTTCTTGATCTGTCTTTCCTATCACATTCAATATAATACACTCTTGACTTTTCGCCTCTTACAGAAATCTGGCTCTACTTTAACTGAGGTGTCACCTGCCCTTTAGCCTTATTTCACTTCTAGACAGTTTCTTTCCATAAACATGATACTTGTTGATGACCACTACTTTATGGTGTTCCTGATATACCTCTGGATAATTAATACTAAACTACAATGAGCATAAGAAATATCAAGAGTGTATCAATACATCATTTATCCATTAATTTTGGACTGAGTTCGGGAAATATTCCTTTTATCAATTATCACAAGTGATTATTCTGCTTGATAAAATTGTGTTTATGGTATATTCTTTAAGATCTTGTCATGTCATCTTATAATCAGATCTTTGTACTTACAATTCATTGACAGGATGATTGGATAATGAAGTCATTATGGGACCAAGTTTCTGAGACACACTATTCCCAAACCATAACAATCTTAGTTTTTCCCACAGCTGGATTTCAAAATCAAGCTGCCATTGGGTTGATTTGAACTCAAAGCAGAGTAGAATTGCTCCTCTGGGTTTCTGAGCTGTCAATGTTTATGGGAGCAGAAAGCCTTATTTTTCTTGTGGAGCAACTGGTGGATTTGAACTGTTGATCTTTTGGGTAGTAGCCCAACTCCTAGCTCACTATACCAGCAGAGCTTTTCACAGCTTGATTTAATTTTATGAAAATCCAAACCTTTTTTGTCTTCTTTCTTTACCAGCAAACTCTCATTATTTTATGTGTTGAATCTCCAGTGAATTCCCTGTAAACATAGCCCAGAATGTAACTAGCCTTGCTATCAGACAGAGAGCATCAGAAGTGTATTGTTGCAGATATCCTTAGGTTAAAATGTACATACCTTATCATTTTATCTCCTTTTAGATCCATTTTAAAGTTGTTTTGGCTTTTAATACTTTCTGTTTTCTTTACCATTGAGGTTGTTCTATATTTTTATCAAGTCATTGTTGTTGTCATCTGTGTTTGCTTCCTGTGTGTGTGTTTGTATAATTTTCTGTACATGAAATCTAGGAGCTAGTAATTGCATTGATCATTGCCTAGGGGCATGACAGGGGATGATGAAAGGAAATGGTGAGCCACCAACAATGAGTAGAAGAAGAAATTGTTCTGAAATTGATTGTAGTGATGATTGTAAAAATCTTCTTAGTATGATTGAATGAGTAAATTGTCTGATATATATAAATGCATGCCAATAAAACTATTAAAAAACAACTCTGGTTATTGGGCTGATAAAAAGATGCTATCATGAGACTATCTGAAATACTGACCGAGGATACAATGCATAAGCGGCAAATCTCCCTAGTGACCATGGCCTCCGCAGATATGAACCCATCCAACTCACTGCTGTCAAGTCATTTAGGACTCATGGTGACTGACACAGGGCTCCTGAGGTTGTAAATATCTATGGGAACAGGCAACTTCATTTTCTGAGGAGCACCTGGTGGGTTTGCCAACTTTGTCGTTAGCAGTACAAAGATCACCCCATAGCAGCATCAGGGCTCCTCCCTACACAGGAGGGGGCTTCAAAAAGTTTATGAAAAATTAACTTTAAAGATAATGAATTTTTTCTGTGAACTTTTTGAAACTCCTCATCTATCATCCTATAGTCTTTTATAATTCAATTAGATATAAGTCTAGTACTTACACAAAACTTACACAAATCCTTAATTTGGGATTTATAATTTATACAAATGGATGTCAATGATGTACAGGAAAAAAAAAAACTGCCACTACACGTTAAGCGTAAAAAAAGTTATAATTTCTTGACATATTGTTGTTATGTCCCACCACATTTCTGACATAGAAGCACTATAGGACAGAATGGAACTTCCCTATAGGACTTCCAGGTTGTAATAAGAAAGGTGAGTGTCGGGGTTGTATTTATTTATTTCCTTATTTTACCATACTTATTCAATTCAGTATGCTGAGTGCAGATCATACGAGAAACTGAACTATATGAAGAAGAACATGGCACCAGGATTGGTGGAAGGCTTATTAACAAACTTTTCTATAAAGATGACATAGCTTTGCTTGTTGAAATCATAAAGGTGCTGAAGCATTTTCTGATAAAGATCTAGGATGGAAACTTTCAGTATGAATTACAATGCAATGTAAAGTAAACTAAAACCCTCTCATCTAGACCAATAGACAATATGATAAATGGAGAAATGGGCAAGAACTTTATTTTGTTTGAATACACAATTAGTGCACATGGAAACAGCAGTCAAGATATCAAGAGACATCACGGTACGCAGTGAGTCCAGTCTGACCACCGCCACAGTGGGGCCAACCAAGAAGGAACATAACAAATCAACAAAGCAAAGCCACAAAACCACTGAGAAGCCCCAGAAATAGACGTCAGGCTAGGAGAGGCAGTTCCCGCAACTCAGGACTGGTGGGTAGATAGTCATAAAGGTCACAGGACAGACCTGGCATTATTATGTATGTTTTTTCTTTTTTGCTAGTTTTTCTTTTTCTTTTTTTCTCTTTTTATCCAATTTTTTTCTTTTTGTTTTGTCTCTGTTATATACTTATATAAGAGGCATGAGAAAGAAATAGGACCGATGGTTCTGGAGGGATTTGGGGTGAGGAGGAAGTGGGGGAAAGGAGCAGTGAGCCAACAACACCTGCCATTTACAGGGGAATAACTAGGAAATTAAAAGCAACAACAAGGAGGACATATAGATCCTGGTGGTGTTGCAGCAACAGCAATCTAGCTGAGAGGAATTACTAAGAGGCAGAAGAGGGGCAAGCCTGATGGTGGGGCAGGAGGAAGGTAAAGGAAATAGAGAAACAGAGGAAAGATCTAGAAAGCAAAGCCGTTGATAGAGATATAAACATAGGTTTGCACTTATGTAAATATATTAATTCATAAAAATAGAGGTATTGGCCTATGGACACATATATATATGCATATGGGATTACACTGAGGAAGTGGACAGACTTTGGACCTCTGCTCAAGCCCTCCAATGCAAGAACACTTTGTTCTAACAACCTGACATTCTGTGATGCTCACCCTCGCAACATTTGCATAAGCAAATGTGATGAAGAAAGTTGATGGTGTCCGGCTATCAAAAGACATAGCATCTGGTGTCTTAACAGCTTGAAGTTAAACAAGTGGCCATCTAGCAGAGAATCAACAAGCCCACATGGAAGAAGCACACCAGTCTGTGTAATCCTGAGGTGTTGACAGAATCAGGTAACGGGCACCAGAAGATCCCAAATAAACAAAAAACATATTGTTGAGAATGAGGTGGGTCAGAGCAGAGACCCACAACCCATCTGAAGACAATAGAAGGGTCACAAGGAAGGGATGAGTCAACCAGGGCTCAGTATAGCACTGATGAAACAAGCAATATTTCTATGTTTTTTTGAGGCTTCCACACCACCCCACCACCCACCATCCACTATCATGACCCCAATCCTGCCTTTCAGTTCTGGCTAGACTGGAGCATTCACATGGTACAGATAAGAGCTCCTGACACACGGAATCCAGGTCATATAAACCCCTCAGGGACAGAAATGGGAATAGTGATACCAGGAGCATAAGGGGAAGGTGGGACAGGAGGAGAGGAAGGGGGTAACTGATCACAATGATCGATACATAAATGCCCCTCCCCCAAGGGATGAACAACAGAAACATGGGTGAAGGGAGACAATGATCAGTGTAAGATATGAAAACAATAATAATTTATAATTTATCAAGGGGTCATGAAAGGGGAAGAAGGGGGGATGGGAAGAGGAGCTGATACCAAGAGCTCAGATAGAATGGATTTAGAAAATGACGATGGCAACATATATACAAATATGTTTGATACAATTGATGTATGAACTGTTAAAAGAGCTATGAGTCCCCAATAAAACGATTTATAAATAAATAAATAAGAAATCAAAGTATCTGCTGTACCTAACCTTTTTAAGTATTACTTTGAGGTTTAAGGTGTGCTTGACTCAAGTCATGGCATTTTCCATCTCCTCATATGTATGTGAAAGTTAGATAATGAATAAGGAACCCAATTAACAACTGATCCATTGAATTATGGGACTGGCGGAGAATGTTGAAAGTACCTTGAACCGCCAGAAGAACAAACGAATAAATCAGTTTTGGAAAAAGTTCAGTTAGAAGGATCCTTAGAAGCAAGGATGGTGAAACTTTGTTTCACCCTTTGTGCATGTTGTCAAGAGAGACTAATCTCGGGAGAAAGACATCATAGTTGGTAACGTTGGTCGTTGTCAGTTCCAAACCATATTGACCCTACGTACAACACAATGAAATGCCGTTTTTATGTTTGAGCCCATGCAATGTAAAGAAAACTAAAATCCTTGCAGCCAAGATGCCAATTCATCTCGTCAAGTGACTTCCTCTCTTTTGGCTGCCCCTTCATTTTACCATGCATGATGTCCTTCTCCAATGATTGGTTCCTACTGACAACACGTCCAAAGTACATGTGACAAAATCTTGCCATCCTTGTTTCTAATGGGCATTCTGGCTGTTCTTCACAACAGTTGTTTGTTCTTTTGGCAGTGTATGATAGACACTTTCACTAGTGCTTGCCAGCATCATAATTCAAGTACATTGATTCTTCTTCAGTCTTCCTTATTCCGTGTCCAACTTTTGCATGCATATGAAGTAATTGAAAATCCCATGGCTTGGGTCAGGCACACCCTAGTCCTCAAAGTAACATTCTTGCTTTTCAACACTTTAAAGTGGTCTTGTGCAACAGATTTACACAATGCAACGTGTCATTTGCAATGATCTCAGAAGTAGCAGTCAAGAGATCAAATGACATTGCAATGTAATGTACAAAACTCAACTGTCATAGAATCAATTCTGGTTTATAGTGATCTTATAGGACCAGGTAGAACAACCCCCGTGTAGATTTCTGAGACGGTAACTCTTTACAGGAGTAGAAAGCCTCATCTTTCTCCTGTAGAGCAGCTGGTGGTTTTGAACTCACCTTGCCATTAGCAGCCCAACATGTTACCCACTATGCTACCAGGGCAAGTGGTGACATTTTGTCTCATGTGTTTTGGATATATTATTAGGAGAGACGAGTCCCTGGGAAAGAACATCACACTTGGTAAAGGTGTGACAGCCAAAAAGAGGAATCACCTAGGCGAGATGGATTGACACAGTGGCTGCAAAAATAGGCTCAAACATAAGAACAATGTGAGTATGCTGCAGAAGCAGGTAGTGTTTCATTATTCTGTTGTACATAGGGATTCTATGAATCATAACTGACTGAACAGCACCTAACAGCATTAATCGTTACTAGGAGCCATTCCACGGGTCCTTTCTCTCACAGGGAAGTTGGTGGGTACTAACAGTTGACCTTTGGGTTAGCAGCTGCGTGTTTAACCTCATGACACATTCTTATTGCCATCAAGTTAATCCTGACTAAGGTACTAACCTGCACAAAATACCCCATAGTTCCTGGTGTTTCCCAAGCTTTGTGACTTTTAGTCTTCACAGCAATAATGTGTGGTGAGAACCATCATTTTCATTTCACGGTTGAGGAAATGAATGTTCTTGGAATCTAAGTAGCCCATCCCAGGTCACCCAGGTTACATTGAAAGAACTAATGTTCAAAGTCTTCAAACTCTGATCATCCTAATTATCCCACCAAAAAGTGCTATGCCTTGAAGATATAAAAGGGATTCTAATAAATTTCAATCAAATGGCCGCTGGGGAAGCTTTTCTCTGAAGTGTCAGCATCATTAACTGTCACTTTTATATTTTCCCTTTTAAGGAATGGTTTAAATTTTGCCAGGCCTCCGTTGTCTTCTTAAGAGATGATAAGATAGGATGTACCAGATGCTTATTAAAAGGCAGTGTATCACATTAATTTTTTTTCTTCCAAATAAATCTTAGTGCTGCTACATATGCTAGTATATTTATTCTTAGAATCTCTGAAGGTTGTATGCAAGTTCTCTCTCTTGATCACAATCTTATATGACTCTTCAGTTCAAATGTTCCTTCTTCCATGAAGAATTACTGACTTTTATAATGAACAATTATTGCCTTTTTCTCCAGGACCTCCTTTCTTTGTATGTACATCACTATGCTTATCCCTTGAACTTGCTTGGGTTTATTTCCTATACTGTTTCCACATTTGATATAGCCAGAAGAAAAAAATTGAATTGTATTTATTTTTATTCAAATGCAATGTTTAATAAGTGATGGTTGAATTTATAAATGGTGGATAAATTATGTATCTTATTAAGTAAATTATTTTTCCAAAGCCTCATCTTAATGTGGGCCCCAAAGTCTGGTCTTCAAGGTGCTGAGCAGTCAAATCAGAACAAAGATGCCTTGCAGTGGGTTGGTTGAGAACCTGGTATGGGCAAAATTTCAGACAAGTCATCATTTCTGTCCCAGGTGACTTAAATACCAATGGTCACACACCCAAAAAGGCAGATCTGGGCTACTGAGAGATTGAATTCTCATCTCTCTTCACCATAAGAGGCCCATTGCTATTCAGTGAAAATAGGCAATAGGCACATTTTCTTTTATTCCACACAAAATCAATGACCCTGATGTCTCTCAATGGAACTTTCCACTTTTTAGGGGCTGAGCAATAGCCTAGAAGAGCCTTTGGGTTCATGAGTTCATGACAAAGTCTTTTTCAGCTTGTGCATCCCATCTGTGGCTCTAGAGTACCACCAGGCTTTGACATATATATACCTAAGCCAAAGACAATATCAACTCCTGCAGAGGCAGTGAATGATGTAATGCGGCTCTTCTAGCCAAAGTCTCTAACTCCCAACAAATGACCTTTCCCTGCATGGCTTTAGAAAGATGGTGGGAAAGATACTGATAGGATTCACCTGTAAGTAATTTCATATAGGATTCCCTGAAGTGCTCTCCTGTTGTGAACCTCTGAAAAGCAAGAGGGGGTGGGTCTCCAAACCAGCAAGAACCTGGAGTAGAGTATATTCTCTAAACGTGAGACCCCTGCACAGTGAACCTTCAGGATCCAGAAGATAGCTGTACCATCAGAGAAGCAGCAGCAGAATCAGGAGCCAGAACATGTAACAGAATGATGGACTTCTCAAACAATGGAGCAAGTAAAGATCAGCACTTTAGTGCAGGAGGGTGGCCTTCAGAGTAAGGTGCCTCTGAGAACAGTGTTAGGGAAATTGGACTTGCTGATCCAGGGAAGTGGAGCTGAGTGCCTTTGGCCTGAGGCTTCCTGGAGTGGGCTACCTCGGCATTTACTTCAAGGAGAGGGGTTTGCCCACCAGCAGAGTTTAAGCTGAATGACTTCAGGTTGAGGCTTTTATTAGCGTAGTAGGCCCTTTGAGCATTTATTAGCAGATTTGACAGAGCTTTGCAGTATGCCCTGATAAACAACCCAATCTTGAGTATCACTGGTATTACAACTTGTTAATTTCCACAATAAACCCTTCAATCATGAATTTTCTCTGTGAATCCTGTGTAGCCGTTGCAATGGAGAGCCTAAAGACCAAGTAGAGAAGTAAGAGAGAACATTCATTAAGAAAACCCAACTGCTTTTACTGCTTTCTCAATTATGATTTATTAAACTCTTGCAGTATCTCAGTTAATTCTCAAAACACCCTTATAAAATCAGCATGGCTAGTACAATGAATTAAGTTTTACAATGCTTATACATGTAACAGATTAAAAAAAAACGGTTAGATAAACTTTCCAATACCGAGCTGCTTGCACATGACAGAGTCTACCTTTTAACTCAGAGCCAGCTGACTACAAAGAGTTCAATCTTGGTTTCTATTCTCTTCTATACTACTTCTGTTTTGTGCCCATCTTCAGTGAGAGTGAGCGCGTTTTCTGTTTTGATGATGCTAATGACTAGAAAATTCTTTCATATGCACATTTATTTACTTATGTATTTGTTCCTCCATTTAACACAAATGTATTAGATGCTGTATGCAAAGCATTTGATTTTATGGTTTTCAAATCTGCTGCCTGGGGCCAAGCATCAGGACTATTTCTTTCAAATACCTCCAGGCAGTAAGTATATGCCTACTAAGTTTGTCTTCATTAAAAATGTCCCCCATTTCTTTCTAAGCTCACCATTTGGAATAGTTTTCTTCTGAAGGATGCCTCTTTTCTTTAGATATTTTATGTTTTTACCTTTATGATCAGCTGACCTATTTATAGTCTGTCTATATTTGACTCCCAGGCAGGACCATGATTTCCTTAAGGAAGTACTCTAATTACAGGAGTCTTTAGTACCGTCAGGGGTCTGGGGGCACAGCGAATTAAGGGTTGGAATGCGAAGTATCAGTTCATTTCAAACCATCAGCCACCCCATGGGAGAAAAATGAGGTTCCCTTGTTCCCGGTAATGTTTACAGTCTTAGAACCTAGTTTGGGGACAAACAACAACAAAAACAAATAAGTAACATTGAGAATTTACTATATGTAAACTACTGTTTAAAATGCTTTATAGGAAGTAATTCATTTAATCTTTCTTCCAAAATTATGAAGTGCATGCTATTATTGTCCTCAGTTTACAGAAGAAACTGACAGACTTGCTTAAAGTCATACAGATAATCTTGTTCCAAAGTTCTAATTTTATAACTCCCAGTTTTTTATTGGCTCAAAGAGTATTACAATCATTTAGTAAAAACTAAGAAGAGCTATAATGAAAACATATTAAGTTATGATGTATTTGTTTTGAGTCAGGGAACTATTTCATGGGAAACAAAGCTTTCTAAGTATTCTACCACGAGTAAGGCTGAGCCCAGGAGGGACTGTTCCAAGAACCCGTGTCAATCAACTCAGGCAGGGCCTGCTCGGGCTTCCGTTTCCTCCAGCGTCCTCAGAGCAGACTTCCAGCTCACATCGATTCTCTCCAGCTCAACCACCGTCTATCCGGTCTCTCTGTGTATTATTCTTAAAACCCTCACAGAACCCATTTCTCCATTTCAAATCCAGTTTCTTGTTGTTTTCCCTGCTTCTGAAGGTACTGGTTTCCCTGAAAGTGTGCTTCATTAACTTTCCTTCCTAAAATTCTACATGAGGAAGGAATGTGGAAATGTTCCTCCTTCAGCAACAAAGCTGCAAATGGAGAGCTGGGCATTCTCTGGGAACTGGCAAAAGTCATGGGATTCTTTCATTTTTTTAACAGTGTTGTTAGCATATATTTCATATACCATATACTTCAATGGTTTGAATATATATAATTAAAGTTGTACACTCATCACTACAAGCAATATTATAATAATTTATTCATTTTGTACCAATGATTATTTGCTCTCTGTTTCCCTACGACCCTAGAGCACTATTAATCTAGTTACTGTCTCTATCCTATCCTATCCTGGATTTCATATAAAAATCCTAACAATAACAACAAAATAAAACATAGAAAACCTCAATCCAAAAGAAGATGATACCACAACAAATTTAAAATATATCCAAAGGTGAAAATATGATAATATGTTAATTTGAACTTAATGACTACAGTAATCCATTATCCAATGCACGCTGTCTGACAGCAAGATTATGCATATCCTGGTCAATTGTCTGAGGGAGTTCAATCTGCATGGGGACTCTGCAAATGGATTTGGGGCTTTCACTGTTATCCAGGTGCTCATAATTTAAGCTCTGATACAATTCCCTCCTCTAATCTTGGATTTTATTATTTATGCAGCCAGGGTCATAGAGGGCTGAAAATAAACTTTGTCAAAATGCATGATTATCAAGATAACACTGGCTGGATTCTCCCATCTATATAAGTAATGTTCAGCATTTTCCCCAAGAGATGACTGCTACTCAGTTTATCCACAGACAGAAGTGAAATCACCTTCTCAATGACAGACATATTCACCCCGTCATCTGGTCATGAATTTCTGTTGAAATTCACTGGTCATGATTATAGGAGTATCTATTAATTTAGGTTGACCTTGGAATCAGACTATATGGCAGGAACTATTTGGTCCTAATCCTCTCCTATATTAATAAAACACTGACCCCAGCTGAGGTGCGGCCTCCTCTGAAGAAGTAGTTTATAAGCTGTACAAATAGGGAGTGACAAATGGATCAGAAGCATTAGACAGGCACAGCACCACATTGCTTGGGAGTCCAGGTTAAATGATTACATGCCCTGAGAACAAATTCCTGTCTTTGTCTTGGTATTTATCTTTAGTAATGGTCATGTGATCTTTGTACTTTTGTGATTGAATAACTTAACTCAGAATCATGTTCTCCAGGTCTATACATGTTGTGAGGTGCTTTGCAGTTTCATAGATGTTTAATGATTCCACAGTATTCCATTGTGCGTATGTACCAAAGTTTATTTAGATATTCTACTGCTCCCAAAATCTTATTTTTGGGCATGTGGGAGTGCATACATTTAGTCCTGTTATGCTCCTTATTTATTTAGGGCATATAACCAGCAGAAGGATTACTGGATCTTATTGATTTTCATTACCTGTTGTTTTAAGTGGCACCATATTGATTTCCACAATGGTTGTACATGTTTAAAGACCCAATATCAGGATATGAGAATTCCAATCCCTCTCCAATCTCTTCTACATTTGCTGTTTTCAGTTTGTTTGTTTTCAATTGAGCTGGCACTGTAGGTTTATAGTAATATCTCATTTTTGTTTTAATTTTCATCTCTTGGATAACTATTGCCATTAAGCAATTTTTTCATATGTTAACCATTTTCAGTGAACTGTTTGCTCATGATTTTTGTGTACTTTTTAATTGGATTTTTTCTTATTGAAGTCTTGTAGTAGTCTACAGATTTTAAAGATTAATCTTTTGTTCATTGTGTCCTTGTTGAAGGTCCCTGTCCCTGCCCTTGTCCCCAGCCCCAACCCCCAGTTTATGGGATCTTTTAATACTGATTTACAAAGTCTTTTGAAGCACATAAATATCTTATTCCAGTCATCCATTATGTCTTTTATTTGTGTTTCTTTTGTTACGTTTGCTAGCTTGTATATACTTTACATTAGAACCCTAACTTTGTTCATATTTTCTCATTGATGGTCTTTATAACTCTGGGACTTATATTTAGATATTTGATCTACCTTGGGTTTGGTTTTTACATGGGGTGAGGCATGTGTCCTGTTTCACTCTCCACTACATGGAGATTCGATTTTGCCAGGGCATTTGTTGAAGGGACTGGCTTTTATCCATTTCATGTTTTTTGCCCCTTTGCTGAAGTACAGTTGCCTGTACATGCATGGATTTATTTCTTGGATTTCTATTCTGTTCCATTGGTACATATACCTATCATTGTACCAGCATCAGACTGTTTTGACTCAGGTGGTAGTGTAAAAGTTTTGAGGTCAGGTAGTGGTAGACCTCTTACTTTGTTCTTTTAAAGGAGTTCTTTGCTTATCCTAGGTCTTGTCCTTCTCCATATGAAGGTAGTAATTAGGTGTCCCCCCACTTAATTAAAGAATAAAATTGGGATTTGGATTTAAATTGAATTGTATTTATATACATTTTGAATTAGGTAGTATTGACACTTGCATAATATTAAGGCTTGAGATTCATGAACATCTACCACTTGTCTGTAAGTTTGTTGTATGATGATGGCTTGTGGGTTGCTGTGATACTGGAACTCTGCCACTGGTATTTGAAGAACCAGCAGGGTCACCCAAAGTGATCAAGTTTCAGCAAAACTTCCAGACTACAAAGAAGGAAAAGGCTGTCCTCTTATCACTGGAAACCTTATGCACAGCAGCAGAACATTGTCAGCTATAGCACCGGAAGATGAGCTCCTCAGGTTGGAAGATACTCAAAATATGACTGAGAAAGAAGTACCTTCTCAAAGTAGAGTCAGCCATAATGACACAGATGAATAAATTGGGACCTTTATTTTCTGATGGGGCATGACTTATAATGAGGAAAAACAGCTTCAAACATGTATCAATAATTGGAACTTAGAATGTACAAAGTATGAATCTAGGATAATTCAAAGCTGCTGAAAGTGAAATGGAACACATGAAAATTGATATCTTAGGTGTGCTAGGCTGGGTTGACTACAGAAACAAATCCAGTGACACTCATATATGTGTATAAAAGAGGTTTATATCAAGAAAATATACCAACCCAGTCTAATTAAAGTCCATAAGTCTGATATTAGTCCATCAGTCCCTCTTCAGACTCACATAGTCACATCCAATGATGCAGAATGCAGGAATATCACAGGCTGGTGGGTACAAAGTCATGTGGATCCGATGCTGGTGGCTCTGGCAGCAATCAGGGTGAGCCAGCAGGAAAGTGAAGGCAGAAAGAGAGAGGGAGGGTCCCAGGGCCCTCCTTCTGAGAAGGCCATGCCTACAAGGAGGCACTACCAGGCCTCCTTGTTGACAGGTTGAATACCCCCCTACACTTTTATATATCTTCAAGTTGTCATGAAATTATGTGACTACCACAGTAGGCAATAGTGAACTTAAATGGACTAGTATTGGCTATTTTGATTCAGACACCACAGAAATGACAAATGAAATAAAAGTGAAATGGTGTCATTTTCATCATAATAATGGATATTTCAAGATATATCTTGAAGTATAATGTCTGTGATAGGATTATATCTACCCATTTATTAAATTTATGCACCAATTATTAAATCTAAGGATGGAGAAATTGAAGAATGTTACCATCATCTTCAGTCTGATATTGATCAAACACACAATCCAGATGCATTGATAATTATTGACAATTGGAATGCAAAATTGGAAAAGTAAGGAGGAAGAAACAGTAGCTAGAAAATATGGACTTGGTGATAGAAATGAAGCTCGAGATTGTATGACAGAATTTTGCAAGACTAATGAATTCTTCATCTAGAAGACATAGAAATCAAGTTGACACATCTCTGGGAAGACACATGGAGAAATTCAATATAAACAGTTAAAATGAGGCCAGGGGTCAACTGTGGAATAGATGATCAACTGCTCATATATAAGTTCATGCTGAAGTTGGAGAAAATGAAAAGTAGTCAATGAAACCCAAAGTCCAACCTTGGACATTCCATCTGAATTTTGAGAACATCTCAAGAACATATTGGAGTCATTGAACACTTATGACAGAGGGCCCGATGAGTTGTGGGAGGACAATAAGAGCATAGTTCACAAAGAAAGCAAAAGGCCATCAAAAAGACAACAAAGAAAGAATGCATCAAAGTGGATGCTAGAAAAGACTCTGAAATTCGCTCTTAATTGTAGAGGAACTAATGCAAAGGAAGAAATGATGAAATAAAAAAAAAGTTGAATAGAACATTTCAAAGGGCAGCTTGAAAAGACTAAATAAAGTATGATGATGAAATGTACAAATATCTACCTCAGAAAACCAAAAAGGAAAACCATATTAGCATATCTTAAACTGAAGAAAAAAATTAAAGCCTTGAATTTCAATATTGAAAGATTCTATGGGCAAAATATTGAATGATACAGGAAGCATCAAAATGAGATGCAAAGAATACATAGAATCACTGTACCAAAAAGAACTTTGGCACACAACCACTGCAAGAGGTTGAATATGATCAAGAACTAATGGAAGAAGTCCAAGCTGCATTGGCAACTCACTGGCAGATATCCATATTTTTTCCTGTTGCAAAAAATGTGATCCAATAAAATGCTGAAATAATAGAACAGTAACATCAGTATCACATGCAAATAAAATTTTGCTGACGATCATCTGACAACAGTTGCAGCAGAACATTTACAGGCAGCTGCCAGAGGTTCAAGCCCGATTTAGAAGAGGATGTGGCAAAAGGGCTATTATACCAGAAAGATGTTTTCTTCTGTTTCATTGACTATGTAAAGACATTTGACCATATGGATCATAACAAACTATAGATAACCTTAAGAAGAATAGGAGTTCAAGAATACTTCTTTGTGTACTTGCAGGGTGTGTTACATGGATCAAGAGGTAGTCTTTAGAACCAAACAAGGGAAGACGGCATATTTTAAAATCAGCAAAGTGTGCCTCAGGGTTGTATCCTAACACCATAATTATACAACCTTCATGCTGATCAGGAAAACTAGATTATATGAAGAAGAATGTGGCATCAGGATTAAGGCTTATTAACATCCTGAGATATGCAGATGGCACAACCTTGCTCACTGAAAGTGAGGATGACATGATGCCTTGCTGATGAATATGATGCTTTGAAGCCTTCAGTATGAATTACAACTCAATATCAAGAAAATGCATATCCTCACCACTGGACTGTACAACTAAACAGAGAAAAGTTTGAATTTGTCAAGTTTTTTATCTTGCTTATATCCACAATCAATGCTCATGGAAGCAGTAGTCAAGAAATCAAACGATGCATTTCATTGGGTTAATCTGCTGGATTTTAAAATATTGAAGAGTAAAAATCACTTTGCAAGGTCACTAAGGTAAGTCTCACCCAAGTTATGGTATTTTCAACTGCTTCCTATGCAGGTGAAAGTTGGACATTGAATAAGGAAGACTGAAGAATATTGGATGCATTTGAATTTGGGTGCTGGTAAAGTACATTATGGATTACTAAAACAACAAATATATTTGTCTTGGAAGAAGTACAGTCAGAATGCTCCTTAAAAGCAAAGATGGTGACACTTCATCTCACATATTTTGGACGTTATCAGGAGAGACTAGTCCCTGTAAAAGGACATTATGCTTGGTAAAGCAGAAGGGCAGCAAAAAAGAGGAAGACCCTTGGCAAGATGGACTGATACAGTGGCTGCCAGAGATGGGCTCAAACTTAACATTTATGATGATGGTGCGGAGTGGCGGAGTGTTTTTTTCTTTAGAAAATAGGGTCATGTGTGGGATTATAAAGAGATTTTTCCCCAGCTTTGTCTCCCCCAGGGATATGCCAAACATTAGAGGCTGTTTGCTAGCACATGGTGGGAGGTCAGATGCTTAGAGATATCCTCCTTGAAGGCATTACGCCACCATTGGTCCCACCACAGGTGGGGCTCACTCCCTGCTGTTAAGGACAATGGATTACATCCCCTGAAAGCTTAGGCTAAATCAAGTCGCCAGCTCAAGGGCAATCAAGGTTAGGTCGACATCATGAATCTAGGGTGTGCACATCTTGTCACATGTATACCACTAGTCCCTCCTCTTCCTATAGCGTGTAAATCCCTAGATCGTCCCCTTCTCATTACTGTATTACCTATAGCACAACCCCTTCCTGTGATGTATGTCTTTACCTGTAATTAGGGGGCTTGCACTCCCTCCAAAATATATAAGCCTTAGTTAGAAATAAAGAGCTCTCTCTCCCTCGTGCTCTCCCCGCATCCATCCTCTCTCCTCTGTCCCCTCTCCCCATGTCCTTCCTCTCCTGCCCTCTCTGTCCGTGCTGTGCGTGGACCTGGCTGTTGAGATCATGACCATCGAGATCATGGCAGTCCAGGAGGTGAGCATGCCACCATGAGATGTGTCTGACTCCATTATTTCAATCTCCCTTCTATCTCTCCTTATTCTCTATGATTTTATTACAATTGCGCCTCTCAAACCCACGATCACTTGTCGGGGCTGGCCTTCCCGCCCCAGTCACTATGAATCAGAAGTGACTGAAAATTACCTAACAACAACAATATCCATGACCATGGCCTCTTCTGCCATTTGTGTCGGTCTGTTTTGGTTTCTCGTAAGAGTGTTCTGTAGTTTTCCTTATACAGGCTCTTTGCTTCTCTGGTTAGGTTTCTTCCTAGACTTAGTCATCTTTTCTGTGGCTGCTGTAAATGGTAATCTTGTATGTCTTTTTCAGCGTTCTCTTGGGTAGTATACACTAATCCTATTGACTTTGTTTTGTTATCCTTATATTCTGCCAAGTTGCCAAATCTTTTGGTTCTTTCCAATAATCTTTTTTAAAGAGTCGTTGGAGTTTTCTACTTATAAAACCTTGCCTGAAAATAGTGAGTGTTTCACCTTTTCTTTGCGCATTTGGATTTCTTTGACTTCTTTTTGTTTTCTAATGGTTCTGGCTAATACTTCAAGTACAATGTTGAATAAAAATGGTGACAAGACTTACCCTCATTGTTTGTGTAAATAGTGTTCAGTCACTAGAGTTTAATCTTTACAAGACAACAATTCATGTACTACAGTTCACAGATGGCCTATACTTGTATAATTTCCTTTTCTCACCTGTGTTTTAAATTCCATACCATTGGCTAACTTAATGACACTATTAATAACCTTACTTTATGCTCTCTAACATAAAATGTCAGTGACTATCTAAGACTAACCAGATTCATATATAAACCATAGATATATGAATGTATTTTGGGATCACACTTACTTTTAGCCTCAATCTAAGAACAATTCCTTGTTATGACATGGCTTTGCTTGATGTTTGCCCTCATGAAAAGATCACTGAAGATATGAGTGCTATAGCCAAGTGTGGTGAAGAATCTAGATCATGCCTGGCTATCTTAAAGAATAATGTCTGGTGTCTTAAAGGCTTATCTTCAAACAAGCAGCCATAATAAGTGAGGCATCAACGAAGTCCACATGAAAGAAGCATATCAGCCATTTGATCCAAGGATTGTAAATAATAAAACCCAAATCTGAAGAAGGGAATGGTATCAGAGCTTAAATTGTGAACACCCAGTTTGAAGAAGGCTATAGATGACAGTGGAAGCCCACAAATCCATTTGCAGTGCCCCCACACAGATTAAGCCTCCCGTAAATCTCTGACCATAGTGGAGAGTTGTGAATAGCTTTGCTATTAGAACAGAGAACATTGTAATATCTTGTCAGGTTGAAATGTAATATCTTGTCATTTGATCACATTTTAACCCCATTTTAAAGTTATTTCAGTTTTAAAAAAAGTCAAGAGGTAATACATGCGGTTTAAGCCTCTGGTGAATCCCTCTGACCATGGCCATGGATGTAAACAGGTTTGGTGTCGTGCTGAGTGTCTTGGAAAGTTGATTCTTGTCAATGCAGGTAGGTTAAAATTTAACATCTTATCATTTGATCTCACTTTTGACCCATTTTAAATTTTTTCTGATTTTTAGTATTTTCTCCTTTCTTTTAAATTTAGGTTTTTCCTATGTTTTACTTTGTTATTGTTGTATGTTTTGCTTTGTTTAGTCTTATATGTTCTTCTGTCTGTGAAATCCAGGGTAGGTAAATCTATAGAGATGGTAACAGGATTAATGGTTTCTTGGGAGTACTGCAGGGGAAGTTGGGGAAAAATGGGGAGCTAATGAGCATAAGAAAGAAGAAATTGTTCTAAAATTGATTGTGGTAATTGTACAACTCTTCTTGATATGATTGAATGATTGAATTGTAGGATATAAACAATAAAATTGTTTAATTAATAAATAAATAAAAGTTTTTAAAAAGAGTGGTGAGAGGGAGCATCCTCGTCTAGTTCCTGTTCCCAAGGTAAATGCTTTCAGTTTTTCCCCATTGAAAGAGATGTTGATCACTGGTTTTTAGTATATTACCTTTATTATAATGAGATATGTTTCTTTTATCCCTATTTTGTTGAATATTTTTATCAGGATAGCTTGTTGGATATTGCCAAATTCTTTTTCGGCATCTATTAATATAATTAGGTGGTTCTTATTTTTTATTTTATGTGGTGGATTACATTGATTGTTTTTCTAATGTTGAATCATCCTTTTTTTTTTACCTGATGTGATTCCTAATATACCAAGGTGTTTTGGTTTTTGGTTTGTTTGTTTTGTTTTTGAACTTGTTGGATTCTTTTGGACAGGACTTTGTTGATAATTGTTGCATCTATGTTAATAAACAATATTGATATATAGTTTTCTATTCTTGTGGGGGTCTTTCCTTGGTTTAGATATCAGAGTTATGCTTGAATCATAAAATCAGTTTACAAATTTGCTGTCCTTTTATATAATCTAGAATATTATGTGGAGCATTAGCGACTGCTGCTTTCTAAATACCTGGTAGAATTCCCCTGTGAAGCCCTATGGTCTTGGACATTTCTGGGTTGGAAGATTTGTAATGACATACTCTATTCTTTATTTGTGGGTCTGTTCAGGTTGTTTACATTCGTCTGTTCATTTGGGTAGATGGTGTGTTTTTATAAATTTGTTAATTTAATCTAGTTTTTCAAAACTTGTTGGAGTACAGTTTTTCATAGTGTATTTTTATCTTTTTTGTTTCATTCGTTTCTGTTGTGATGTCACTCTTTTAATCTCTAATTCTAGATAGTTACATCTTTCCTTTCTTCTCCTTTGTTAAGTTTTCCAATGGTTTTTCAATTCATTCAAAGTATCAACTTCTCATCTTAGTGATTTTTTTTCCAGTGTTTTCCTTCTTTCCAGTTTATTGATTTCTCATTTCATCGTTATGGTTTCTGTTCTCCTTTTGGTTGAAACAATAGTGTTCTTGAAAGCATTTATTCTTTAAAACAGCAGTTTTTTTAAAAAAATGTTTAATTTTCACTATTACAGTCCTTATGAATGATAATTCAGTCATTATCATAAGAAAATGATATTTTACCTTTCTAGTATACATGGGGAGCCACTGGGTAGTGCAAATGGTTAATAGATTTGGCTTATAACCAAAAGTCTGAAGGTTAAAATCCACACAGAAGGACCTCTGAAAAAGAGACCTGGAGATCTACCTCTGAGAAATCACACACTGGAAAGTCATCTAGAGCACAGTTCTGTTCCGACTCACATGGATTACTGTGAGTCAGGATCCAGTGATGGCAACTGGTTTTATTACACACGAGCAGGCAGCATGAGCAGCTTTTTCTCCTCAATGAGAAAAATTATGCAAATGGAACGGCTCCTTTATTGGTAATTTAAACATGATTCTTTTCTGAACATGTGTGATTTATGTTTATGCATTAATTCTGTAATTAATGGCTATGAAATACATCAAATATGTAAAGTGCTGTGTAAGTGTTTAATTAAAATGAAAACAAAAAAGTGATAATTAGTTGCTCATTCCAAAAATCTAGACAGTATTGTAGTTCACAGTAACTATCAGTCAATATTCTCATTGTTAATATGCTCAATTTTTGGTACAACATAGATCATGTTAAATTTCCCGATTAAGCACTGAATCAAAAGAAAAAGATTCCTTAAAAATATTTTCATCATATAAAGCCTCTGTGGGAAAATAGCTTTCAAACTTTAAATTTTAAATCCTTGGTTCAATTCAATTTCATCATAATTATTTTACTCAGAATTATGCCATTACAATATTATCATTTTCAATTTTCTATTCCTCCCCATGGAATCCTCAAGATACTGCAAGCCCCCCCAAAAAGTGATTTTAATTATAATTTCATGTTTCAAGTGACTAATATGTAAAAAATTACCTACTCTGGAAAAGTAGTTTTCTTCATTTGATAAATTTATAGAATCCTCCCTGTGTGCTAGATACTGTACAATGAGCTACAAAAATGTTTTGAATTAAAAAGAGCTCATTTTCAAACCTCCATAGTTCTAGCAATCTAGACAAGGATGTGTCTATAAAATAAGGAATTATAAATAAGATGAGTACTGTAACCAAGCAAACACGATAAGTTGATAATGCAACTCAAAGATATGTTGGGAAAGAACAAAATGTTGTCATTTAACCTTCTCTATTCTTTTTTTCTAAGTCAGCTTATTGAGATTCTCTATTTTCTTAAAACGACATCTCCATAAATAATTCACATATTTTGCCTTAATTAACAATGAAAGGAAGAAAAATCAGTTGGATCTAAATTTACACACTTTACTCAAAGGGTCATTAAAAGAAAGCCAACAAAAAGAATGAGTGTTTATTGAGAGCTAGTTACTCACCAAATATGCTTATATGTTTGCTGAATTTCTCAAGGTGTGTTTGTCAGCTGCACACAGCTTCCATGATTGGCAATGCTTTGCCCTCACTGGAGTGCTCTCAATGTATAGAAGATGAACACCTTCATATCCCACAGTTCCTGGGCTGAGGATCAGACACTCTGGCAAGAGCCAGACCAAAGATGGCAAAGCATATGCCTTACTCTCATATGTCTTTAAGGGCCAAGGGGTTAGAGTGGGGAGTAGATGGCAGTGGGGACCAGGGCAATAATCCACCCAAGAGGAGGGTATTGTTTATGTCTCTACAGGAGAGGGAGAGAGAGTAGACATCATTCTGGTGCACCAATCCTGAGGGCAATGTTCCTGCTTGAATCTGCTCATTCACAGCAAAGTTGACAGGGCCTGACTCAGCTCAAGATATGACGTCCCCTCCCTAGATGACAGTGCTACTGAGAATGGCCTTGAAGATATGGCTTGGGGAGAGCAGCCAGTCTGACCCACCCATATGGGGGCAAACCCTTAGGGAAGTATAAGAGACCATTATTGGGAGAAAAGTCACAAAGCCCCTGAGGAATCCTGATTGTAGACTTCTGACTTGGGGGGCAGCCCTTGGCACCAGATCTGAACTAGTTGGGGGAGCCACACTGAAAGCCTAAAGGTGTAAAGAGGTGGGGGTTGTGAGGCGGGCACTAGTCCACTCCATCCCTGACCACAGGAAGAGCAATGGGAACTTGTAGAAAGTGCCTTTAGGACACAAATGCTGAGCAGTAAAAGGGTCAAAGTGCTGTGAGGTAAGCGGGTCCTGGGATATGGAGCCCTGAAAGAAAAGGGGTTTGGGCTGATGGATTATAACAGGGTCTGCTCACTACTTAATAGTGAGATTCTCATCTACTCTGGGTTGGGATACAGCTAGATTTGGAACTATTTGTAGTGTGTGTGTGTGTGTGTGTGTCTGTCTGTCTGTATAAGATAGGCAGGGTAAGCAATTCCAAGGTGACATCAATGGGACCGATGGTTCTGGGGGACACAGGAGGGGAGAAGGTGGTGGCGGGAGGTGCATGGTGACCTAATAATGACAGGAACAGGTGACGAGGATGTAGCATTCCTGGCAGTGCTTGATCAATTGGAATGTTTCTAAGAGGAATTACTAAGAGGTGAATGATGGGTAAACATAATAGTGGGGCAGGAGGAAAGAAAAAAATATATATATATTAAGGTATACATATAGATATGTAAATATAGGTGTATCTGTCGATATCAGTCTGTATATGTAAATACAACAATGAAGCAGATGGACTTTGTACCTCTACTTAAATCTTACAGTACAGGAATGTTTTTTTCTAATAATGTGGCACTGTATGATGCTCACCTTTCCAACCCAATTGCTGAAGACAAAATAGTGCATGAGCAAATGTGAAAAAAGCTGATGGTGCCCGACTACTAAAAGATATAGCATTTGTGGTCTTAAAGGCTTGGAGTTAAACAAGCGGCCATCTAGCAAGGAAGTCCACATGGAAGAATCACACTAACCTATGTGATCATGAGATGTCATGAGATCATGAGTTCAGGAATAGGTATCAGAAGTTCAAAAACAAGCAATCAAATTGATAAGAAGGAGCATGGACAAAATGGAGGCCCCAAACCCACCTGTAAGATAATCAGGCAGTTCCACACAGAAGCACCACACAGAAAGAATGATAAATCCAGGGTGAAGTATAGAAATGATGTAACACATAATTATACTTTATGTGTTTATGTGTTATGTATTATAGTTCATTAATATTTCCTCCCCTTACTAGTATGGTCTTTGTTTTACCTAATTAATCTTGTTAGAACTGCATATGTTCATTTGTATAATTAAGATCATTCGATGCATGAAAGTCAAGATAGATAACTCTTCAGGAACAGGAACAGGAGTAATGATTCCCTGAGGCTACAGGAAGAGAGTGGGGAACAAGTGGGAGGTGATAGCAAGATTGACCATATAACCCCACTTGAGAGGAGCGAATAAAAGAATTGTGGGTGAGTGGATATATTAGATGGGGTAAGATATGGCAAAAACAAACAAAAAACAATAATAAGAGTAAGAATAACAATATAATAATAATAATAATAAAGTTTCCGGCGGGGTGGGTAGGGGATGGGAAGGAAGGGATAAAAGGAAGCTGATACCGAAGAGTTCAAGAAGAAAGGAAGTGTTTGGAAATGGATTGTGGTATCAATTGTACAATTATGCTGATTTAATTGAATTACAGAATGCGAAATATCTGTAAGAACTCCCAATAAAATGATAAACAGTTTTAAAAAGTATAAAAGCAAACAGAACCTTAGTGGAGTTTATGGAATTTTGTTGTTTCTTATAGTCAGAGAAACCTCATGTGGTTCTGTATTAATAATATGAATATAAATAAAATTTTCAGTAGTGAAGTCTTAGAGAAAAAAAAGAGCTGCTGTCCCCCATTTTGCACCCTCAACTGCCTCTTAGTACTTATATGCTCTCCAGAAGCAGACGACCATTAAAGAAAGGCAATGTAGTTTGAAAAATGAAATTTAACCCACAGTCACTATTTTAATGAAACAATAAAGTTGGATTTCATAAAATACTGTATTTAATGAAAATAATACCAGGAAAGGATCTACTCAAGGTGATTCTAGATACTTACTGTGATAGGTAGTTTTATTTTGCCAACATGGCCAATAAACACATGGGAGGTTAATAAGGTCACAGTTTAATTGAAGAGCAAAGAGATAAATGGTTCGGTGAGCCTCGCCTTTCTGTCTGTTGCTCTGTGATGATCTGACCAGAGAGCAGCTGTCTAGCTAGTTCTCTGCCTCCACTTGCAAGCGACATTACCTGTGATACACTCAACCCTTGGGCTGTGTCGCTATAGTCGAGGTTCCTTCGAGACCTGCTTCGCCACCCTGGTGGTGTATACATCACTTGAGCTGGGGATTGTTGGACCCTGTCATCTAGCTGACTGTTGGTGACCCGCCCTGCTGTTTGCTGCCTGTGGCTGGACTGCCTGTATTGCTCTACAGAGGATCTAGCTGTCTGCTTCCCTAACTTGGACCCAGCAGCCTTCATGAGTTGAAGGACTGCCAGTATATTAACTGTCTCATGGAACTGAGTTGAACTGAGCCATCTGTACTGCTCTGTGGACTAATTAGCTGCTCATTTCATTGTGTTATATCTATCCATATATCCATATCTATCTCTATATCTATAAAATCATAAGTGTTCTGGTTTTGTTTCTCTAGAGAACCCTGTCTAATATACTTACCCATACAGACCTCTTTCTTCTGTACATACTATGACATTGAGACTTAATCTTGTCAGGCTGTTTTTTTTAATTCTGTAAGAAGAAATTCCCTGCTCTCAGTAAATTAGCACATCTGATACTTGGAAGAACCTCAAGGAATCATTCATGGGCAGGTTTCCTCTTCATAATAAAAATATAATGCCACATCTGAATCATCCAACTTGACCCTTTAGGATAGGAATTTTAAATTTGATGTCTATGGGTAAACTCTGAAGTGTTGATAAACTCCACAACATAAAAAGGAGTCCTTGGGTAGTACAAGGAAGCACTGGATGTGCTATTGGATAAACATTAGGATGCTAACTGAAAGGTCAGAGGTTCCATCTCACAATCCACTCTGATTAATAAGGCTTTCTGCTCCTATAAACCTCTGAATCAACTTGGTGGCTGTGGTGGGTGGATAGTGCAAATGGTTAACATATTTAGCTCCTGACCAAAATATTCAGGGTTTGAGGTCACCCAGAATTACTTCAGAAGAAAAACCTAGTGATCCACTTCCAAAAACATTAGTCACTGAAAACCCTTTGGAGAAAAGTTCTACTCTGACACCCATGGAGCTACCATGAGTTGCAATAAGCTTCATGGCAACTATCAAAGTAAGAGGTAGTTAAAAGAAATAGGAAAGTTTTCATACTGTGGATCAGTTTTGAGAGAGGTTGATAAGCCCAGAGAGAGGGGGACACTGACTATAGTTAATAAAAGACAAGATGTTACATATTCCCTGTTTTAATTCTTTATAGGATTTTTCCTTGTAATACAAGTGAACTTTCTCTACCACTGTATTTTGTACACATTTCATAATGTAACTTAACCTAGAGGGTCATTTTTTCCTTCTCGTCCATAGCAGAAGACTCAGCTCAATTTCCAAATATCTATTGACCTTTTGATATAGCCCATAGACTGCATTTCAACCTAAAGTAAGAATTCATTATATCTAAAACTCTCTGTTACACCCCCTCACCCACATATTATCTTATATTTTAGTTGCATCATCTTGAGAAAGCCCAATCATCTGTATGGACCCCAGTTTCCACAGTTGTAAAAGTAACAAAAATAAAAAAAGAAAGAAAGAAATTGTCATTGAGTTGATGCTGCCTCATCGTGAAACAATGGGACAGGGTAGAACTGTCCCTATGAGTTTCTGAGACTGTAACTCTTTACAGGGAAAACCCTGACTTTCTTTCGTGGCTTTGAACTGCTGACCTTGCAGTTTCAGGCCAGCATGTAACTACTATGCCATCAGAGCTCCTTGTGCAGCCAAAGAACTGGATAATTAGATGACATTTGTGGCTAATAGTCATAAAAGTATCTGATTGGTCTTATCTGCTCAACCAGATTCACAATCACATTATTTTTTAACTTTTTAAGGCATTTTCAAAATTATCCAGTTCAAAAAAAAAAATTATCCAGTTCAAACAGTAGTTTATAAAAGAGAAAACAGAGTCCCAGACAGTTAAAGTGACTTTCTTGGGCCCATACCACATGTTCACAGCAGAGCTGAGATGAAAATCTGAGCCACTTTCCTTTTCCACATTTTTTCTCATTCAACTTCCTTAAGGATAGATTATAATTTTAAATGACTCATTTTTACTTTTTTTTAATCTTCAGTCACACAGTCCAAGACTTGTCACCAACCCTTAATAAATCTTAGTAAATATCTGTTGTTGAATTGGAAATGAGTAAGCATTAGATCAAATATACAACCAAGAGCAAAAGTTAGAATCTGTTCAGCCAATACAACATAACTACCACATTCCCTGGAGGTCCCCTCTCTATGTGTGGGCCAGAAGGTTGATTGTGCATAACTAGTTTTTTTACATTTTTGATCAAAGAGTCAAATTAATTCCTTATCTAGCACTGGGTTGACATTACTGGGTCTTCAAATACTAGCACTACTCATCATGAAGGAGTGTCAGCAATTTACACATCATTTCTCAGTCACAGTTTAGGTTTTGAAGAAGAGATAGGCAGTAAGTAAGGAAATCATGCCTTGGTTTAAGCTGACAGACACTCAAAGTGCTTATTTTTTCATAGAGAATATTTCAACGAGTAAGAAAAGTACAATCACAAGATAGGTAAAGCTAAGAAATCAACTACTGGGGACAATTAAGCTTAGAGTATTATTTGTCATAAGCCCAAATATCTTTGGAAAGGTGAGAAATTGAATATGATCCCCTCCTGGTCACATTGTTATTGAAACGAAGAGAGAAACCTAATATTCTTGTCTGCTCTCTTGGGAAACACACACTACTGAGCTCAGTTTCCTGGCAAATCAGGCAGGATCACAAACACAGTAGTTTTACATGTTTATAGAGGTACCATGGGAAGTTCTTGGCTCAAGGATTTTTAAGTTTATTTACTTTGTTTTTGAAAATTAAGTGAAAAAATATATGGTGGTTCATATATAATCTACCAGTCACTGTGCTAGAGAAAGATGTAACAAACTACCAATATTTGGGTTAACAGCCCAGTGCTTAACTACTGTACTCCTTTTTCGCAATGTAGGTAATATGGTAGTAATTTGCATATCCCTGATTAATAATGAATTTGATTACTTTTTTACTATCCTATTTGCCATTTATATATTTTTTGTGAAATGCCTTTTAAGTCTTTACTTTTTAAAATGTATTTTTGATGTTGGGATTTTCGATGCTTTTCATGTACTAGTCTTTTGTTGACACAAAATATTTCACGGTGTAACTTGTCTTTTCATTTTATTTATGATTTCTTTGAAGGAACAAAAAAACTCATTTTAATGTAGTTAGATTTAATACTTTTAAAGTTTTGTTTAATAAATCATTGCTGAGTGCAATTTGTCAAGATGTTGCCTTATATATTCTTCCAGGTTTTAATTGCTGTCAGTTTTATGTAAGTCTTTAATCCATCCAGAGTTGAGTCAATGTAATGTAGGAAGTACATATAGAATTTTAATATTTCATAAGTAGAATTCGGTATCTTTATACTATTTACTTGATTTTTTTCTGGTGATGTAACATGTCTTCTCTGTTATATAGCAAGTTTTGATAGAGGCATGAGATTTTATATGTAATCTTTACATTGACTCAATTAAACTTTTTCTATGTAACAACAACATTATTTTAAAAATGTAGCTTTTGAAAGGTCCTGCTATCTAGTAGAAAACTTCTCCCCATTTTGTTCATCTTACTAGGGAACACCTTGTCTATTTAGGGGGCCTTGCTCCTTCATATATGTTCTGGAATATGCTTATCATTGAAAAAATCTTGTATAGACTCTACACAGCAATTTCAAGAGTATAGATATCTTTAGCACATTGAGTCTTTCATTTATATGAACAAGAAATCATTTCCACTTAAGTCCACTTTAATATCTTTAAAGTTTTTCCTGCTCACAAATATTGAAAGTTATTTTTTTTTCCATTCTGGAGGAGGGCTCTTACAGATATTACAACAATCCATAGTTCAATTAGATCAAGCATGGTTCTACAATCATTGCCACCGTGATTTTCAAAACATTTTCTTTCTTCTTGCACTCTTTGGTATCAGCTCCCCTTTATCCCCTCCCTCCCCTCCTCCCCAAGAATCATTGTCATTATATTATATGAATTATTATTATTATTGTCATTCCATTTTTTTTCTGTATCTTACACTATCCAATGTATCCATTCACCTGCCATTCTGTTATTCATTCCCCTTGAATGGGGTTATACAGTCATCATTGCTATCAGTTCCACCCCACCTCCCCTCTCTCTACTCTCAGGGAATCATTATTCCCATTACTATTTCTGGAGGGTTTATCTATCTTGGATTTCATGCATGAAATGATTTTAATTATACAAATGAACATATGCAAGTCTACCAGGATTCATGAGGTAAAACCAAGACCATAATACTTTTAAAACATTTCTACATCAAGAAACTTCAAAACTTTTGTTAATTCTATGCCAGGGTACTTATTTTTTAATTATTCCTACAAATTGTTACTTTTAATTTAAATTATATATCTAAAATATTGTTTTTTGTATAAGAAAGTGCAATAGATTTTTATACATTGATAATACATCTAACCACCTTATCAAGTTCTTACTAACTTTTGTAATTAGTATTTAGATTATTTTGTGTGTTCAATATAAATCTATGAAGATATTATTTGTTCATTTTCAAACCTTAAACCTTTCATTTCTTTCTCTTTTCCAGCTGTGTTAGATAGAATTTCCATTACAAGATTTAATACATATGGTGTGGGTAGGACTACTGTTTCCTCCTGACTTTCTTTCCTACTAAGATTGATACCTGTTGAAGTCATTTGTTAAATACCTTTTGTGAAGTTAGGGAAGTTCTATTCTGTTCGTTGACTTTGTATTTTTGTTTGTTTGTTTGTTCTTTCTTAGTTTCCATTTTTACTAATAGTTGTTTAATTTTAACGAATGATTTCTCTGTAAGTATTGATACAATTATTTTACCCACAATGATTAATTATATAACTGATTGTGAATTTTAACCCATACTTCCACTTCCAAACTAAATTCAACTTTAACATGATACACACACACATATATATATGAATATTTTATATATATAAAACACTCAAAATGGTTTTATTTAGGAATTTGGAAAATATAATTTTCTTATATTGTCCTCAACTGCGTTTACAACTAAGTTTATATTAGCTTTTATTTTTATTTCTCAAGAAGGCTCTGTTTGTTGCAATTTATTATTTCCTGAAATTTTAGTATATTTATATTGATCTGGTCTTTTGTTTGACTACTAATTAGAATCATGGATTAAGAGCATATACACTAACTTTTAATTGATTTTGGTATGTTACATTTTTTTCCAGAAATATCTCTATTTGATCCAGTTTTTCAAGTTAGCATATGGTTGTTTATAGTAGTCTCATTTTTTATTTTATCTTTGGTTATGTCCCTCTTTAAATCTTTTCTTCTGATATATTATTTTACTCATCATATCAGCCCATCAACTTTTGGCTTTATTAATTCTCTATTACATTTTTTGTGCTTCACTGACTTTTATTTTTGTTTGTGTTTTTTTAATATTTGGAGATTATTTTGCTGCTTTATGTTAAATGCTCACAACTTAAATTTTCTAACATTTAAGTAAATAGGATGTACAAATTACTAATGATCTAACCTCTGCTTTGCAAATATAGTACTTATAGTTATAAATTTACCTTAAAACTCAACCTTTGCTCTATCCTACAAGTCTTGAAATCATGTTCAGTTCTTAGAATTGAATTCCTGTTATAGTTCATTCTTTATCTCATACATTATTTAGACATATGTACTTCTAATTTCCAGACATATCATATTTCATATATTTTTATTATTGTTATTATAACATATTATTGTAGGAAAACATTTATATATAGTAATATATGGATAGTTTTTATAATAATTCTATGTGAACCTAAGCTGAATGAATATTCTCTAATTGTTTGATGTAGGGCTATATCTATCAATTGTATTGTTAATGTTCTCCTTGCTTTTACCTATTTTTAATTTTGTTTTATTTTCTGTTTCTATCAATATCTGAGTAGAGATATTGAAATTTCCAAATGTGATGGCAGCTAAGTGGGTTTTCTTTGTAACCCTATTGATATTAGTTTTATTTTTATCAGAGGCTTCACACTTTAGGATTGTTGTATATTCCCAGTAAATTAAATTATTTGTTAACCCTTCTAGTAGTTGTATATTTTTATGCAAAGAGACACTCCTGGCTAGGGGTGAAGTCAAACATGACAATCCAGTAGTAGCTTATGACAATTCTTTGATGGTGTGTTCTTCTGTATGAGAGTGAGGGACTATCTCTCTGTCACTTCACCTGCCTCCTCTATGAGACTTCACTGAGACTCTATCTGCCTCCAGGGGTGGCTACATGTAGACCACCTGTGTTAGTCCAGGTGGACTAAAGACAACAAATTCATAGAAACTCACATATGTATAAGAAAGAACTTTATGTAAAAGAGGAATTGCCAACCCAGTCCAGAACAAGCCCATAAGTCCAATATTAGCTCATATGTCCAATACTAGTCCATAAATTCCTCTTTAGACTCACACAGCTATGCAATTATACTGAATGCAGGAAGATCACAGGCCAGTGGGTGGAGAGTCTTGTAGATCCAGAGGTGGTGGAAGGATGTCAGCACTGGCTCCTCCAGCTCCAGGGCTCTGGCTGCATCAGCATAGCTCCATCAAGCTCATTGTCAGTAACGTCTCACAGGGAGTGAGTGTGTGTCCCACCCCCAGTGAGCTATTTATCTCCTTAACACCTCTAAATGAGACCTCAAGCTGAGACTTGATTGAGAAAGTAAACTCCACCCTTTCACTCTTAAGTTTCAAGTTGACAACATTATGTAACTAGCACAGGTCACCTGTTGTCAACTTGACACTTTCACAAAGCTCTTTAGCCTTATATAATTTTCAAATAAACAATAATAAAATCATATCTGCACTAACAGGATAAAATTAAAATGCATAGAATTCAAAAATGTGCCACCCTCATTTAAATATAACATTCTATAAGTGAACAAAAAACAAACAAACATTCTATACTTATGTGAACACCTATCCCTTAATCTTATATTCCTATGGGTATATTCCATCACCTATGAAAGTTTGTAAGCCAACTACTTAATGTCATTATCCTCCCCATTTTGGGTATCAAATTTCTATCCTGCCCACTGACATCAACCAAATGCTCTGAGGAGACAATCATATTCTTTGATGTAAAGAATCTTTATTCCATTTGGAAACTTGTGAAGTCCGCACCATAAGCAAAATCAAATGAGAACAGGCCATCCATAAAATCAGCAACAATATACACTAGTTTACAAGTTCAAAACTCTTCTCTTCATCTGGTTGGTTTCTGGTTAACTCAATGTGGGCTGCCTCACTTAGCATCACCAGGATGCCAATTTGTTGCCTTGCCTTTAGATCCTGGGCCACATCACAAATTCTCAACAACCCTAGCCCCCTTGGGCTAGGTCATGAACTTCAGACCAGTCAACCCACTCTCATCTTCTCCTCTAGTTCCTATAAACCAAGTCCATGGGTGTCAGGGGCCAGACTCAACCCATCTCCTTATTGTTGCATTTCTATCACTTCCACTCAGCAAGTGGATCCAGGTGGTCACCTAGCAAGCTTTTCAGCTTGCCCACAGGATCCCTTTAACAGCTGAGTCCTAGAGTGGAAAGTTTCTTCAGAGCTGCAGATTTCCTCCAGCTTCTGACAAAAAAATTACTTGTTCAAGATTCAAATGGCCAAAGAGTTTCTTTTTCTTCAATCTGTCAACAGATGCCTAGTCAAGTCTCTTAAGAATGCAAATTTCCTGAGTACTCCAAAGCACTGGGTGGGGCTTATCTTTTCAGAACGTTCTTTGCAGGCATTTCCTAATCCATTTCAAATTTTAATGGCCGAAGACAAGGCTTACAAACTATTTCCATAGATCCCAATAATCATTTCTATCAATAATAATAAGCAGAAGAAATCAGTATAAACAAAATAGAATTAGATATTAATCTCTATCCTTAAAACATTCAAGTTCAATCCTTATTTAGCTTATCTTACTCCTTATCTAAACTATTTCATTGATACAAAGTATTGGGTTAGGCCTCGGAGAGCATCAAGCCAGAGCAAGGCATTCTGTCAGCCATTTTCACTAAGCAATTCTAAGACTTCAAGTGGCAATTTTTGTCCTTTGAGCTCAAATTTTTTTATTTATCACATTAATTTTTGCCACTTCAAACAGGAATAACCAAAGACAATAACCAAGGAGAAGAATCAAAACTTCATCTTCCCATATTTTCCCCAGTAAACCGCATGGACATATCTGACCTCTGGCTAGCCAAAGAAGAAAAACTACCATGAAGAAGAGTTTGGACAAGGATCCACTCTCCATCTTTATGAATTTATTTCTCTAGTACCCCAGTATCCCAGTATCCCAGTAACATAATGTGTTAGTTTGGGTTGACTAGAGAATCAAACTAATAGACACTCATATGTGTATAAGAAAGAGCTTTATATCAAAGAGCAATTGTATGCTGAGAACATCCCAACCCAGTCCAGATCAAGTCCATGAGTCCAGTATTAGGCCATATGTTGGTTAATACCATATGGCCATAAATTCCTCTTTAGACTCATGTAGCCATGCAATAATGCCGAATGGAGGATGATCCCAGGCCAGTGGGTATAAAGTCTTTTTGATCCAGTGGCGATGGAAGGGTGTCAGTGCTGGCATGGGTCTTCATGTGGCTCTTCCAGCTCCAGGGCTCTGGCTGCATTAGTGTAGCTCCATCAGGCTTGTCGTAAGCAATGCCTCACAGGTAGTGAGCATGCGTCTTGCTCCCACAGAGCTATTTATCTCCTTAGCCCCTTCAATGAAGTCATCAAACTAAGATCTGATTGACAGGCTAAACTGCTCCACTTCACTCCTAAGTCCCCAGTTGACATCATATTATGTAAGTACCACACCACCTGATTCTGAGAGCCCTGTTATCCTTCCACTGACCTTAGATCCATGAGACTCTGCACCAATTTGCCCGTGATCTTCCTGTTTAATTCTTTACTTCCTGATGCCCAACCTGAATCTATGTGAGTCTGAAGAAAGACTTAAGAGTAGCATTGGACTTATGGACTTAAGTTATATTAGGCTGGGATGCCTTCTTGATATATAATTACATCTTTCTTATACATAGATTAGTATCACTGGTCTATTTCTCTGGACAAACCAGCCTAACACAATCCTCTTTATCTATAATATTATTAGATCCCTAAAATCAACCTTTTATGATATTATAATAAATATTCAATTTTTCTTTGATTTGTATCTGTGTGATATTATAAATACATTTTTAAAAATTTTGAATGAAAAAATTCAAACATGAAACAAGAAAATAACATACAATCAATTACCATGAACCCATTTGTTTTATTTCAATAAGCATCAATTATTTGTTTATTTGAAATATTTTGGATTATTATGCTTTATGTGTATATAGTGTGCAAAGGTAAGTCAGATGGAACACATAGGAATCAATTTGACTACATCTGTGGGAAGAGATGATATAGAAGCTCTAATCTTGAGCCAGAATTAGGCCAGAGGAGGACTGCAGAATAAACCATCAATTGATCACATATAAATTCTGATAGAAGTTGAATCAAATGGAAACAAGTCCATGAGACCCAAAATACAACCTTGAATATATACCATGTGAATTTTGAAGAAAATCTCAAGCACAGATTTGACAAATTGAACACTCATGACAGAAGACCTGATGTGCTGTGTGATGATATCAAGACCATTATAAATGTAGAAAGCAAGAGGTAATTAAAAGACAAGGCATTGAAACTTACTCTTGATCTCAGAGAAGCTAAAGCAAGTGGAAAAAGAGACGAAGTCAAAAAGCTAAAAATAAAATGTCAAAGGGCAGCTCAACAAATGAAGAGGCCAATTTTGGAAATTTGGACACTGGACCTGGATTCTTAGCACTCCAGGAATATTTTAGAACCCCCTCTCTGATTTTTGAGTACAGCAGAGCTCACTGTACCCTAGCTCAGTGAGGAGAGAGAGCCAGTGAGTGCCAGCCTCTTCCCCTTTCTTCTAACTCTGAGACCTGACAGCACAGGGGGAATATCCCGAATCACACCACCACCCAAATGGAGCCCCCGACCCCATGCCCTGATGGACCACTGGGAGTTTTGGAAGCTGGACTCATGGCAACACGTGTAAGAGAGCCTTCAGTTCCATCCACTTATATGCTCTCCTCTTCCCCACTGTAAGGGTGCAGCTCTAATGGCCACTGGATAGATACTCTAAGCTGATTTGAAAGGGATAAGCTTGAACTTGCTGGTGGCTTCAATAGTATATTTGATTTTTTCCTATTTTCTTTTGAGCAAGAAAACCATAAAACTCTTTTCCCTTCCCGAGGAACCAGAACTCAGCTTCCCAGTGTTTTACAGTAGGTCCCTCTCCCCATCAAGGCTTACTGTCTTTAGAAGGATCTCTTCCTTATTGGAAGTCTCCTCCCACCACCCCTATCCCCAACTTTGGGCCTCCACTCCAATAGTCTATTTCCACCCTTGGACCATGGTGTGAAGGGCAGATAGTAGCAAGTGGTGTAGAAACTGCTCCACAATATAACTTTGGACTTTTCTTCCTTGAGAATAGAGAACCAATGTGCTGCCAAAATAAGGACATTATGCTGTAAACAGGAAGACTTCACTCTTCCTACATAATATACAAAGTCAATGAGTAACTGTGGTAGATTTCTTAACATAGCCCTCACCTACCCCAACCACCATTACATCAAGACCTTGCTTCCCTGCCTCAGTAACCCATACCTCTCATCACCTACCAGGTAATAACAGATCTCTTATAATCCTCCATTCCAAATCATCAAAAAATAGTAATATTTAACGGGAAGGCTTCCTATGATTAATAGCACCAATTAAGACCTACTCCCAAGCACCTATTTTCTATTCCTCCTATGCACCCAACTATCACTCACTCCTCATCTCCACACAGTATGACTTCCACCTCCTTTCTGATCCTCCTCTAACTTAAAGAGCCAACACTACCCCCTACCCAACCCAGAAGGCTACACATCATCTACAGTGTGACTACTGGGCAGCACAAAGAACAGCCAACAGCAGCTACCACAAAGATACCAAGAGAAACAAAGGTTAACAACTGAAGAATACCCCAACCCAATGGAATATACAGAAAAGAGGTCCTTGAACAGCCAGATAGAGAATGCAAGAACATGGTAGTTAGGTTCCTAGAAGAGGTGAAGGGATCAATCCAGAAAACAAATGAAGAAATGGAGATTCTTAAAAACTCACACCCAATGGAAATTCAGAAATTAAATAATAGTGACTTAGCAGAAATTAAAACATTCAGTACAAGATCTGACCAATAGAATGGATGAAAAGGAAAATTAAATAAGTGAACCTGAAGGCAACCATTTAGACCTCAGGAAACAAGGAAAACAATCAAACAAAAAGCAAAAGAATCTGAAGAAAGCTTGAGGATGATGTGGGAGGCCATGAAGTGAAATAATCTTCAAATTATTGATGTGCCTGAGCAGGAAGAAACAAGAAAAGTATACAGTTAAAATATTAAGGGAATTCTTGGAATAAATTTCCCCCAATATCAGAAAGGATGAAACAATAACCATCCAGGAAGTAGAAAGAACACCAAATAGATTAACCACCACCACACACACCAAAAACAAAACAAAAACACATCAAGGTATTTCCAACTTTGAGGAAAAAGGGAGAATTCTGAGAGCAGCTAGAAAGAAAAAAAAATCACATATAAAGGTTAAACAACTAAGAATAAGCTCAATCCTTTCAACAGAGACCATGCAGGAAAGAAGAAATTGGAGCAACATATTCTGAAAGTGAAAAGACAACAGTTGCCATCCAAGAATCCTTTATCCAGGAAAGCTATCCATCAATTTTGAAGGAGAATAAAAGTTTTCTTAAACAAGGAAAAATTTAAACAATTCATAATAAGAAAATCAGCATTACAAAAGAAAATACCCAGTTTTTATGATCAGAACTCAAACACAAGATTATCCAAGGGTGTAAAACTACCCAGAAACAAACAAACCAAAAACAGTACCCAAATAATTCAGATCTAGTGGAGAATCAAAGACATGAATAAAAACACACAAATTCACATACTAGCCCAAAAAAAAGGAGGAAGGAAAATATCAAGTGCAAATAAAATGAGATGGCAGTGACTAAGCTACTATCCATCAAAAGGCAAAGAGTAACAGACTTGAATAGGTAACAAGATCTATCTATCAATTTGCTGGTGTTTTGAGATACATCTCAAACTCACAGAAAAAATAGACTGAGAGTCAATGGATGGCAAAAATTTACCTAGGCAATGGTAATTTTTAAAAAGCTGAGGTTGCACTATCAATCTTCAACAAAATAGACCTCAAGGTACATGACATGACAATAGACAAGAATGGGCTTTACATAATTCTCAAGGGATCAATAGACCAAGAACACATAACAACAATAAACATATATGCACCCAATGAAAGACCCTTGATATTCATCAACCAAATCCTCAAAGAGATGAAAGGAGAAATCACAAGATCAACAATAATAGTAGAAGATTCCAATACACTACTCTCAAAGAAAGATAGATCATCAGGTAAGGAACTCAATAAAGAAATAGAAGAGCTGAACAACACAATTGAACAACTCTACCTCCCAGCTTTTTGGAGAGCTCTACAAACAACAGCAAAAAATTAAACATTCTTCTCCAAAGCACATGGCTCATATTTTAAAATAAACCACACACTGGGTCATAAAACAAGCCTGAACAAATTAAAGTACATTGAGATCATTCAAACCATTTTCTCTCACCAAAGCACCAAAAAACCTGGCAATCAATAACAGAAAAAATAAAATAAAACAAGAAAAACACTTGGACACTCAACAACCCACTCCTCAATAAACAGTAGGTAAAGTTCCTTGAATCAAATGAGAATGATAACACAACATACCAAAATGTATGGGACCCAGTAGAAGGAGTTATTTTAGGCCACCTTACAGCAATCAATGCACACATGAAAAAAGAGGCAAGAAACATGTCTGACACCTTAACACAAAACCTCCAACAACTAGAACAGAGTCAAGCACATAAACCTGACAGCAAAAGAAAATAAATCATAAACATTAGAGCAGTGGGAAGGGAGGGAGAAAATGAGGAGCTGATACCAAGGGCTTAAGTAGAAAGCAAATGTTTTGAAAATGATGATGGCAACAAATGTACAAATGTGCTTGACATAATGGATGGATATAGGGATTGAGATGAGTTGTACAAGCCCCAAATAAAATTATTAAAATTTTTTAAAGATATGAAAATAATAATAATTTATAATTTATCAAGGGCTCATGCACATGGGGAAAGCAGAGAGAAAAGATACCAAGGGCTCAGGTAAAAAGAAAATGTTTTGAAAATGATGATGACAACATATGTATAAATGTGCTTGATACAACTGATGTATAGATTGATACAAGAGCTGTAAGAGCCCACAATAAAATGATTTATAAGAAAAAAAACCCCATTAGAGCAGAAATAAATGAACTGGGAAATAGGAAAACAATGGAAAAAATCAACAAAGCAAAAAGTTGATTCTTTGAAAGGATCAACAAACTGCTAGTAAACTTAACAATAAAAGAAGAAGGAGCAGATGACAATATCAAGAATTATGGAGGAAACTGGTGGAGTCACAACAGATCCAAATGAAATAAAAAGATTAATAACACAGTATTATGAAAGACTGTATTCCAACAAAGTGAATAATCTGGATGACATGGACAAATACCTTGAAAAACATTCTCTTCCTAAATTAACCCATATGGGCATTAAAAACTTGAACGGACCCATAGCAAATGGAGAAATAAATAAGGTCGTCAAGAAACTCCCAACCAAAAAAAGCCCATGTCCAGATGGTTTCACAGATCTTCCAGAATATAGAAAGGGACAGCAAACTCCCTAACTCCTTCTATGAAGCCAGCATAACTTTAATACAAATACCAGGCAAAGACACCCAAAGAGAGAAAACTACAGACCAATGTCTCTCATAAACATGTATGCAAAATTTCTTAACAAAATCTTGGCCAATATAGTTCAACAACATATCAAAAACCAATACATCGTGACCAAATGGTATTCATACCAGTACAGGGATGGTTCAACATTTGAAAACAATGTAATCCATTACATTAACAAGAAAAAGGGTAAGAATCACATGATGATATCAATGGATGCAGAAAAAGCATTTGACGATATCCAACACCCATTTTTCTCAAGAAGGTAGAAAATCCTCAACACAATTAAAGGGTATATATGAAAAACCAATAGCCAATACGATACTCAATGGAGAAAAGCTGAAAACATTTCCACTGAATAAGGGAAACCAACAAGGATGCCCCCTATCCCCTTTATTCCACATTATACTAGATGTCCTAGCTAGTACCATAAGACTATGGCAAGAAATCAAGGGGGCACAATTGGGTAAAGAGGAAGTGAAGCTTTCACTTTTTGTAGTCGATATGATTTTATAGAGAGAGACTCCGTAGGTGTCCACAATAGGATTGTTGGAACCAGTTGAGGAGTTTATTAGACTAATAGGATACAAGATTAATAAGCAGAAATCAATTGGATTCCTATATACCAGTGATGAGAATACAGAAAAAGGCTTGAAGAAATTATTACCATTCACAATAGCCACACAAAAGCTTGAGATACCTAGGAATAAACCTAATCCCAAACCAAAAGATCTGTACAAAGAAAACTACAGAACATGATTACAAGAAATCAAATTAACCTATACAAATGTAAGAATATCCTGTGTTCATGGATCAGAAAACTCAATATTGTGAAAATGTCAATGTTACCTGTGTTAGTCCGGGTTGACTATAGAAACAGATCCAGAGACACTCATATATGTATAATAAAGAGTGTTATATCAAAGAGTAATTGTATATTAAGAAAACATCCCAATCCAGATCAAGTCCATAAGTCTGATATTAGTCCATAAATTCCTCTTCAGCCTCACGCAGCACATGCAATGATGCAAAATACAAGATAATCACAGGCCAGTGGATGCAAAGTATTGTAGATCCAGTGGCAGTGGAAGTATCTCCAGGGCTCTGTCAGGTCTCAGCATAGCTCCATGGGTTTATTAGCCATTTGAGTGTCATCCTTTATGAATCATCTGTTTAGGTTCTTTGCTCACCGTCTCAAAGGTTTGTTAGTTTTTTCTTGTTGTAACCTTGTAGTGTACTGTAGATTTTAGTAATTAGTCTTTTGTCCATTATGCCTTTGCTAAATATCTTTTCCCAATCCATGGGCTCTTGTTTTATTCTTTTAATGAAATATTTAGATGTAGACAAGTGTTTCATTTGCAGTAGGACCCATTCATCTATTTTGTATTCCATGGAGTGTTATCTCTGGTTTTCCATAAGCTCCCTGTACTAGGACACTTAGATTTGTCCCAATTTTATCACTGATGATCCCAATAGTTTTGGGTTTTACATTTTGGTCTTTGACTTGCCTTGAATTTGTTTTTCTGCATGGGTGACATAAGGATCTTGTTTCATTCTTCTGCAAGCAGATATCCAGCTTTGTCAGCACCATTTACGCAAGAGGGCATCTGCTTCCCATTTAATTCTTATTGGGCCTTTGTCAAAAATCAGTTGTTTGTATATGGATGTTTTTGTTTCTGGGTTTTCTATCCTGATCCATTGGTTTGTGTATCTATCATTATACCAGTACCAGGTTGTTTTGACAATTGTGGCTGTGTATTAGGTTTTAAGGTCAGGTAGAGCAAGACCACTTATTATGTTCTTCTTTTTGAAGAGTTCTTTACTTATCTTGTACTTCTTCCCTCTCCATATAAAGTTGGTAATTAGTTTTTCCATTTTTTTAAAAGAATGATGCCAGAATTTGAATCAGGATTGCACTGAATTTGTAGATTTCTTTAGGTAGTGTGATAATTAGATTTTTTTGTGCCAACATAGCTCCCATAGCATATGTGGGAATTTAGTCTGTCAATCAGGTCACAGCTTGATTCGAGGGTGACCAAGATAAATGGCTTGCTAGAGAGGAGGCTATGTCCCCCCATCCCACCCCATCCCCCACCCTGTGCTTTCACCTCCCTGTTGACAAGCCACATGGAGCCACACTGAGACCCGTGAGAGCCATGGAGATGCTTCCACTGCCATGGGATCTATAATACTTTGCATCACCTGGTCTGTAATCTTGTATCCTGCTACTCTACTAAACTCCTCAGTTGTTTCCAACAATCCTATTGTGGACATCTTAGGATATGGAGTATCTGGAAGACATTAGGCTGAATGAAGTTCATCAAACACGAAAGAACAAATACTATATGAGTCCACTGCAGTAGGAACAAGCAGCAGGATGGGCTCAGACTTGCAGAGCATCCAGTCTGCTGGCCAGGGTGACCAGACAGCCTGGCAGAGAGCCCGACTGGTGCCAATGAACCATCCTTTCTAGGTATGTATCTTGAAGGTAATTTTGCTGGAAGGTGCCTCATGTCAGCTGAGATAAAATTTTAAGGGAGGGGAAGCTTGTTGTCTACTGAGTGGTTGCCATGGAAAGCTATGGCAAGGTCTCCCAGACTGGTAGACAGCCCTATCTGAGGGATGAGGGATAGTGATGAGGAAATCCAGTCAGGAGAGAGGAGAAGGAGCAGAAATGTCTGGGAGAACGCCAATGCATGACTGTTGGTCAGGAAAGGGGGAGGACCAACCTCCAGTTGGGCAAGAAGAATGACTGAAAATGCTTTTGGGGACCCTAGGTATTGGAGTCCCTGGGGTTATGCACCAAATGGGCTACATTGACCTGGGCTTCTGGGTGCATCCTGTGGACCGTGGCTGTGTGCCATAGAACACTGGGGTATTGAATCCTGGATCTGTAAGGCTGACTGCATGCTCCAGAGAGATCCTATCAGTGAGATCCCATGCAGAAACTCCAATGGGTGAACTGGATTCTACTTCAGACACATATGTAAACTGAGGACTTAAGAAGGAAAATTCATGGTGTCTGAGAAAGTGGAGGACAGCTGTACCAGGACTGTTGAACTGTTGGTAGGAGGACAAACCTGGCCTTGCTACATCAATGCCTGATACGCTGTATTAAGATATATATTATACCATCAAACCTGTGACTGACATTCTCAGTGAATATCGTTTGTAAAACTTCCCTGACAATTAACATTTATTGTTTATGTAAAGAGAATCCAGTCCTGAAAGGATTGATTCTGTACAAGTGAATAATTCAGGTGCTTTGATATGAAGTTAGCCTACATTTGTCCAATATCACTCTTGAAACAGAGCTTTAAAAAAATTGGGACAAGGGAATAATCAAACACAACATTAACAAAAGATCCTATGCCTCAGTGTGATGATCAATAAGATCCCCTACACTAAATTAAAAAAGAAGATTTGAAAGGGAGCCAATGGCAGATAATTAGGAAGAAGGAAAGAAAAAAGAAAGAAGGAAAGATCCAGGAATGTGTTTGGGACTCACACTAAATCCTAGCTCCAATTTAAGAAAAATTAATCCTGACATCATGGTGTTGCTCGATACGTGCTCTCAGTAAGGCAACACAGAAGATATGGATGCTATAGCAAAGTGTGGTGAAGAAATTGGATGAGGCCCAGCTATCAGATAAAATAGCATCTGGAGTCTTTAAAGGCTTGTTTGCAAACAAGCAGCCATCTAAGTGAGATGTCAACTAAGTCCTCATGGAAGAAGCACACGAACATCAGTGACCAAAGCATTGTAACAGATCATCTGAAGTCGAAGGAGGGAGTAGTAGCAGAGCCTAAATTGTGAGAATATGGTTTGCAGAAGCCCAAGATACATTTGTGGTGTCTATACAGGAAATAAGCTGCCTGTGATTTCCCTCTATCCGTAATAGAGGGTTGGGAAGAAAGTGGTTAACAAATAGAGTGCATTGGAGAGATGACTAAAGATGATCAAAATGATAAACCTGACTTGAATGGTTCAAACCTTGTCCGTTGATCCCTCCTCTGATGCGTGTTAGGCCGGATCTGGTTTTCAACATTTTCCATATTTTTTTATGTTTGTTCATATTGTTTATTTTGTTTGTTATAAACAATCTACAATATGCAATTGGCATAACCTTGCTTGCTGAAAGTGAGGAGAACTTAAAGAACTTGCTGATGAAGATCAAAGATTGTAACCTTCAATATGGATTACAAAGAAGACCAAAATTCTCACAACTGGAACAATAGGTAACATCTTGATAAATGGAGAAAAGACTGAAGTTATCAAGGTTTTTGTCTTTCTTGGATCCACTATCAGTACTCATGTAAGCAGCAGCCAAGAGATAAAAGAAGCCTTTCATTGGGTGAATCTGCTGCTTATGTCCTCTTTGAAGTGCTGAAAAGCAAAGATGTTACTTGAAAAGAATAGATGCCTTTTCATTGCAAGGCTAGTGAAGAATATTGAAAGTACCATGGACTGCTCACAGGACAAACTTCTCTGTCTTGGAAGACATATGGCTAGTGTGTTCCTTAGAGGCAAGAATGGTGAGATTTCATTCTATGTACTTTGGACATGTTGTCAGGAAAGACCAGTCCCTGGAGATGGACAACATGCTTGGTAAAGCATGTGAAAAAATGAAAGACTTTCAGTGAAAAAGAGGAAGAAGCTCAATGAGATTGATTGGCATAGTGGCTGCAACAATAGGTTCATGCATAGGGGCGATTGTGAGGATGATGTAGCAATGGGCAGTGTTTTATTTTGTTGTGCATAAGGTTGCTATGGGTCAAAACTGATGCGATCACCCCTAACAACAAGAACATGGGCAAAAGGTTGAATAATGCAAAAAACATCAGAAGAAAATGGAAGAAATACACAGAGCCACTGTACCAAAATGAAGTAGTTGACATTCATTGATCCTTTCAAGAGATAGCATATGATCCAGAACTGATGGCACTGAAGGAAAAATTCCAGGTTACACTGTGAAAGCATTCATGAAAAATAAGGCTCTAGGAATTGACAGGATACCCACTGAAATGTTTCAAAAGCTGGTGAAGCACTCAAAGTGCTCACTCACCTGTGCTAAGAAATCCGGAAACAGCTACCTGGCCAGCTGACTGGTAGAAATCCATGTTTGTATTCATTCCAAATAATGATGAACCAATCGAATATGGAAATCATCAAGCAACATTATAACTATCATATGGAAGTATAATTTTGATGAAGATCACTCAACAATATTTGTGGCAGCACATTGACAAGAAGCTTGTGGAAATTCAAGCTAGATTCAGAAGAGGATGTATAACGAGAGATCTGGACTAAAATCAGAGAATATCAGAAAGATGTTTACTTGAGTTTAATTAATAATACAAAAATCACTCTATTGTGTAAAACATAACAAACTATGGATAGAATTGAGAAAAAGAAATCCAGTACACTTCATTGTGTTCACGTGGAAACTGTACATGGATCAAAAGGCAGTTTATTAAAACAGAACAAGTGAATATGCATGATTTTCAATAAGAAAAAGTGGGAGTGATGGTTGTATCCTTTACCATACTTATTCAACCTTCATGCTGAGCAGATAGAAGCTGGACTACAGGAAGAACATAGCGTCAGGCTTGGAGGAAGGAAGGCTTGCTGAAAACCTTCAATATACAAGATACTCAGGGAACATAGTCACCAGATAAAAAACACAGAAAGATCTCCTCAGCAACTACTAAAGGGGTCCCATAGGGGGACCTGGAAGCTGGCTTCTTTGAAGAAAAAAAATCATAAAAGCTAAGCACACCAGTTACTTAAAGTTGGTGATCATTAATGCCTGCTGACTCTTGTTGATTTCTCTTCACCATTGACCAGCAGTCTGAGCCATTTCTGTACACTGCCTCTCCCCTAGACAAGTTGATCCTTCTCTGCCCCTGCCCCAATACACCCACACCCACATTTCTTGCCTCTCTGGTCCCTGGGGATCTTGCATGGGTCGCAGACTTTTGGGGTAGTTTGGTGCAGACATCCTCAAAACCCAAGCAATGCTCTTCCTCATTTTTTCTTTCTTCTCCAGCACTCATCTCTCCCTATACCTCTTTCCCCATGCAGTAGGGCATTGAGATAATTAAGGCTTATTGTGCCAAGCTGGCTGATAAGCACATGTGGGATTAATTGAAGGGCGGCTAGATAAATGGCTCCATGAACCTCGCCCCTCTAGTTCTCGGGTCTTTTACTCTCTGATGGTTGGACCAGGGTGCAGCTGACTTAGCGAGTTCCCTGCTTCAGCTTTCAAGGCTCACATCCTGCAAGACATCCCTGAGGAGAAGCCACATGGACCTACCCTGATGCAGCCCTGGGTGCATGGAGGCCCTGTCAGTACTGAGATGCTTACACGCTCACTGATTTGGTTTTCCTCCTGCAGTCGGCCTCTTGTGTGTGTTTTGTGAGATTGAGGAGGTCTTTGTAGATTGGTGTCGGACATATGTTGGACTTATGGGCTTCGAAAGCGCTGGTTGGGATGCTTTCTTAATGTACACTTACCCTTTATGTAAAATCTCTCTTTTATACATATGAGTTTCTGTGGATTTGTTTCTTTAGTTTACCCAGACTGATGCAGACAAGCATACACCAACACTGCCAAAGGATCAGGAATCTGTACCCAGACTCAGGTTATATTTTTAACTTTTTTATACACACACACACACACACACACACACACGCACGCACGCGCACACACACACTTTTTGTTGCTTTATTATGTATTTTTTTCTTTCATGTACCCTCTTACTTACTTTTCCAATGTGGCCCTGCCTCCCCAGTAGACACAGACACACCTGCAAACCCAAGCACACCCACCAAACCAGTTTCTTGTGTGTTTGTTGTTGTTGTTTTTTAAACCTTTCTTTCTTTCTTTCTTTCTTTCTTTCTTTCTTTCTTTTTTTCTTTCTTTCTTTCTTTCTTTCTTTCTTTCTTCTTTCTTCTCTCTTTTATTTCTTTTCTCCTTTCTTCTTTAATTCTACTTCTTCTAAACATATATAGCCCCAAAGCCTTCCCTTCTGGTCTGCTCACAATTTCTGCCTTCTCCACTCAATATATCATTTTGCCATCTCTCCTCCTTTCCTCATGAAATAGATTTCCACAAAAGTTATTGTCTTACTACCCATCTTAAAGCACACTTTTCCATTATTTTTATAAATATTTTGTCCATTCAGGTAGCCATTTATTCCTCCTCCTTTGTAAACTCTCTCTCTTCTTCCCACCCTGCATTTTCTGTTTAACCATCTCTTTCTCCTTTGTCAATTTCCCCACCATATATTCCTGGCTCCTATTAGCACTCTTCCACTCCATTCAACAGAGTGAACACCCCCCATATGACACAGCAGCCCACTCTCCACTAGTATCTGCACCACAATGCTGCAGAAACAGCAGTTAACTACTGCACACTTTTAAAAAATCAAGAAAAGCAACACAAACAATTGAAAACCACCCAGGACCAATGGCATACACTGGAAAGGAGACCCTGTAGCTACCAGAAATAGAATTCAGAAGGTGTCTTCAAGAAATGTTGGGAATTTTTGTGAAAACAATAGAGAGGTATTAAAAAATAGACACTGTATACTAAAAAGAATACCAGAAGATAAACAACAATAAAATAGAATTAATAATGGAGTGATGTATACAAAAGTTTGAAAGAAATAAAAAAAATCTTGCTAAACAAGAAGTTTACATTCAGCAAAATTATCCCTCAAGTATGAGTGATTAGGAAAAAAAATGGTATTTCCAGACAAGGTAGAATTAGAGGATTTTGTAAAATCAAAACTAGAATTAAAAAAA
>NW_022103968.1:69662459-69689734 GCF_000313985.2 Echinops telfairi | reverse complement strand
TTGAATATGATTAAACTAACAATAGAACAAGAAATTATAACCATGTCGAACATATACACTCCTAGTGAAAGACTCTTAAAATGCATTAATTAAACTTTCACAGAATGGAAGAGAAAAATAGACAATGCAGTGATGATAGTAGGAGACTTCATTAATCCCTCTCACGGAAGACTGATCATAAAGACACAGAAGAGCTAAACAACACACCCAAAGAACTCAACCTCTTAGACATACGCAGGGCACTTCACTCAGCAGCAACAGTGGACAAGTATGTATTCTTCTCGAGCATAAGCAGTACATTGTCGAGAATAGACCACATGCCAGGCCACTAATCAAGTCCTAATACATTTTTAAACATTGGAATTCTACAGACGATTCTCTCAGACCCTAATATTGTAAAACTAGAAATCAGCAATAGAAAGAAAATGGGGCCAAAATCAACTACACGAAAACTGATCCATATATTAATTTAAAAGGATTAGATGGAAGATAAAATTAGGGATAAAACTTAAACCTTCCTTAAATAAAATGAGAATGAAACACAACATACCCAAAATAGAAATCTTTAAGAAGAACAAAAGAGTTTTTGTACTATCTGACCTCAAAATCTGTTACAAAGCCACCGTAGTCAAAACAGTCTGGTCCTGGTACAATGACAGACACATAGACCAATGGAAAAGAAGAGGGAACCCATAAGTAAATCCATTTGTTTATAGGTAACTGATCTTCGGCAAAGGGATCCAAAACACATGAAATGGGAAAGAGGCAACCTCTTTAACAAAGGATACTGGTAAAATTGGATCACCATCTGCAGAAGAATGAAACAGAACCCATACATTGCCCTACATACAAAAAATAAGTGAAGATTAATCATAGCCCTCAATGTATGTCCAGAGCTATAATGATCATTAAGGAGAAAATAGGGGCAAAATTAAGTGCCCTTGTGTGGGGCATAGACAAACTACTAAATATAATAAAGGAACTGCACACTGTAGAAGACAAATAGATGATAGGAATTTGCTAAAAATAAGATATGTATGCACATCAAGAGACTTCAATGGTAAGATGTTTAAAAAGAGCCCATGATCTGGGGAAGATACGAAGACATCACTGAAGATATGGTGCTATTGCAAAGTGGGGTGAAGAAGCTAGATCATACCTGACTATCTGAAAAATAATGTCTGGGTTCTTAAAGGCTTATCTTCCAACGAGCAGTCATCTAAATGAGATGTCAGCTGAGTCCACATAGGAAATATACTCAGGCCTATGTGTTCCAAAGATTGTAAATATTAGAATTGAAGATTGGTGGAGGGAATTGCATTCTATCTTAAATTCTGAGCACCCAGTTTGGAGAAGACTGTGAAGCAGTGAAAATCCAAAATCAGTTTGCAGATACTGGATTAAATCTCCCACTGAATTCCTTCTGATCAGGGATGTGAATAGTCTTGCCATTAGACAGACTGCATTTGAAAGTGGATTAGTGCAGATGTACCTAGGTTGAAATTTAACCCTTTATCATTATTTCTGTCTTTTGATCTAATTTTAATTTGTTCTATTTTTTAATTATTTTTAGTTTTCTTTTAGATTCAGAGTTTTGTGAGTTTGTTGTTGTTGGTGATATTTTTGTGTTTTTTTGTATAGATATTAATTTAATAGGAGATCCAGGATAGGTCAATCTATAAAGACAGTAACTGGATTAATATTTCTTAAGGCTATGGAGGGGTGGAATTGGAGAGTTAGTAATAGTAAGTCTAAAAATGAAAAAAATGTCTAAAAAACTGATTGTGATGATTATTGTTCAACTCTTTTAAAATATTTAAACCACTGGGTTTTGCAGTATGTGAATTATGTCAACAAAACTTAAAATTTTAAAAAGAAGGAAAGAAAGGAAATCCACTTACAGACAACTGATCTTTGACAAAGGATCAAAACCTTTAAATGGGAAAAAGATATTCTCTTTACCAAAATGTGCTGGCAAAATTCGATCTCCATCTGCAGAAGAAACAGTTCCCATACCTCACCTTCACCCTTGTACAAAAATAAACTTAACATATATCAAAGACCTAAATGTAAACCCCATAGCGATAAAGATTCTTTAGAAAATACTGTCAAATATAATAAAGGGAGAAAACACGGTAGAACACAAAATAGATAATTGGGACCTACTAATCTAAATTTGAAAACTTTATCAAAAGAGTAAATAGAGAACTATTTGCTTGGGGGAAAAAATCTTTGGCAACAACACAATGGACAAGGGACTCATCTGAAAATTTTATAGGAAAAAATGTAATACCTCAAAAAGTGAAAAACAACTCAAATAAAAAGTGGGCAAGAAAATGAACAAACAGTTCACCAAAAATTACACCCAAATGGATAACAAACATGAAAAAATTCTTATGATCATTAACCTTCTTGGACATGCAAATCTAAACAATGATGAGATATCATGCTGTACCAACAATGACAGTCCAATTAAAAAACAAAACAAAACAAAACAACTAATGCAGGAAATAGTGCAGAGAGATTAGAACTCTTGTACACTGCTGGTGGGTCTATAAACTATGCAAAGCCATGAAGGAAATTGACATGACACTACTTCAAACAACAGGGAATAGAAATTCCATACTATTCCTTTGCTGGGTGTATACCCTAAAGAAGTAAGAGCCATACAGCACATAGGGCATGTGTACTCCTGTGTTTATTGCAGCACTGTTCACAAGAATACAAAGTTAGCAATAGCTAAAGAGCCCATCAGTAGAGCACATAAAGAAACGTTGGTACATATGCACAATGGAATATTTATAAATTGCTAAAAGCAATGATGAAATGCATGATATGGATGGAACCAGAGAAAATTACACTGAGTAAACTTAGTTAATCACAAAAGGACAAATATTGTATGAGACTACCACATTAAGTATAAAAAAATAAGAAAATGACTTGCATGCCAAAGGAAACTGTGGAGGTTACCAAGATGGGCAAAGCAAGGGAGGGAAGATGAAGCCACTAGAGATGTGACCGTGTTGACTTGGATGAAAGGGAAGATGAAGATCCACAAGAGGAGGAAGGGAAACCAGGGGAGGAAGGTGTGTTAAAATACAAGGATGGGGGTGGCATGCAGGGGTTGGTGAGTGGTTTGTGCTGTTGAATGCATACTTGATTGTCTGAAATGTAATGTAATGGTCCCCGAAACTCATACACACACACACACACACACACACACACACACGCACACAAATGTAGTTAAGTACCCCAGTTCTAGTTGTATTTAGCAGAATAACTTGTCTATCTATCATATTGAAATCAGAAGTCTAATTTTGATGTCTTAACTCAAATGACTTCATTAACTAGTACAAAATGAGGCTTTCCAAGTAGAAAGTAGAGAATGCAGAACTTTGATGTTCTCTTCCCTTGGAATGACTGGGAAATATGACTTCAAAGAGAATCTAAAGTGTAGTGGTGGTCCTAGCAGTAGCGGCAACAACAGTATAGTAAGAGTAGTAGTTATGGTAGTAGCGGTGTTGTTATAGTACTGGCTAACATTAGTGAATGGTTACTTCAGATGTTGTCCTGGGTATTTTATAGCAGCTAATGCTCATGGTTCTCATAACTAGTAAGTAAACTGAAAAGCTGTTCTTTCCTATCAGTTACAGCTTCAATCTAATACTTGGATATGCCTGTTGACAAATATGAGTATTTTCAAGCTCCCTGAAAGAGAATGTTCACAGCTAAGCTAGAGACTCAGAAGTAAAACTACTAGGTGCACTGAGGAAACTGCAGTTGAGAACCCAGAAGACGGAGACCATTCAAATTCTGAAGGGAGTAACAAGTATTCTATTTTCAGTTTTAGTTTTGTTTTCTCTGCTTTTCTACGTGTTTGCTCTTCAACATTCCATCTGCAGTGGTAGAAAGCTCCCGTGGATGTCTGACCGATGCACGTCACCAACAGTCACAGCCTGCCTGTCGCTATGATGCTGAAAATACTTCAACAAGATTTCCAGACTAAGATGGCCCAGGAAGAAAGGCTTGGCAAACTACTTCTGAAAATCACAATGAAACCCAATGGATCACAATGATCCTATCTATAACAGATGAGTGGAGGTCAGTTTCAGTGGCAGGTGACAACTATATCAGCCACAATGTGCCTGCAATCCTCTCCTTATTCATATCCTTTACTGGTGAGACCCAGTTCTACACATTTTTTGGAGATAATGTATGGGGTGTGTGTGTGTGTGTGTGTGTGAGAGAGAGAGAGAGAGAGAGAGAGAGAGAGAGAGAGAGACACATACCACAGTTCTAATTCAGAAAGGGAGGTCAAGTTGGTATTGACTGATTTTCCTCCTGTGCTTACCCAGAACCTCAACTTCTCTCTCCATGGACTCCCATCACCCTCAGCGCCATCCATCACAGCTGCAGCTCAACCCAGTGATGTATTACACTAACATATCATTAGTGAAATGGCAGAGCAAGGAGCTTTGATGATGTATTAGGGCCATATATCATCAGAATGAGTCACTCTGATGATGTATAACTTAAAAGATGGTACTATCCTGGGAAATGTGGACATACCATAAATCAGGAAAAAGTTAAAGAAGAAAACCCAGGGCAGCCTCATAAAGAAAAGGAAGGTTCAGAGGTCTCCTGCAGTAGGGATTGGGAGACAAAACTAGTAAATTCTGAACAGTGCAGATTGAAGCTTTCTATTAGCTGTGGCATTGTTAATGACTAAACCAGATCGTCAGCATCCCAGGGTGACAATTTTATTTCCTTTACATCTGGAATTCAGTTCAGTTCTGCTTTCCTGAAAGCCCCTTGTCCTGGCAAATATGTACAAAACCCATCAGATCAAAAGGAAATGCTTCTATCTGCGTTCTCCATTTAGGTCGCCCTGCTTTTTTCACGCAGAGCATGGATTTTAGGGTATTTCCCACGTATGACCATCCAAGTTTCTGCTCTTTCAGAGGTTCTCAGCCTAGAGCAAATAATTAATGATTTTCTTTAGATCAAAGAAAGAATATGAGTCTGAAATTAAATAGTAAAAATAGAGCTGGAGAGCCTTCACATAGCTCTAGGAGTTAAAAACATTTAGAACGTAGTTGAAGATTTATATTTGACAGCAGTATAGAACTTGATGAAACATTTTTGCTTTCTCTAATCTTTATTGAATATAACCTTTAGTTTAAAAAAAAAAACCCAGAAAAATCCCCAAATTAGATTTTCAAACTACCAATTACTCTTCTAGACCTAAAGTATTGACACATGAGTAGGAAGCCTCTGTAGAATTTTCCACCATTTTATCCTATTTTTCGCCTAGTTTTACCTCATTCTTGGGGAGCTAAATTATGGAAAATGTCAGCTTCCCTTTAGTATCTTCCAGATTATGAAGTGGCGGTAGGGCCAGTCTTATGGTTAATAGCGTAACTCTTTGTGACAATTAAAACTGGTAGATAAAGAGAGCCTTAAAGAAATGGAGTTCAGCGCCATAGGCCAGAGGGGGTTGGAACATCACATTCAGACAGACACACACACACATAAAATTAATATTTATGTTTACTGCTTTATTTAATGCTAGACTCTCAGCTTGAGATCTAAGGCTCAAGTATCCTGGTTCTCCCCTCTCCCAATTCAAAATAAAATAAAAATAAAAGCCTAGGTGCTTTGAGACTGGAGAATATCAGAACAGAGCCCTTGGCATATGGCATTCATTAGAGGCAAGAAGCCTTCTTCTGAGGTTCTTTCCTAGGTCCCCACCCATGGTTCTGCATAGGAGGGGGCAGCAAGAAAAGGCTTTTCAAGTAAACCCTGGTCACGTTGCTATGACTCATTTCCTTTGTTTATTGCAAGCTCTGGATTGGTCTCTGTGTTGTGGAGGGCAGCACAACTGGGGAGCTATAGGAGAAGGGCCTGAGCCAACCATCAAACACAGCCACCCTTCTTTCCCCTCTCTGAGCATCAGTTAAGAAACCCCCCAAATTTTTTTTTAATTGTTCTTTAAGAGCTGTGCCTTCAAAGGCTTTTCCAAGTTGAAACACAACAGGTATCTCACAGGCTCTTTATTTATTTCTTGGTGGGGAGATGTGCGTAGCCGACCAAGCCAGAACATTGCAAGGTAGTAGTTTATAAAGAATCAAACACTGAGAAGAGTTCCAGAACTTCAAGGACTCTTTCTATTTCTGGGGTGGTAGTCCATTGAATCTACCTGTGAGGGCTCCTTCGGCCTTGATGGTGAGGAGCCAGTTATCCAAGGATATCCTTGTGACCGAGGAGGGCTCCAGACAATGCAAAAGAATAGATGGAGGGAATGGCTGTAACCTACAGGACAAGACAGATATAGAGGACAAAGGGAATTTTCCTGAAAGAGTTCTAGCTACCAGTACAGGTCAACTTTACAGCATCTGAATCAACTTTTACTGTGTTAATACCATTGACTGACCTTGCAGACACGGGTATTCAGGTTATTGTTGTGTGTCCACCCCTCAGACTTATTCGATCCTGTGTTAACAATGAGAGTAGCAGTGGTAACTGCAGCAAAAGATAGCACTGTACTGTATTACATCTGTATGTAAAACCAACGTGTTTAGCTCTTGACCTGTATTATAGCTCCGTTGCTCTTCCCAGTGGTCCAATAGGATAGTTTCTGAGCTTTATTCTAGATGTATCAAGTCTATTTTCAAGATGGTCACTAAATTGGGGTGGAATATACTCGAGGTAATAAATACTTTGGCTCTGTGATTTGTTTCAATTTTATTCATCTTCAATTTGAACTTGTGTATTATGGTAGGTTCCTCATTTGGCCTTTGGCCTTATTCTTATGGATAATATTGGCATTCTCCCTTGTCTCTCTCTTTTTTCTAAATCACTTTATTGGGAGCTCTTACAGCTCTTATAACAATCCATACATCTCTTAGATTTCTTGGGTGAGAAATACCTTGATTCTTGACTTCCCACAAGAAAGAAATTCATGCCAAAGCTGGTTTGTGATCCAAGTGAGTTATTATAAAGGATAGGAAAAGTTTTCGGTTCTACAGTCATGAACATGGGCACCCTCTGGGCACTGCCCACCCATATGTGGCATCCCTGAGGCTTTTGTAGCCTTTTTAGGGCTCTCTGCTGGGAGGCGTGGTCGATGGTACTGGCTGACCGCATTGGCTGAATTAAGCCCACCTGGCCTAGATTGGGGCCCACCCACATGTACTGGCTTCCTGGCTCAAGGGCCTAAATTTGTGCATGCCCTTTAGCCTTTATGACTGGCTGGGCTCACCTGATTCTCTGCAGCAACCTCCTGTAGGGGGCGCCTTGGCATGGAGAGGGCAACCCCTGGTTTCTGCCTCTAGTTACCTAACACATCCATTGTGTTAAACACATTAGTACATATGTTGCCATCATCCTTTCCAAACATTTTCTTTCTACTTGTGCCTTGGTGTCAGCTCCTCATTTCTTTCCTCTCTCCCCCACCCTCCCACCCTCATGAACCCTTGATAAACTATAAATTATTATTATTTTCATATCTTACATCATCCAATGTCTCCCTTCACCCATGTTTCTGTTGTTCATCACCCTGGGTGGGTGGGGGGGTGGCTATATATGGATCACTGTGATTGGCTCCCCCTTTCTTCCCCGAGCTTGCCCCTATCTCCTGGTATCACTATTCCCATTATTGTTCCTGAGGGGTCTATCTGTCCTGAATTCCATGTGTGGAGAACTCTTATCTGTATTGGTGTACATGCTCTGGTCTAGCCGGATTTGTAAGGTAGAACTAGGGCCATGATAGTGGGAAATCATGATATTGGGGGTGGGGGTGGGGAGGAGGGTTGAAAAACTACAGAAATGTTGCATGTTTTGTTGGCGACCCATTGTCTCTTTATAGAGATACAGTCTATAGATTCATATGTATTGAATCCAATGTATATAATTATCATTCGTGTTGTTAAAAAACAGATATTTCCATGTATAAGCTATTGATTTTGCAACATTTTATTATGTGGTCTTTGGTGTCATTTATATAACTAAGACCCTATTTCCAACTACTGATTATTTTTCTTTGTTTCCAGCATTTGCTTTCCAATTGTCAGTAATTATTGTAACATTTTGATTGCATGTTCAATCAACTTCAGACCTAAGATGCTTAAAAAGACACAAAACCTGCAATTTCTTCACCTTTGGTGCTAGTTGTGGAAGGAAAAATATACTGAAAATATGTTTTCTTGTGTTTCATTGACTTTGCAAAGTCACTTTACAAATTATGAATAACATTGAAAAGAATGAGAATTTCAGAACATTTAATTGTGCTCATTTGGAACATGTACCTAGACCAAGAGGCAATTCAAATAAAACAAGAGAATACTAAAAAACAAAATCACAACAAAAACCAAACCACTGTTGAGACTATTCAGATTCATTGCAACCTTTCTTCCTAGGGTTTCCTAGACCATATATTGCTATCAGGGCAGACAGCTTCCTCTTCCTCCTGTGAAGCAGTTGGTAGATGTAAGCCTTTGACCTGTCAGTTATCACCCTAACGCCTAATGCACAGCACCTAAGAGGATACGATATGGTTTAAAATCAGGAAAGGTATGTATCAGGGTGGTATCATTTCATCCTATGTATACCATCGGTATGCTGAGAAAATCTGAGAATGTGGGCTATATAAAAATAATGTGGCATCAGTATTGCTGAATGACTTACTAAAAACATGCAATATGCAGACAACACAACCTTGCTTGCTGAAAGTGAAGACAACTTGAAGCACTAGCTGATGAAGATCAATGACTACAGCCTTCCGTAAGACTACATCTCACTATTAAGAAAACAGAAACACTCAAAACTGTACCAATAAGCAGCATCATGATAAACGGAGAAGAGTTTGAAGTTGTCAAGGATTTCCTATTGCTTAGATACACAATTAATGCTATGGTAGCAAAAGTCAAGAAACTAGTGGACATATATCATTGGCAAATCTATTACAAAGGACTTCTTGACAATGTTAATAAGCAGAGATGTCACTGTGTGCAGTAAGGCGAACCTGGCTCAAGCCATGTTGTTTTCCAGTGCCTCATGTGCAAGCAAAATCTGGTCAGTGCACGAGGAAGACTGACAGATAACGGATGCACTTAAATTATGATGTCGAATTATGATGGACTGCCAGAACAGCCAAGAAATCTGTCTTAGAAATGAGGTTGCAAAACTTCTTCTGAGGCTCTTTGGACATGTTATCAGGAAGCACCAGTTCCTGGATAGGCCATCATGCGTGGTAAAGGAGAGCGTCGATGAGAAAGAAGACCCTTAGAGAGATGGGGTGATAGTGGCTGGAACAATGGTATCAGACATAGGAAGGATGGTGATGCAGGGCGGAGTATCTTTCCTTCTGTGGTGTGTAGGGTTACCATGAGTCAGAAATGACTCAGCGGCATCTAACCAGAACATCTTATATGAGAAAGTCTAGCTAACATCATTGTATATCTGTTCTGTGGAAATGTGGCGAGTCAATGACCAAATAAGATTTCAGCTCATTTTTCTTTGGCTCCTACACTTTTACTCGTCAGTGTCATGTGTCTATGAATGCAAGCCCAACTGCAACGCTAACCAGTTTGGGAATTGTGCCTCTCGGTGGTAGCTTTGTACCTTTTCCAAACTACTGCCATCAGGGATAGCTCTGACTTCCATTCTGTAATGCATAACCAATTTCTAAAATTTGAAATAAGAATGATTTTACCTCACAGTAATAATGCTTATGAATTAAAGAACAAGAAATAGACCTGAATTCCAGATATCACTTGAGTTTGGTACAAAGAGAAGGAAGAGAAGAGGCTGGTGAACAGTTCTTTCTCTTTGCTTGGCTGAGGGTTTGCAACCTATCACATGCTGAAGTTTCTATGGTCAGCATCTGGAATTGGCCTTAGGCTTGGGGCCTGGCTCTTTGTCCACCCCTTTTCTTCATTTAAGGGGAGAGAGTCCTGAGTCTAGAGAGAAGCAAAGCCACTCATAGAAAAAACAATTCAATTTTTCTTAAATTATCTAGATGTCCAGAATAATAAACAACAATAATAATGATAATAAAACATCTTGGCTATATTATATTATGTCCCACCCCTTCATCATAATAATGCATAGTTTTATAAGATGGAGGTACAAGAACTAATAAAATATAAGGTTTAATTAACTAAACTTATGCTTTAGTCCACATTAGAAGGCTATGATTTAGCATACACTCTCATCCTCAGGACAGAATAATGCAAACAGCATAATTAACAGTTGATGAGAAGTGTATTTATCAGGCACACAGAAAGAGAAGACATCCAGATTTATGATACATAAAGTAATAATTTAATTTATAATATGATTAATATTTTTAAAACTGCAGCATGCATATAATGTAGCCAAAGAGTCCACCTTCATGGAAGGATAATTTCTTTGGTGCTGATTTTGGCCCCGTTTAATAGTAAATTATGTTCCTGAGCATATACAAATGTAACATGATATATGATGATCTAGAGATGATGCTCATTGAGATGTCTGCACCTGTGATAGATCATGTTTGCATGTCTCTGAAGACATGGAGGATGGCTGAAGGGCCAATTATTTATCTATGGCATGATTTTCATGGCTATTAGTCACACACACGGTGACACCAAATGAGAATATGTCACTACATTTTAATCAATCGCTGCTTAAGAAAGCCCTTCGTTAGCACAGAACTGTGGACATCAAGAGACTGCCAGGGAAGAGCAGGGGCTTAGGAATGTCTGAGGTGAGCTGAGAGCGAGGCCTCAGAATCGCAAAGCACTACAAACATCACGTGGGCTCTGAGGCCTGACCCCAGTGAGGGTTCACTTCCCTTAATTTTCTTACACCCCGTACACAGGGCTCTTTTTTTTTAGGATTAAATCAAATTAACCCTTCACCCATACTGAGTATGATTTTTATTAAGTTATTGTGTAACTGAGAACAGTAAGACTTTGAGCTCTTACTTCTGAACCAGGAGATTCACCCAGTTAAGCCAACATTCCCAGCCCTCCATGTATGTCCTCGTAACACAGAATGATTCTAAAATTTGTTCTCTAAAATTTTAAAGTGTTCTCTAAACTTCAGTCCACCTTCCATTTAAAGCTCCAGGGGCTCCTCTTGCAAAAATCCAGTGTTTATCCTTTTATTCATAACCCACAAATTACCTCTCTGGGTGGCAAATATATGCCACTATGTTCCTTTCCTTTCTTACTTATTTTATAGAAACCACTTATTGTGTACAATAAGAATCTCCAGGAAACTTGACCTTGACATCAGCCTCAGGGATATTATAAATAGGGTCAAGATACCCTTAAATAGCTGTATTTTGTCCTGGGCGGGGGGAGTTTTGATATGTTGCAACTAAATAATGAATCATCTTCTCTCCCTCCCTTCTGTCTTTTCTTCCTTTCTTCATTGTCTTTCTTCCTCTGCCCCTCTCTTCATTTCTTCTTTTTCCTCTCCTTCTTTTTAACCTATGGATTTATTTATTAAACTATATATCTGTATATTATTTTTACTAAAACAGAGATATTACATACTTGAAAAAAATAAGCTGGTGTTTGTCCATATTTTCTAATATTCATCCTGTCTAAATTCTCCAGGGTGATTATTGTACCACACATTTAGGGAATACAGACACTCTCTTAAATAAGGCAAACCAATAGCTAGAACCATTCTCTTTCAGTTATCTGTCTACTTTATTGGTCCTATGACTTTAACGACAGGGACCCATTAAGGATTTTAAGAAGGAACACCTGGTTACATCCACCTATATGATTTACATGATCTGTATACTATGGAATAATTGTGACTATCTTATAAAGGACTGGCAAATGGGCCTCAGTCCTATGGTAGAATCATAGGCACTAAGTGTGCATGGACTCAGTTTCTGTTGGCCTTCAATTCTGTTGCTTCAGCTACATCTTTTAAATCTGTAACCTCTCACTCCAGGATCAGAACTACAGTCAAGGAGGAACCCAGTCCAATATGAACCATCCTTCCTATTTCGACTCTACCCAAGACTCCAGTTGGAAACAACCAAGACTTCTTGAATCCCAGAAGAAACCCATCTAGCCTGAGGTCTCATAGGGAATCCATCAGAGCCTTAGAAGAAGATGCCGTGTCCTGGAGATGAGCTTTGCTCCCCACTCACGTGTGGTCTGGGTAGGACAGGACCTGGTTAAACTGTTTTCATTGTTTGTTAGAGACTCCATGTATGCAGCACAGAACTGCTCCATAGAATTTATTTGCTTAAAAAAAGTATTCTGAATTGGGTGAAGGTTTATAGAGAAAATCAGTGTTTCACTCACCAGTTTCATTTTACGTCATTGATTTCAATCCCCTTTGCATTCTTCCTGTGTTTGTAATGCTCCTTGTCTTCTTAACTTTGTACCTGACCAAATGCTGCCCTTTTGGTTTTGAATGCTTGATTGGTCTCAGAATTGTGTGCCTTCCTAGTGTTATTATTCACCTTCAAGATCTGTCTACTATTTGGCTGACTATTACACCACGGGAGGGGGTGAGTTCATTTCCAAGACTGAATGGTGACCATAATCTCAAGTTCCCTATCTGCTCAGTAAACCTGGTCTTTTTCTTTTATTATTTTGAAATTTGTTCTATTTTTACCCTCACAATACCAGGATTTTCTAAAGAGATTTCTATCAGAACAGGCAATAGTGGAAAGTGGGCATCATCTAGTTCTGAATTCAGGGTCATGGAATCTGAGTGGCACATGGGTCGCTGTCCTTTGGCCTGCTCGTTTCTTTGACTCTTTGACTTTCTTCACTCTCCTTTGCTCTAGATGAGGAAAGACCAATAATCACACCTTAGATGACCATTCAGAAGCTTTTAAGACCCCAGTCAATACTTACCAAAGTAAGATGTAGAACATTTGTGTGTGTGTGTGTGTGAGAGAGAGAGAGAGAGTTATGTTGTGCCAACTGATCATGATGGCCCAATTACTTACTTCCTTAAGATGTTTTGTTATAGCTCAGAAGACTTAATAAGTTTGCCCCGCTATGATCTGCTGTATTCATGGATATATTTGCAGCACATAGAAAGAACATATGTGTATATAGAAATAGCTTCAGTAAAGTCTATATATGTGTAGGGGTATAGTCTCATTCTCATTCCTACATCTGTTTCGCTTGGGTGTCTATCCACTCATAGATTATTGTTATTTTTGTCCTTGCATAATTTTGTATGTCATATTTACTTCTGTTGCCTTTAACTTTTGCACTTTTTCCAATGCCTTCCTTTGTCTTGATTGGTTTTGGCTGACTCCCACTATGATTCAGCTTCCTGAATTAGGATTTTTACCACATTTCAGTGGGATTAAATGAAAACATTTATTTAAATTCCTAATATTGTTAGAAACATTTTCAGAGAAGGGACATGCAAAGTGAAGATACAAAATAAATTAAATACAAAATAGATAAAGAAAATAATATGAGTTCTTCATTATCTGGTTCATTACACTTTTTAGTGCTTATTAAAATCGTTAAGTGATTTAATTTTGTTTGGGAAAGAAGTGGATAAAAAGGGAAATAAAAGATTAAAGAGATAAACTGCTGAGGTTTCCATTTTGAAACTGGTTACAAAGCAAGGCTACTATGAGAAAATTAATTTGCACATCTCTCTGGGGGAGCAGTCAACACCGGCCACCACAACACACACAATTTGCCTTATATTTTGTTTAATTGGCATGTCCCTCTCTGGGGACAGCTCAGGCGAAGCCAAGTAAGAGGATAAATCACCTTTACTATAGCCCCTTCTGGGTCATGGATAATTTTTTTGACAGCCATGTAAGATCAGGATGCTGATATATCAGCTAACTCTTCTGTATTCCAGCCTTGACAGTGTGATTCCCTCCCTCTCAGCTCGTATATTCTCATAAGCATGCTTTCCAGGATGATTAGGTGGAGGACTTAGTGCAAACTTGGGGAAGCAGTATGCAGATAATTTAGCATATTCTTGGCCATTATAGACAACACCCTTTGTTTCTCAATCAGCATCCTCATCCCCTTCAAGTGGGCTTCATTGATTCACCATAAGGTAGGATAAACTAGGATGGGATGGGATGGAACAGGGTAGGGTAGGGTAGGATAGAGTATGGTCTTCCTTAGTAGAGTATACAATGAATCACTGACCACATTTTCTAATTGCTCTGTATGTGTTGAGATTCATGCCTGTGGATGTGTTGAGATTCATACCTGTGTATAATCTTGTAGGTTTATATTGGAAGTCCATCACAGATTTTTTGTTTTCATTATAATAATATTGTAACAGAAATATCTTGGTGGTGCAAACAGTTAATATGCTCAGCTATTAACCAAAAGGCTGGTAGTTCGAATCTACCCAGAATGCCTGGGAAGCCAGACCTGATTACCTAATTATGAAAAAAACAAAACAAAACAACATTGCAAATACCACATAGCACACTTGTTCACTGACACACATGCAATCACATTAATCAGTTATCACTAGGTAAAATATTTGCAGCATAGCATATACCATTAGGGCCCTTGCATTAGCCCAGTTGATCAACACTAATTTTGGAAATGTTTTAAGAGAAGCTCACAGAAAGGTATTTTAGAAGAGGTAAGCCTTTGCATTCTAAAGCATGGAGACAACAATAGACCCAAGCAGCTCAGTGAGTACAGTTTTGGTGGCTTTGCCTACTTGATTGCCAACGATGACATTAGATGACCCAAATTTGGCTTCACGAAGACTTTCTACAGAAGTAGGTCAACTCAGGTCTTAGATATGGCCCTGGGAGCACCAGGTGAAAACTTACAAATTAGGCAAGGACTTTATGTTCCTCACTTTCTGACCTCAGCCTACTTTCCAGGACTGCTCAACCATAATTACCCTTTTATACTAAGTAACAGTCACAAAAAGCAATTGTACACTTCCTGAATATTACATGTGCTTTCAATCTTCCATGAGAAGGCAGTACTCTGCGACAGAGAGAATTTCTATCTTCCCTAGGTATATGTTTGTTTATCATAGCATTCATCCCACTGCATTATCACTGCTTAGTCATACAGTGTTCTTTCTCACTAGGCTGTGAACTCCTGGAGGGCAGAGACTAATGCTTTATGGATTATAAAATAAGGTAGTTCCACTACCCTCTGCTTCTGGACATAGTAGATTCTCAATAAATGTTTGCTAAATTGAATACAGAAGACAGAATCTTCCCTCAAAAATGAAGTAGAGGAGATAGAAGATTGGATAAAAGTTTCAAGTTATGGTACCAGTCCCAAGTTTTTTAACAAAGACTCTTTTTTTTTTAAGTCCTGGCAGTTTCATGGTGGGAGGAAGATTTTGGTATCTTGAGATACTCTCTTGACTCCAAGCATTTTCAATAGTGTCATGCTGGGACATTCTCATCTGGTGGGCACAATAAGGTTAGCATGATGCTAGGTGCAAATTGCTGGCCCTTACATAAAGTTCGCAAATGAAGTCTTAGGTCAGAAGACACGCTCTGTTCAAATTACAGAAATTGGTTTTCAAGTTTCTGCCCCAAACCTGCCTCTCCAGCAATATTAGATTCCCCTACAGTATCAAGCTTTTTCAACCTCTGGAAAAGAACATCATGCTTGATAGAGTAGAAGGGCCATGAAAAAGAGGGAAACCCCCAAGGGGATGGATAACACTGTGGCTGCAACAATATGCTCACAACTGTGAGCATGGCATAAGACATAGGATTGCTATGCATCGGAAGTAACTTAATTCGACCTTACAAGAACATTGAACTCTATTCCATCCTCAGGCCATGCCCACCAGGAAGACTTTTAGGAGCACATCAAATGACCAAGGGCCTCCCATTGGACACCAGTGAGTGCTGACAATGACAGTGGGGATGCTTAAAGGAAAGAAACCTGACTCTTGCCGCCTCTGACACTGAAGAGTGACTATTGAGACAGATTAGAGAATGGGAAGTCCTTAGCAGGACTCAATGTAATTTCTCCAATAGAGAATTTGATTTCTCACTGGCAATTCCCATTAGATGCAAAGAATTTACCATGACCTCTACCAGAGAAAGGAGCCCTGGTGGCATAGCCTTGGTCTGTTACTGTGATGTTGGAGGTTCGAACCCACCAGATGCTCTAGCGGACAAAGATGCAGCTGTCTGGTTCAGTCACAACTAACAGTCTTTGGAACAATATGGAGCAGTCCTACTGTTTTATAGGGTTGCTATGAGTCAGAATCAACTTTATGGCATTGAGTGAGTCTGCTAAAGATAAATTGTTCAGTCACTCATATATTTTCTACTGCCCAGAGACTTCCCACCATTACTCAGTGTGAGCAACCTCATTAATGAGAAACATGAGCAAAGCTAGCACTGACTATTCGGCAGAGGCAGTAGAGGGACTGTGTTGAAGGATTCCACCAGGTCTGGGCCCAGGGAGGAGTCAAGGCAATTCTTTCCTTTAATTTGTTGTTTCTCCTCCCAGGAGTCTCTGGTCTCCTTTACTCTAAATACTCTGAAAACTGCTGTGAAGCAAAAAACAAGCCTCTGCCTTTCAAAATGGATTTGGATCTAAATGAGGATTGTTCCTATGGACCTCCTCCTGTCCTACATTCTCTGACCTGCCTTCTAACAAAGTCAACCGGAGAACAAACAGAGCTGGGCTTTCAAAGCCTGAGATTTAAAAGAGTAAAACCCTCCCTTTCATTGGGTCTCTACTTACAAATATATACTCTGTATTTATATAGCATATTAAAATCCAAAACCTACAGTAATGCAGCATTAAAGTCAAGAAATGCAAAAGTGAAGGGTTTATGACGTTGTTAGCTTGCCCACATTGTGCATTCTGCATAATGAACCTCACCTTGAAATTCAAGCCATATACCATCACCCCACTAGGCAAAACTTAAACCTCTTACATTTTGTGAATTTCATTACCTCAAATTGCAATATTAATAACTGAAATGTGCAGCTGGGAAAATGCTAATTTTCCGCTTTTCCTTTCATTTTGTTCTTTCATCTATTTTCCTCTCTAATTAAAAAAGTCGAAGGTAAAGAAATCAGAAGAGAATCAGCCGATGAGGGAAAAATCTTCCCTGTATATTCACAATGCTAGAGAACTTCATGGGAAGAGAAACTGAGGCCCAGAGGGTTACTTTTGCCCAGGGTTACTTAGAATGATAGTGATCTTATCAATAATTATTTTACTGTAAGCTTGGTACTCTGCTGCATTTTACTCCCAGTTCTTTGCCAAGGCATGAAATCTACATCAGGAAATGGACTCAATAGCTAAATAAAACCAAAAGCTAAACTCATTGCCATTGCGTCAATGCTGACTCATAGCTACCGAATAAGGACTAGGTAGAACCGCCCCTTTGAGATCCTGAGACTGCAACCGTTCATGGGAGCAGAAAGCCCTGTCTTTCTCCCACTGAGAACCTGGTGCTTTGGAATTGCTGAGTATGTGGGTCTCAGTCCAATTCTTAAGCACTAGGCAATGTGGCTAAGCCCCTCAATAATTAAATAAAGAGAAAGCGAGCCATCTGTGATCAGCTAGAGCCATTTTCCTTCCATTAACACTCTGGTTTCTCTCCCAAAGCTCTGGTGGTGGTGCTGGGTAAGATCAGGGGTTGAAATCCATTGTAGGAAAGAGGGGGTTTTCTGCTCCCATAAAGATGTATAGCCTTGGGCACCACACAGGGCAGTTCTGGCTTGAGATGGAATTAGTGGTGGCGGGTTTGCCATAGCGCTGATCTCAAGTGGTGCAGTATGGCTTTAAATGACTGGCCTTCAAAGAACACATCAATGTGGAATGCACTCTTAAGGAGTGGAATATCGGAGTCTGGGGTAATTTCCTTCTATCCATGCAACATCTGAAGCCTTGACCTCCTTGTATCTTCGTGTGTCTGGGCATCACCCTTACCCGGTTTCTCTTTTTTTTCTATTTTCCTTTTGCATTTTAGTTTTGTTTTAATTCTTTTTTTTTAACTAGTTGTGTTTTTTAGAAAACATTTTATTAGGGGCTCATACAACTCTTTTAAAAAAAATCATTTTATTGGCAGCTCGTACCACTCTTATCACAATCCATACATACATTCACTGTGTCCAGCACATTTGTACATTTGTTGCCATCATCCTTCTCAAAACATTTGCTTTCTACTTGAGCCCTTGGCATCAGCTCCTCATTTTCCCCCTCCCTTCCTTATGAACCCTTGATAATTTATAAATTATTATTATTTTTTCATGTCATGTAGTGTCTCCCTTCACCCACTTTTCTGTTGTCCATCCCCCAGGGAAGGGTTTATATGTAGGTCATTGTAATCGGTTCCCCCTTTCTACCCCACCTTCCTCTTACCCTCCTGGTATTGCTACTCTCATTATTGGTCCTGAGGGAGCTATCTGTCCTGGATTCCCTGTTTCCAGCTCTGATCTGTACCACTGTACATGCTCTGATCTAGCCGGATATGTAAGGTACACTTGGGAACATGATAGTGCGGGGAGGAAGCATTAAAGAGCTACAGAAAAGTTGAATGTTTCATCGGTTCTATTTGGCATCCTGGCTGGCTTGTCTCCTTCCCACACTCCCTCTGTAAAGGGATGTCCAGTTGTCTACAGATGGGCTTTAGGTCTGCACTCCCCACACACCCATTCACATTGATATGATTTTTGTTAGCTTTACCCTGTTTGTAAGATGTTCGCCTTGAGGAAACTGTGGGTCCAGAGAAGCACCCTGATCCAGGTGTCCTTTCCTGATTGTATTTTAGGTACCTACTCTATGTTCAAGCTTCTTTCTCCTATAGCTCATGAGAGAGGAAAAGTTTTCAGTTGCCCCACCCCCTCCCCCAGAGAAACTCCCTTTATATTCATTTTCTCAGCATGGTGAAGGGATGAACTGTTGGATATCCCAGACACACCTGCCTTGGAGAGCCCCTGACCTTCAGGTCTCCTGTCACGCTGTAGTCAGATCCTGCTTTTCTCTGCTCACTTCTCTAAAACCCGTTGGGAAAATAAAGGATCAGGATGCACACCTCAGGAAACTCCCCTGACATCAATCTGGCCAAGATTGAGAAGGGATTAAGGGATTAAGGATTATCAATCCACCCTGAATCCTTTTTCTGTGGAATGTCTTCATACGGGATCCCATCATAGCAGATCCATTTATGGAAGTCCCCATTCTCTCATAAAAAATAACAAAATCAAACTCAGTGTCCTGTGTCCCTTCCCCTCAGTGCAAAGTGTATGTCAGATTAAAACTGGCTCCCTAGTTCCTTCATGTATCTTCATCACAGGCTCCCACACTAACTGGTTCTAAAGCCTTACCCTTACCAGGAAAACAGAAAACGCACTCACACCCTTGTGGCAATTGAAAATGAATGTGCTATAATCCATAATCCAGATTAAAGTATAAAAAAATCTTACTGCCATTGTCGATAACGAGTAAAAAGAACAGACAGGACAGAGTAGACTGGCCCTACGAGTTTCCGTGACGGGAGCTCTGCGCGGGAGTAGAAAGCCCCACCTTTCTCCCATATATAAAGTCTACTTGTCTGCTTTTACCCCATGCAGTTCATTCCATTTTCTCTCCAGGGCAGTAACAGCTATGTTGGAAACAATGCTGTATGTTTTTGAGGGGGCAGACTCTCATCATTCTTCCTTGTAGAAGTTAGTGGTTTTGAAACCTCCAACTATTGATTAATAGACCAACACAGCCCACTACCCGCTCACAGCTCCCAAACTGACATCCTTACATGCCCATTTCTGTTGGGTTGAGGGAACAGATGCCAAATCATGAACGCATATTTTTAATAGTCTGGCTCCAGGAGAAGTAAATACCACAAGAGGATGGCTTTACATAGAGACATTTATTTTATCTTAGGCAAGATATGTTAGTGTAAAGACGCTTAGGAATGGATGCGAAAGGTTGTCTGTTGATTGTCTTGTACTGGGATGGACTGGTCTCTTTTCAACATCTGTGTGCATTCCTTGGAGATTCCAGGAGTGTTGCCATTCATGTTCCTCTGAGTCTGTAAGATCCCCAGGGCAGGGACGTTGGGTTCCAGGGACATGCTTTGCTCCTGTCTGCTGGACTCTCTCTAAAAAAAAAAAAAGGAGTGGAATATCTTTAACTCTCAAAATAGTCATCATTGGATAGAGCCTCAGAGGCCACACCTCTTGCCTCAGCCAGGTTCCTTACAGCTCCATTGGGCTGGCACCCTTGTAGGTAGGTGCTCCCATTCCCCATGGAGAGATCATCCGGGATCTGAGGTGGAAGACCTGTTGAAAGCCCTGACTCCCCCTTCAGCAACCTTTTGTCCCCACAGAGTGGGATCAACGGATCCAGGGCAGAAGCTGCCTTGGACAAAGACCCTGTGAGAATCCATACCATCATCCCAAATTGGAGCATAGATGCTGCCTTCGTTTGTTTCTTGGCTGGAGCGTACAAGATGAAGGCAACGCCAACAAGCCAATGTTAGATATGCTGAAAGCGAGGTGAGACCGTGGGTAAAAACACAACGCACAGCCACAAATCCAGAAAGATAAATGCTTAGATGCTAACCATCAACTTCTAGCATTTCCTCACCCAAGTGGGTTTAGGGTTTCCCCGATAAAGAGAAAGTTGTTGAGGAAGATCTCATGATCAGACACTTTGTGATTTGGGAAGTAGGTGTCTGTTTGAGAAAAGTGTTTGAAATCACAATGCAAAAGACTGTGTTAGAAGGCTGATGGTCTCATTCATCCTGGAGTTCCCTGTCACAGAGGTTTATGAGGAGGGCCACATCTTCAGAGCAGTGGCACAACTCCTAACTAACCCTGCTTACCGAGGCTTTGCAAACCAAATGTTTCAAGAGGGGTGTGGTGGTGCAAGTATGCCCCCAAGAGAATTCAGTTTCATTAAAGGGCTACTTTCCAAATGCCCCAGAAAGACAGTTGGCAGAGTGAAACCAGATGTAATAGGGCAGGAGACGGGGAGAAGAGGAAGCAGCCAAAGGTGGCAAAGTAAAAGTCAGTAATGAATACCCATCCAACAGGAAACAGGAGGAAACGGGACAAACCGTCCTCTGTCGGACTGATTCAGAAGTGATTTGCCCTTTTGCCAGTCAGCTTATTGACTCCAAAAGGTGCCCCTCCAGCTAACGCCTGCTCACCTCCTTTCTCCTGGTGCCCCTGCTGCCGCTTCCTTCCTAACAGATGGCAGCACACTAGACCTTTTATTTATTTATTTTAGCTTCTGATGCTAAGCATGATTTACAGGTTTGAGTTATTATTTATCATTATTCATTTTCTGTCAGCAGTGCATTGAAGGTTAATAGAAATGCCAACATGCTCACTGATTTACTTAGTAAAATATTTGTTCCAAGGCTTAGGTCATATGATTGGTGTCTGAGTGAGTTTCAGGTTTATGCATTATGAAAAGCAAGATGGCTTGACCTTCAGCCACCAACACTAGCACCATATATTACTTTAGTTAGTGACCTTCAGAGACCCAAGACACACTAGATGTATTTAACACACGTTAGCCTCCTCAATATTGCTGGCATTGTATATGTACTCGTTAAGTTCACGCAATGTAAGCCGAGCCCCAGAGCCCATCTAATGATAAGATGTAAAGCAGATAAGATGTAAACTCAAACTAAACCAGATCCTATCTTTGCACTTTAGCTCTGCGGAGGTTGCGTATTCACCACAGGGACTAATCGCTTCACGTTGCCTCCTGAATTTCTTGTAGCCTAGCAGGGAAAAGGTTGTGGACAATAGGATAATCCTGAAAGAGACTGGTCTTAGGCAAGCAATTTATCCAGAGCCCCAGGGGAAAGTGGCCTTGGAGACACTTACCATGCTGGCATGGTTATGTTAGAAATTTAGTCAAGTTGGCAGAAGAGATCTAACTAGCATGCAGCGACACAGAAATAAAAGCTATATTAAAAACAAGCAGTAGATAATTCATTTCTAAAAGGTAGATTCTGTTACTGTAGCAGTGACTCAATATAGTGCAGTGGGTTTAAGACAAGGGGCTTGGCTTTATGATATATGAATTTAAGTTTCAGCTCCACCCCTTCCCAGCTACCTAATCTTTGACATTTGTAAGCCTAAATTTTCTCATTTCAAAATGAAGATAATAAATATATTTATCTGTTGTGAGGGTCAGTTGAGATAATGCCCACCACAGAGCCTGGGGTTTTCAATAATGTCTGCTTTACTATGATGCTGTAAATATATGGTAAAGAGATTGTTGAGAGCAATTAACACATCTACATGTTTGAGGGAAGCCTTGATCTTTTGTTGAAAAGACAAGACTCTATGTAGGCTGGTGGAGATTGTGTGTGCCCGAAAGAAGAGCAGGGCTGCTATGTGCCAGAATCACGTGACATCCCTGGAGAGAGAAATGAAGTTAAGAAAGTCTGCATCTACCGTACTTTCTTTTCATAAACTATATTGCATAAACCATGATTCTTCTAAGCGGTTATGAGAACCAAGTACTTCAAGAAAATGGAATTAGGGAAGAATGCCCCTCAAAGAGCTGGTCTTAGGGGAATCCTTTTTCAATAGTCCCTTCATCGGTAACATATATAAAAAAGGTCCAAACCCACTGCCTTAAGTTCTGACTCATAATGACTGGAGAGTGCGGAGTAGACGCGATAGGTGTGCTTCCGAGGCATGAAAACTTTAAAGGAGTAGAAAGTCTCAGCTTTCTCCCAAGGAGTGGTTGGTGGTTTGGAATTGCTGATCTTGCAGCTACCAGCCTGAATGCATAATCCAGTATACCTACAGGCGTCCTACAGTTTATTCAAAATCACCTATTTTCAAATCCAAAACATTTCTTTAGGGCTTTTGAATAGTCAGAATTGCCTTGGATATGGGTTTGAAGTGCAGTGGTTGGCTTCCCCTTTCTTTGCTACAGTTCACATGCCATTCAGAATTGTGCCTTATAGGTAATCTGTATTATGCCTGTGCTTCTAATTTATGTCTATGAATTTAAGCAACTAAGTGTGTTGTTTGTTGTTTCTGAGTGCCATCTAGTTTGTTCCAACTCATAGTAATCCCATGTATAAAAGGAAAAAAACATTGCCTGGGCCTGGTGCATCCTCACAATTGTTGCCATGTTTGAGCCTGTTAGGTGTCTGGGATAGTTTACCTCAGGTTCTTGCTTCTCAACACTGAAAGAATTCCTGCAGCGGAAGCTCTTTTGCAATGCAAGTAACTTTTATGAGGGAAAGGGGAGTTTTGAGTGGTGTAGTCCCAGATAGTACACGCCATCTCTGGAGACCGTCAGAAAGTTTGCGAGAGAAAATGGCCACTTCAGGGGACTGTGGAAAAACAACATGGAAAATGGCCATTACAAGGAGTTCACAGGACCAAAAGTGGAGCTCTGGAACCAAAATAAAAAAAGAGGAGAGTGTGAGCCCCGAGAGGGCACACATGCATGGGAGAGATCCTGCCCTCCAACCTGAAAGGAGAGAGCCCTGCTTCAGGCTGTGCTATTTGTCCCCTCCTGTCCCCACTTGTGGTGGTGGCGGCATGGTTGAGGATATTGACCGATCTTTGTTCTGAGTTCAGGTGCATTTAATGTTGCTGTTGTCCAGCGTTGTGCCCAGGTTGACCTTCACCTTTGTCTAGGTGACCTGAGCATGGTCTGCTTTGGATTGTCCCCATAGGTGTCTAACATGTGCTTGATTTCTTTCACAATCCTTTATTGTGGCAGGGTCAGCTAAGTTTTGTTTGCGTAGGCACTTTTTGGATATCCCTAATCCTCCTACCTTTCAAGGCTCTTTTATAGCCATGGTTGTTGTCCATTCAGTTGAGGTCGTCCTCTTTTTTTTGGTTTATCCTCTTTTTTGCCAAGCAACTATGTCTACTTTCAACTATTTACAAGAAGAGGAAAAAGGTTTTTTGTTTCTTAAATCATTGCCCTTGGTGTCAGCACAGGTAGTTTTAATGTCCTCGAGCCATGTGAATTCTTTTTCCCACATGCAATAATACTAAGAGAACAGTCTATGCTGGGCTTGGTCAGAGAAGGCAATATAATATCCAATGGAGATAACCAAAACCTAGAACTAAACACACGGCAATTTTCTCCAGGCAAAGAAAACAATGCAAATGAACCCAGAGATTTCTTGTGCATGAGTGTCAGAAGACAATATTGTATTTGAAATAATAACACATATTATTTCTTACAGGCCACAAGATGATGAACTACCATCCATAGAGAAGTAAAGACTTTCCACTGGTCATTTATTCATCATTTGTGGAAGTTACATAATCTGGTGTCAACTTGAAAAGGGGTGGAGTCTAGCCTGTCAATGAGGTCGCAGCTTGATGACCTCATTTGGAGGTGCCACAGAAATAAATAGCTAACTGGAGGCCAGATACACACAGATGCTCTCTGCATTGTCTTCCTGATGACAAGACACATGGAGCTACACTAGAGCCCTGGAGCTGTAGGAGCCATGTGGAGACCACTGCCAGTGCTGAGATGCTTCTACTGCCACTGGATCCACAAGACCTACCACCCACTGGCCTGTGATCTTCCTGAATTCAGCATCATTGCATGTTTTGCATGAGTCTGAAGAGGAATTTATAGATTGGTATCAGACATATGGGGTAATATCAGACTTATGGACTTGATCTGTACTGGGCTCTGATATTTTCTCAATATACAATTGCTCTTTGATATAAAGCTCTTTCTTATATACATATGAGTGTCTGTGAATTTTTTTCTCTAGTCAACCCAGACTAACACATCCTTTAATTCCAGATGAAACGTTTCTTGGTGGAAAGTTTTGTTTTTACATTCAAGGCATTCACATAGTCTAGTAGACAATTTCCTCCAAGCCAAGATCATCACACTAGAGTTCTGTTCCTTATAGTGGTCATTATAACAGTATCACAAGATTTTAGCACCTGGTCTATGGAAGTTCATTGAATCCAAACTTTTCCTTTTACCAATGATATGTTCCTCCATTTTACCCATGGGATTTGTTGAGCTAAAGACCATTTAGCTACCTGTAGCAGAAAGAAGCCTGACAGACATCATCTGGATCTGGCTCCCTGGTGGAACTCCCTATCTCTTTCCACATTGTCCCTGCCTGTGTTAAGCAGGGTTCTCTGGAGAAACAAAACCAGGACACTTATATATGAATATACAGAACTAAGGAATATAACAGCTAATTAGTCCACACAGCAGTACAGAGGGCTCAGTTCAACTCACTTCTGTGGAACAGTTAACATACTGGAAGTTCTTCAACTCACAAGGTCCAAGGTCAAGGAAGCAGACAGCTCAGTCTTCTCTCTGGAAATGTAGACAGAGTCCATCCATAGGCAGCAAACAGCAGGGCAGGTCACCAACAGTCAGCAGCTCAAGAGCTTAGTGAAGCAGGCCTGATGGGATATCAAACTTGAACAACTCAAGAAAACAGGAACCATGAGCCTCAAGATCAAGCAATGTACACACCATCAGCATGGTGAAGCAGGTCTCGAAGGAACTTCAAGCTCTAGTGACATGATCCACCCGTTGACTTGTCCCACAGGTAGTGTAGCTCAAAAGTTGAAGCAGAGAACTAGCTAAAGCAGCCACGCTGGTCCCATCACCAGAGAGCAAGAGAACAGCAGGTGGGCCTTACCAAGCCATTTATCTCTTTGCCCTCCTGTAACCTGATTTAATCCCACATGTTCCTGTAGGCCAGGTTGGCACAACCAACCTACCTATCACACTGCCCAAGAAAGCCATTCTCCAAAATAGAGCCTAACAATACTTTATGATTGGGCTCCCTGTCTATTCTCCTTGAAAATTATGGAAGTTCCAAGGAACCTATGGCATGTCAGAAATGTTGATGGTAAATATTGCAATGTAATAACAAAGAAAACCTTTAAATGATAAGAAAAGAAAGCAATTTAAATCTCCTTTAAATAGTATTCCTTTCTTATCTTCATCTTCACCCCACACTGCTCAGTGAGTCATTTGAATTCTGAGGGCACTTTCATCCTCCCACAAGAGGGGCTGAGTGCTGGAAATGTTCTTTCATTTAATTGTCAGTATCCCCTAAATTATCTATTGCCATGTTCTAGGACTGATTTAGTCTTTATTGCTTTTGGCTTTAACAATCTATAAGAACCAAACTGATTTTTTCTTTTTGGATTTTTAGCTTTATTGCTGTCATTTTAATGACAGATATTAAACACAGGAAATTTTCATCTGTAATTTCTCCAACAGCTTGAGTTTTATGCAACATTTGAATATTAAATAATCTCAAGAACCAGTCCTTCCAAAGTCTCCTTCTACCTTTTCTATGAAACCATATTAGGAACCTGTGACAATTCTATAAAATAACACATATATCTCAGACTAATTTCATTATCACAATGACAAACATATAATAGGCATTAGATAGTATCTAACAAATGTTCTCAGAGTTTAGTTAATTAATAAAAATAGAACAATTTGTGGGGAGCACATCTTGGCTCAACAAGCCTTGAGGACAATATTCCCGCTCAGAGCAGCCAATATACAGAGAGCACCACATGGCTGGCCCCACTATGAGACACGACATCCTTCACTGACCCATATCCCTACAGGGGACAACACTGGAGACACAGGGTGGGAATTGCACCCTATCTGATCCCACCACACTGAGACAAAATTCTAAGGGCATGCAACAGAACAGCAAGGGGAACAGAGCAATGAAGTCCCCAGGAAATACCAAAAATAGACTGAGCCAGGCCTTGGCACCCCATCAGACTCGATCAGAAAACACTCTTAAAGGCCAACAAACAGTCCTTGAACTAATTACAAGTTTTTCTTTTGTGATGTTGTTGTGTTGTGGGTTTTTTTTGTAATTGGCTCTGTGTTGTTGTTGTTGTTATTGTTTTGTTTTATTTTGTTACTTGGCTTTGCTCTGTCTTGTTTTTGTGTATGCTATTATCTCCACACGTTTGTCTAAATAAGATAGGCTGGATGAACAATCTGGAGGAGAAAACAACAGGACCGACAGTTCCGGAGGGACATGGGAGAGGGGGAAGTGAAGTGAAAGGAAGTGGTGTTAACAAACTCAGGGACAAGGGAACAACAAGTGACCCAAATTGGTGGTGAAGAGGGTGTAGGAGGCCTGTTAGAGCATGATCAAGAGTAATGTAACCGAGAGGAATTACCGAAACCCACAAGAAGGTTGAGCATCATAGTGAGACAAGAGGAAAGTCAAAGGAAATAGAGGAAAGAGCTAGGAGGCAAAGGGCATTTATAGAAGTCTTAATAAAGACATGTACATATATAAATATATTGACATATGAGGATGGGGAAATAGAT
>NW_022103968.1:69646493-69661286 GCF_000313985.2 Echinops telfairi | reverse complement strand
ACAATTGATGTATGTATGGATTGTGATAAGAGTTGTATGAGCCCCAAATAAATTGATTAAAAAAATAGAACAATTATTTGATGAGTGAACTAGTGCACAGAGACTCCATTAGTCATTTGACTTGAAGATTTTTCTATGTATTTTTTATTAATCATTATTCCAAATGTTAACTTCATTCACACTCTGTGCAAAGAAATTATGATAGGTGTAAGATAATTTAAAGAAGTTTGTCATTTAAGTTCCCACTTGCAAATACATTGCAAATAAACTTGCAATTTATTTATAAAAGTAAATGTGTGTGTTAAAAAATCAATATTTGATATATAACCTCCCCCTTAAGTGGGGCAGATAACAAAAATGTGGGTGAAGTGATACATTGGACTGTGTAAAATATGAAATATATGTATATATTATCAAAATTTATTAAGGGTTCATGAGAGTGGTAGGGTGGGGGAGGGAGGGAATAAAGAGGAGCTGATATCATAGGGCTCAAATATAAACAAAATGTTTTTTAAATGATGATGACAACATCTGTATAAATTCGCTTGATATAATTGATTTACACATTGTTATAATATCTGTAAGAGTCACCAATAAAATGATTTTTAAAAATCAGTATTATAAATATGAAGTAGATTACATAAAATGTTATATGAGATTCAAAATGTCCTAGTAGTGTAAAAGAGTGGTATATTTTCTTGGGTTAAGGAAGGAAAGAGAAATATAGAAAGAATAACCTAAGTCAAAGGATAAAGGGATGCATTTGATATTGTTAAGTCTTTTTTAGATACCAGGTACAGAAATCCAGTTAGTGTCAACTTATTACTTGTGTAACTGGGAAAGTTCAGGAAGACTACTGGTTTCAGACTCTACTAGATATGGGAGTTAAAATGCTGTCATGAAAAATCTAAAACGTCTGCCTCCTATAACTCATGAATAATCATTCCAAGTTCCTCTAAATGTGCAATGTATGTGAACCTATGTACACACACAGACACACACGCACACACACACACACAGACACACACAGCAAAAAACTAGTGCTCTTCTCCTCTCGCTTTTGTTACCTCACTTATTTTAGTTCTTGATTATTTCTCTCATCCACATGTGCATCGTCATTACAACCACTTTCTTCATCTTCTTAGATTTTTAGTTTTATTTTCTTTAATTATAAAGTAGTCCCTTAATTATCCTATCATATAAAACATATTTTTATAGTTTCCTCAAACACAGAGCAACAACCAAATATTATCAAAAGTAAATATAGAGAATTTCAATAACAGGCACAGTTTCGTTAAATATTCATTCCTTTTTATAAGCACCTAACTAGATGTTTCTTCTTTACTTTCAAAATTAGACCCAGTTTTTCTAGTGTAAGGAATATAAAATTTCAAAATCTTGTTTCTGAGATATCTTCTGAAGATTCAAAATATGTGGCCAACTCAAGTCAAAACTCAAGAGTAGTCACACGGTCAAGTAAGACTTTGATAGAATAATAGGTTGCACATCAGATTTCAACTCAATAGTCTGTTTCTCTGACATGGCCAAAAGTGGGGCTTGTCTCTTTTCTTTAACATGATGAGCTAAATTTCTTAAAGCCTACCTCCTGATTTGGAGTGATTATCCTGATGGTATTTTCACTTGTTAATAATCACAAGTATTATCCCAGGTGTCCATTCAGATCCTTCACTTTGTCAGGAAAGGAAGTTTACGTCTAACTGCAATGAGGATTCTGACAATAAGGAGAAAGTTTTCATCGAAACATTATGAAATTGGAATTTTGCTCCTGTAAGTACAAAATTTAAACAGTAATAAAAGTAATATTTAATATAACATGTGATTAATATATCTTATATAATAGAACTTTAAAATGCTATTATCGGTATTATTTTTTTCTTGTAAACATACTTGAATGTAGACAATGGAGACATACATCTCAACTAACAGATGACACAAAACTTTGATGAAGGAATGTAAATTCAAAGAGTTATCTACAATACTATCTCTACTAGCCTTCAAAATATGTATGGCATATGAGGGGGCACCCCCCAAAATATGGAGAAAAAAGCTCCACTGGGCAGAGCTTTCCTGGTATTCATTGTTCCTGCTATGTAAATATCAAGTAACTCGCTTTGAGTTAGTGCACCCAGTGCCATCACCTTGGAAGATTCTTTCTGATCACAGTGAGTTTTTTTCATAAAAGCAGTTTCACTTGACCCTTGTTTTTTTGTGATGTTTTTAAAGAGAACAGTGCATGGCTGTGAACTTTTGTTTCTTGCTTGGTTCAAACGGTGCAGAAACTGTTGTGATGTTGAACACAGCTTACAAGGACAGCTGTATGAGAAAAACTCAAATGTGCAAGTGGTTTTCTCATTTCAAAAAATGTGAAATGTTGATTGATGACAAACATCATTCTGGACAACCATCAACTTATTGAACAGAAGAAAATGTCGGCAAAATCCATCCACTTGTGCTTAAAGACCATCGACAGACCACTGAAGAGATGGGGAAGTTATCTGGACTATCTTGGAGCTCAGTTCAGGGAATTTTAACAGAAGATTTGGGAATGAGAATGGTCGCTTTGAAATTTGTGCCTCAGGTGCTGACTGACCAGCAAAATTAGCATCATCTGGAAACATACCGTGCTTTCAAATAACTGCTCCAAAGTAACCCAGACTTTTTTTTTCCAATGTCATTATTGGTGATGAGACATAGTGCTATTTTTTATGGTCCTGAAAGCAAATCAAGTCAATGTAAGACACCATTATAACCTCTCCCCGCAAAAGCTCTTCAAGTGAAATCAGAGATCAAGGAAATGCTTATTTGTTTTTTTTTTATGTGAGGGGGATAGTGCATTTGGAGTTCATTCCACCAGGTCAGCATGTTAATCAAGCTTCCTATTTAGAGCTTCTAAAAAGGTTGCGTAACAGTGTGCAACAAAAAAGGCCTGATTTGTGGAGATGGGGACTGGTTTTGTCACCATCTCAGTGCACTTTCTCACACAGCCATAGTGCACCAGCTTTTGGCAAAACACAGCATATCTCTCTTGCCCCACACATCTTACTCACCTGATCTCACTCTGTGCGATTACTTTTTGTTTCTATAAATGAAGAGGGACATGAAAGGAGAGTGATTTGATGACATAGAAGAGGTGAAGAAAAACATGAGGGAGGTGCTGTCAGCCATCCAAAAAGATGAGTTTGAAAAATGTTTCCAAGAATGGAATCATAGATTTGACAAATGTATTAAGTATAATGGAGAGTACTTTGAAGGTGATAAAGTTGTTTTATAAAGCAAAATTAAATATGTAGCTTTGTGGGGGGGATCCATTTTTGGTTTTTTTGGATACCCTCTCTTATAATGTAGGTAAATAGGTTTCTAATGAACAACAGGGAAGTACAATATTATGCTCCCTTTTTCATTTCCTTTCCTTCCCTCTAAAAATGAGCTTTAATTAGCAGCCAGTAACCTGAATTTGTAGTGGGTCTAAAAGGTAAATGCATGTGACTTATTTCTAAGGAGGGTCAAGTTTGATGATGCAAGAGAATAAAAGTTAACCTGAAATTTTGGAACTTGGGTTTTATTTCCTCTTTGGAAAGTTGGTTTTCCTCATTCTAAGAAAAGATGCTCTTTAAATACTTAATATTTTAAAGAGCTCCAGCTAAAGCCATTCATTGAACAAATATGTACTTTGTGTTCCATATATCATTCATTGTTCTAAGATGCACTGGCAAACAAAATCCACCATTTTTTTTTGCACTCATAATATGTAACTTACATTCAAATAGAGAGAAGTGACAGTGAAATATACCAAGAAGTATCCAAATCTACTAGTAGGGGAACTGTGAAGGCCGGCCAAAAAGGTCAGAAGAATGGGGTTGATGCTGGCAGGACAGGCTTTAGGGGCTTGGGCACTTTCTAAATCATGCAGAAAAACAAAACAAAACAATTCAGGGAGTTAAGTAAATGTCCAGTTATTTATAGCATCATTCAAGTTTTCCACCCAGTCTCTATGCATCTTTAGAAATTCCATATCCAGTATATCCACTAAGCCCACTTCCTAACCTACCCCTTAGAGAGGGATTGATGTCAGAAATAGTGATGAAAGCTCATCTGCTTCTCTGAAGATGCCTGAAAGAAAGATCACTCCAATAGAGTCTTGAGATGTCTCAAATGAAACCACAATTCAATCAAGGGGCTGAACCATCCAACTTGAGCAATAAACTCAAACTGGAAGTCAAAGGACTTCCAGCATGTTCCACTGCTCCACATTATTTTTCTTTCCCATCCCACAAGACTACATAGCTCCATTCTCGACAACCCATTTCAAGACCTGGAAATCCTGAAAATCCTCATTGCAGAGAAGTAAAAAGGTTGATATACCATGAAGTTTCCATGTTATAGGGTACCCCTAAAATACATTGAGGAGTTCCCCATCCAAATGACTAGGACTTGGTCTCTAAAGAAAACCCTTCTTTATATCTGCAGCATCTTTAGGGGAAAGATATTGGGAGATGATCCACTTCGTTTAATTATCTGTCACAAATGTCTTTCAGGCTTTAAAAAATGATCCAGGAATTCTCATGTAAAGGTTGCTGTCTTACATGGGTATTAAAGGATTGGCATCTTACTCAGGCATAACTAACTTGGGCTTGATCCTTCATTCTTCTTTGGGGAAATCAGCCTCAACAGAGTTCCCTATTTGGAGGAATGGTAAAGAAATATCTACAATTTTGTCAAATAATTCCTGTGCTCTCAAGGCTTCCAATATATTTCTTTATTTTATCCTTACAACACTTCTTGAGATAGGTACATTTACATGATTTATCTTTTTTACAAAAGAAACATTTAGCTCCCCACAGCCCCGGGACCCGTAAATAGGAAAGTGACCAGGCTGCTACTCAAATCCAGGTCTCCGTGGATCTACGTTTTTGCACTTGAATCACGATGGTATGATTACTTCTCCAACCTTTTTATTGTGAATTGTTAAGGTTTACAGAGCATATCAGTTTTAACACTTTTTGTTTCATGTTATTGGTTGCAACCCTCACAATGGAACGTTTTTTATCCCACTTGCTCCCTGCATTTTCCAGTTTTATTCTTTCCTACCCCTTCTGAACCTTGTCCTTGGGAAACTGCTCTTTCATTCTCAAATGGTCTATTATCCTAAGGTATATAGGAAAACAACCAAACCAAACTCACTGCCATCAAGGCAATGCTGACTCCTAATGACCCCCCTGTGTGTTTCTGAGACTGTAGCTCTTTATGAAAGTAGAAAGTCTTATCTTTCTCCCATGGGGCTGCTAATGGTTTCAAACTGTCTACCATGGGGATCACAGCCCAACACATAACCATCACACCACCATGGCTCCTCTAAGGTGTATACACCCCACCTGGTATTATTGTTATCCTTATAGTCCTGTATGTTGTTTGGCTGAAAATTAAACCAAGGGGGTAAATTCAGTTCCAGACCTGAAGAATGGCTAAGGACCATAGATTCATAGATTCCACCAGTCTTTAACTTACCCGCAGCATATTTTTTAGTTTTGTACCACATTTTTCTCTGACTCTACTCAGGACATTCTAATGTGATCCCTTATAGAGCAGTGCTTTGAAGATTTAACTGAAGCCTAGTTCTAATGAAACTTTCCTCCAGGATGAAGTTCCATTTCTACTTGGAATGCAGAGTGAAAATTTATCCTCACAGCTTTAACCTGTGAAGGAGCCTGTTGGGTTTATGGGATGGTAATTGTATGTCACCTCCTTGCTCTGATTGTGTGAAGAACATGCTATGGAGCCACCCAGGCCCCATGTAAAGGGTCAAAGGGGATGAATTCTCTCTGGTTGGTATCACTCATCATGCCCTCTGTCCTCCTCAAGCAGTCGTACCTAAAGTACAGAATTTCACAGGCTGTTTGGGAAGTGAGATTAAGAACCACATAACCTTAGACCAATCTTTTCCCAAGTGGTTAGCAAAGGCCACTAGGGGCTACTGCCAAACATACCAGGTCAAAACCCCCAACCTACAAAGACCCCCACCCCCGACTTTTTCCAATGTGCCTTTGTTGGTGAGGTTGCTATTGTTGTGGTCTTGGGAGAGAGGAAAAATGCCGACATCTCCAGTTTTTAATATGGTAAATGTCAGTGTTTTTGCCTGTGCCGCTGGCCTAATTATCCCATGTCCTCTAAAATCTTCCACTGTAATTACCACTCACTGCAGTGACACCTACTGCTAAAGGGAGAGCCATCAGCGGCAGGAGCTCACAGCCAGAGCATGCTCAGCAAACTGCGAGCAACACCCGCAGCTGTTTCTGGTTTTGAAATGGTGGGCGCTTCAGGGACTGTTTTTCCTGGTCCCTCCGGAGTAAATGCCACCATGGTCGAAAAGTTGGAAATGTTTGTCAGGCCTGGAACAAAGCTGTGAATTAATACTACAGTAATTTGCTTTCCCCACAATCCCCTCCTTTCTCTAAACCAGCCATTGAGGCAACTGATGAGACTAGAGAGAGAGAGAGAAACTTTTAGCACCAGTGGTATCTGGCATGTCATTGCTATTATGGGCATAATTGCTTTTGTGTTATCTGTATATGCACTGTACTGCATAGAGAACCAGCTGAAGAACCAGCTCAAGAGACTAGCTTTTACACAAAATGCCATGATAAAGAGACTGATTTTCTTTCTTAAAAAGGAAAATGCCCACTAACACACAGGGGTGATATTGGATTGTGTTTTCAGAGCACAGGGAATCGTTTGGCCTGGCTTCTGTGTGTGCAACTGTACAGAAGGAGGACAGGAAGAAGAAGGGGGGGGTAGGGAATCAATAAATTCAGTGTAAGCAAAGTCAAAGCAACCTTTAAAATAATAAGACAAATCCATTTATTTCACAAATGTCTTCATTTCCAAATGCCATTGTTTGGGGCACTCAGCTGTTATTGTCCATGACATTTCAGGAAACTTGGCTCTTAATCATTTAGGTGTAGCTGAGGTTCTCCTTCAACAGCCAAGTTAAAAGATTATACATTCACCCTTCTGCTCCGACAGGAAAGATCGACTTGAGCAGCCTTGTCCTATGGGGTGAAGGAGGGAGGCAGGTGGGGGGGGGGGTTGGAGAGGCTCCTAAAAGACAGGGCTTAAATATGTTCAGAAAAAGCTCAGTTGTATTGCTATATACAATGAAAAGTAATTACAGAGAAAAATGAAAGCTGCTTCTTGCTGTTAGCAGGAAGAATAAGAGAATTCTGTACCTTTTTAAAGCTCTGAGTCCATTTTGATGTAATTGGTTCTGGAATTATTTATGACATTAATTGCTGCGCTATCGACTGCCTGTCAGTAGTTCTGGCAGTTAGTCCATCTTTCTTAGCACAGACAGCCTGCTCAGCCCAAACTAGACTGACAAGCTAATTATACCCATCTTCCCCTTCAATGACAAATGCTGCTCATCGGAAACCTTTCTAGAAATAAGCTCTCATTCTTTTCCCTTTTTCCTGAGCCAGACATAACAGATATCTCAAGGTGCAGATCACAGCTAAAACTCAGCTCACAGGGCTATTAGCTCTGAACATCTCACTTGAGCCAAAAACCCTGAGCATCTTATGTTATCAAACTGTATGTCATTCTCTGATGCCAGTTTTCAGGAATGAGCAGGGGCCCCACCTGTCAGTCAAAGCAGTATACAGAGAGCCAAGGTGAATGAATTAGCCGAGCTCTTCTTAACTATCACCTTCGTTTGACCCAAGTGCTGATAAGGAAGTTGGGGAAATGCTTCTAGTCCTTTGTAAAGCTGGGTCTTAGTGGGGCAAATGTAGGGACCCATTTTGGGAGGCAAGGTCAGGAGTGCCCCTGTCCACCTTGTGACTTTATCTAGAAGCCCTTTCACAATTTAGACATACACATTCTTCTTGTATTTAAGGTTTATTTTGTACGAAACTTTGGAGGGCTATCTTTGGGATATAATATTTTGTTGGAAATTGCGTTTCAATGTGGTACCCCTGTAAATGAAATACTCAAAGGAGGCATAAGTGGAGAAATTATGCAATTCTTTCTTCAGAACATGCAGTTTCATTTGGAAGAAAAGGCATAAAGGGTCTGAGAGAAAAAAACCTCTAGGTAAACACACAAAAGTAATATGTGTACAAAACTTATGGTAAACATAATTTAAAAGAACAACAACCGCTCCATTGGAAATAGCAGATTTATTCCTTGCTACAGTTTTTTGTTTCTTTTATTTCATGTGATCTAAAAAGAGTTGGCAAAATGAATGATCTTTTTAAATAATAAAGGTACCCTAAAAACTAAACAAATAGGGTCAGCAGGGCTTTGTTCCTCTCGAGTAACACAGGGCTGTAAAGAAAGCCCTACAACTTGGACCTTGGGAAGATAAAAACTCTCAATTCCAAGCCCTTGACATAAATTGAATAAGCCAGTCCTGCTTCACAGACTAGTTTTCAGGAAGAAACTATTTGAAAACCATATGAATAAACGGAAGTAAGAGGAATCTGTCATACAAAGTGCAGTGATGAGACCACAAGCAGAGCATCAGCATTGGTTCCGGGAACACTTTGGATGTAGTTTGTTTTAAGAACGCTCTGGAAGATTCTAGAGACGCGGGTCTCTAGAGCAGTAGGTAATATGCTGCATCAGGATTTCTCCATGATTTTGTTATGGTCTTTAATTGGGCAGATCTTCTGCTTCCGTTTTCCCCAAACCTATGCCAGGTGCTATCATGACAAATGGTGCCAGCTTCCCCTGCATCCCCTCATTAAAGTTGGGGGCTTGTAGAAACTGAGATACCAACTTACTTCCAGATGGTCCTGAGTTCCAGTTCATATGCAGATTCTAGCTGGTTCCTTCTTCATTTCTCTACTTCATAGCTGTCTTTCCTTACGACCTATCTGACTATTCACTTCAGTTCCTAATACCAGATACACATACACCCATCCATCTACAGTGGTTTCAAAAACTGTGTCAAAAAAAAAACAGTGGAAAATTTACAGAAACTTATTGAAGCCATGTGTGTGTATGCATATCTGACTATTCACTTCAGTTCTCCATTTACGCCTCTTTTGAGTATTTCATTTACAGGGGTACCGTGTGTGTATACTTACACATTTATCCACACATATACCTATCTATATTATATATCTGTACCTATTCATATAGATATGTATGTGGGTATGACTAAATGTCCGCTTCACAATAATAGAAACCTTATTTGTTACTAGTTTTGTTTTGTTTTAATGTTTTATCTGTATATGAAATCCAGGACAGGTAAACCTATAGAGATAGTAACTGGACTATTGGTTTCTTGAAAATATGGTAGAGGTGGTTGTGGGGAAATGGGTTGGTGATCTCTGTTAACTTGTTATTTGCTTTTGTTACCTCATCCCTTAACTCTTGTATTTCCCTTTGGTGTGTGGCCTTTATCTCCTGTATCATTTCATCCTTTTTCTGTATGGCTTCTCTTATATCCTGTGTGACTCCAAGCAGTATTTTGAAGATTTATTTCAGTGATAGACCAACATCCGATTCTTCTATGCACATCCTTAGGTTTAGGTCTTCCTCTGATGCTGCATTTTGTTTCTCCTGTGTTTTTGTTGAGGTTGTTGGGGCTGGTTGCTGTCTGCATGTCGTTTTAGGGGAGCTTGGAACCATTTTCCAGAGAGTCAAAGAGCACTGGGCTTGTCTCTTTGGGAGGCTTGTCGGAAATGCTTCTGTGAACTTCCTGTAGCCAACTGTGTTGGGAGGTTGGGCTATCCTTTATCCCACTGGGGTTTCACTCTCTCCCTAGCCAACCAGGATTCTGTTATTTGTATAGCAATTTGGACGACCCTCTCAGGGGACCCTGGTCTGTTGGTGGCGGGTCGTAGGCTGGTGCTGCACCAGTCGATCACACAGGAAGCCACGGTGGCATAGCCCACAGTGGTGCGGAGCACCTCGGAGGGCATGTGGGGGATCCTGATGTGGCACGGAGTGCTGCAGAGGGCAGGTGGGGTGGTCCTAGGCAGCGGGGAGAACCCTGGATGGCTGGTGAGGGTTCCCAGCGTGGCGTGGAGTGTCACAGAGGGCTGGCGGAACACCACAGAAGGCAGGCGAAGTTGCCCTAGGTGGTGGGGAGTGTCCTGGAGGCCGTCTGTGGTGGAAGGGGGAACAAAAAGAGCCGGCTGTGACTGTGGCAGGAAAAAGAGAAGAGACAAAAATAAAAGAGCCCCCCAATTGCCTGACCACGAGGGTGGAGGAATCTAAACATAGTCTTGAGGCAGCAGCAGCTGTGGTGGTGTTGAACTAAAGCCCTTGGGCTACCCAAGTGAGAAGAGCACCAGAGAACTTCTTTGCAAGACGTTGGACTACCTTGCAAGATGTTGCGCCACATCAAAGAAACAAACACAAGAAACTCCACTTTAACGAAGAAATAAAGTGTAACACCGGGGCCCAAATCAACAGCTGCTCCAAGGAGCCACCACAAAAATGTGGAGACCCCTGATAAGACTGGGCTGAGACCTGACCCACGCCCAAAAGCTAGCCAAGTCACCTAAAGCGTGGGGAAATCTGATAAGACTGGGCTGAGACCTGACCGACGCTCAAAAGTCAGCCAAGCCACCTAAAGTGTGGAGAAACCCATTAAGACTTGACTGGGACAGGGAAAATGTCGAAGAGCCAGCCAAGCTGTCAATTAAACCCTGGTAGAGACACTGACTTTTTAGAGAGCTAGGAACCAAGGAGACATCAACTCCTGCTCTCTCCAGCTCTACCCAGGGTGAGTACACCGATGAGGCGATGCTTATTGGGACTATGGTGCTAGTATGAAATGCGTGAAGAGTGCTGTTATTGTGCCCTTATGCTCGTAGTTGTTTGCCCTTTGTAGTTTGAGTAATATTTTAGATTGTTTGATGTGTGTTTGCAGTGAATAAACCGAGTATTCAAAAATGTCTAAGAGTGTTAAGTAATTATTGATCGCGCCACTCATGATATCACGGTACCTGCCTCTGGCTGTGACTGTGATGGGGCTAAAGCTTAGCCCCAGGTGGATCTCAGTCTCCGTATCCTTATGATGCTCTTCCCGTGACCTGGAAGAGTGGAGTATCCCTTTCAGTGACTGTCCTGCATTGATTTTGTGGAGTCCTTCCAGTGTGTTACTCAGTCATCATCTTAAAATCCTGTTCCTTTTTAAGGTTTTCTGAGTTTGGAGAACAAAAAGAAGCCCTCGTAGCAAGATCAGGGCTGTATTGTGAGTGTAAGGTTTTCCAATGAAATTTTCCAAGAATAGCCTAGAAGAATGAGTAGTTGTATTATCCTAATGAAAAATATAATTATTTGACACAATTTTCCTGACCTTTGACACACCAGTGAAGCTTGAAATGTCTTAAAAATCCTTTAAAATAAGCCCCCATGACTATCTTATGTCTTTCAAGAAAATCTATCAAACGAATGTCTTGGAAATCTTCAAAGCAGTAACTGTAATAGTATGAGCTGAGCTTTCTGCCTTGAATTTAATTGACCCAGCAGATCCCCTTGAAAGAGACTTGTTTTGTTTTCATTTTCATTTTTATTGTTGTAATAGTGCTATTGGCATATCATGCAATTTAATCATTAAATCATATTTAAAAGATTTGTACAATCATCAGCACAATCAGTTTCAGAACATTTTCTTCTCATCCTCATTTTTGTTAGCTCCCCGTTTCCCCCACCCTCCCCTGCCATGCTAGACAACTACAGGTAGCTGGCAGAATTCAAGTTGGATTCAGAAGAGGACTGGAATGTGGGGTATTAATGTCGACAATAGATGGATCGTGGCCATAAGCTAAAATTACCAGAAAGATGTTTACCTTTGTTTTATTGACTATTCAGAGACATTTGACTCTGTGGATCATAACAAACTATGGAGGGCATTACAAAGACTGGGAACTCCAGGACACTTACGTCTGCACATGTGGGATTTATATACATAGACCAAGAGGAAGTCTTTGGAACAGAACAAAGGGGTACTGTTTGATTGAAAATCAGGAAAACTGGGGGTCATGGCTGTATCTTTTCACTGGACTTATTCAATCTATATGCTGAGCAAATAATATGAGAAGCTGGACTCTAAGATAAAGAACATGACATCAGGATTGGTAGTAGGCTCATTAACAATCTGTGATATGCAGATGGTATAGCAATGCCTGCTGGAAATACAGAGGATTCGAAACACTTAATAGTGAGGATCAGCATGAATAAAGCAAAACTCTCACAACTGGACCAATAAATAACATCATGATAAACAGAGAAAAAATTGAAGTTGTCAAAGACTTCATTTTACTCAGATCTACAACCAATGCTCATAGAAAAAGCAGTCAAGAGATAAAACAAATCAAAGAACATATGCCATTGGGAAGATCTGTTAGAAAAGACCTCTTAAAAGCATGGAGCAAAGATATAACTTTGAGAACTATGCTGAGCCTGACGCAAGTCACTATGTTTTCCATATCCTCATATGCATGTGAAAGCCAGACAGTGAATAAGGAAGGCAGGAGAAGATCTGATGCATTTGATTTATGGTGCTGGTGAAGAACATTGAATGGACTAAGAGAAAACAAACAAATCTGTTTGGGAAGAAATATAGCGAGAATGCTCCTTAGTGGTGAGGATGGTAAGACTAAGTATCAGTATCACATACTTGGGACATATTATCAGAAGTGGCTAGTTCCTGGAAAAGGACATCATGCTTGGTAAAGTAGAGGCTAGTATAAAAGACAAAGGTCCTCAATGAGAATTTGACAGAGTGGCTGCAATAATGGGCTCAAGCATAAAAACAATTATGAGGGTGGTACAGGGTTTTGTCATATTTTACAATGGGTCACAATGAGCTGGAATCAACGAGTTGACACCTAACGGCAACAACGACACTGGCACTTCTCGTCGTTGACTCTCTAGTCACCCAGCATTTCACATTTCCCATGATTGTAGAAAATCTACTGTCTGATTATTTTGCTGATTAACTATGTGATTGATGTCTCACAGTAGCAAAGCCAAGGTGCAAGGGGAAAGCAAACCTGACTGTAATGCATAAGGCTATGTCAAGTTGGCAGGGTCATACTTCTGAGTGACTTGGCAATTATATAAAGATGTAATTGTACTCTATTTTCTAATTTGATATGGTCATCTTTCACTGTTGCACAATGCCAATTTTCATTGCAAGTTAACCATGTCTACACACACACACACACACACACACACACACACACATTCTAGTGCTTCAGCATCTTTAACTGAATCCTAACAAAAAGATAGTAGATTGGTCCATTTTTCATAGTCCAACTGGTACAAGAACCAGAGGAGGCCGAGTCCATTAAAGAACTCATCAGCACATGGAGAGGGAGTCTGCAGTTCACACGAAGACACGCGTATCATCGTGGATCACGAGGTCTGCTCTACCTATCAGCGCAATGGATGCCACATTTGAGTTTGGTCTGCCTAGCCCCAAACACCTAGACACCATTTAATATCTGAATTCCATATGCCAAACATATGTAGAAGTTAGCAAATAATTTTTCATGTAGACGGTTGCTAACATATAAATGTAAGTTACTTGCTCAGTACACACTGAAACTAGACCAAAAAAGTAACAAACGATGTGACCATGTTTCCCTCTTTGCCCAGGGATTTCCTGGAATGTGGATCTTCAGTGTTAAAACACAGACAGTGTGGGGTAAACTGGAATGGTTGGTTTTTCCAAGCAAAATAAAGCTCCCTTCTGTAAGCGAAATTATGTCTTCGTCTCTAGAATAGTTTTTCTAGGAGTAAATTGGTTTAATACATGTAAGACATCATGGTGCTTTCATTTCTTTTGGAAGAGCTTTCAGGCAATCCTATGAGGTGAGTACTTTTATTTAATTTTATTAAAAAATAATTTTATATCTATGCTTGTATCTATGTATGTTAATATCTATGTAACTTTTTGTGGGCATGTAATCTATTATCTGTCTACATTATGATCTATCTTCTAAAAATGTTTTATTCATTTGTTTTCTTCTTGTTTTCTTGCTTTCCCTCCCTTCATCTGTCTTCCCCATAACCTTCACAGTCTGCTATTTTTGGAATGAAACCCTTTTTTACTTTTTTCTTTGTTTTTCATTTCATAATACTGGTCTCAAACAACATTTATTTTTTATAGAGTTGTCTAAATTTGCTCAGCATATATTTTAAATTCGACCATTTCATGAGATGTTTGACAGTTTCAACATTGATTTTCAGTGATACATAATACTCCATCTGTCTATGTTCCAAAGTTTATTTATGCATTTTTCCATTGCTGGGTAATTTAGTTGTTTCCATCATCTTGCTATTTTGAATAATTCTGCAATAAAAAAAGATTTGCAGATATCTGTTTGTTTTTCTCCCTTTTTTGGTACACACTAGGTAGAGAGATAGCTTGGTCATACGGTCTTTCTAATTCCATTTGTATAAGGAAGCACCATACTACTGCTTTGCACACTGGTTGTACAATTTTAAAATCCCACCAACAATTTTAAAATCCTACCAGCGATGTTCATATCTCTCTACACCTTCTCTACCATTTGTATTTTTCTGTTATTTTGAATTTTTTTATCAGTGCTGGTGTCATGTGGTATCTCATTGTTATTTTGATTTGCATCTCTAATGACTAGTGATCACTAGAATTTTTTCATGCATTTTTTGACTGCCTGGATACCATCTTTAGTGAATTGTCTTTTCATGTTTTCATGCCTATTTTTTAAATTGGATCATTCATCTGTTTCTGGTTGAGGTATTGCAGTTTTCTGTAGGTTTTCAGATCAG
>NW_022103968.1:69643996-69645086 GCF_000313985.2 Echinops telfairi | reverse complement strand
AACGCATGCAATGATGCCAAATGCAGGAAGATCACAGGCCAGTAGGTGGAAAATCTTGTGGATCCAGTGGCAGTGGAAGCATCTCAGTGCTCGTGTGGGTCTCCATGTGGCTCCTCCAGTTTCAGGGCTCTGCCTGCCATCAGCATAACTTCATGTGGCTTGTCAACAGGTATGTCAAGCAAAGAGAGGGTGTGTCCCACCTCCAGGGAGGAAGACAGGCATTCCCAGTGTCCTCTGGAGAAGGCATGCCCACACAGAGGTATCACTGGCTATGACCTGGTTGGCAGGCTAGACTCCATCCATTTGCTCAAGTTGACAGGAGATTATGTAACTGCCATAGTTTACTATACCAGAAATGTTAGATACAATCAAGAGGAAAGGTATTACATTCACTGTCAAAAAGGACATTTCAAAATCAATTGTGAACTATAATTTTAAAAAATACTGCCATCCAGTGGCTGTTGATGCATAGCAACCCTAAAGAACAGGTTACAGTTTCCAAGACTCTGCTTATGGGAGTAGAAAGCCCCATCTTTCTATTGAGAATTGGCTGGTGGTTTCAAAATACTGACCTTGAGGATCACATCCCAGTGCATAGTCACTACTCCACCAAACTGTCAGTGAAAGGATTATATCTATGTGCCTTCAAGGAAAGCCAGTGAATACAATTATTACTCAAATTTGTGCACAACCAACCATCCAAGCTAGTGATGGAGATATTGAAGAAATCTACCAACATGCTCAGTCAGAAACTGGTCAGGCATGCAACTACGATGCATTGATAATTATTGACGATTGGAATGCAAAAGTTAGAAACAAAAAGGAAGAAACAGTAGGTGGAAAATGTGGTATTGATGATAGAAACAAAGCTGAAAATCCCATGACAGAATTTTTTTTAACCATTTTGTTAGGGACTCCTTCAACTCTTATCACAATCCAGACATACATCAATTGTGTAAAGCACATTTGTACATTCATTGGCCTCATTCTCAAAACATTTGCTCTCCACCTAAGCCCCTGGCATCAGCTCCTCATTTTCCCCCTCCCTCCCTGCTCTCCCCTCCCTCCTGAACCCTTGATAATTTATAAA
>NW_022103968.1:69641208-69642273 GCF_000313985.2 Echinops telfairi | reverse complement strand
TCCCAGACTGTGTCTCCGGTGCTGTCCCCTGTAGGGCTATGGGTTAGTAAGGGACGTCATGTCTCATAGTGGGGCCGGCCATGTGGTCCTATCTGTGGACTAGCTGCTCTAATCGGGAACATCGTCCTGATGGCTTGGGTGGCCTAACCCACCCAAGGGGAGGGTATTGTTTATATCTCCACAGAGAAAAAGGGACCAGACTTTAACCCAGTGCTCCAAGATGTGAATGCAACATGCTGGCGTGGAGTAGAGAACCAGTGGAGAGGTCTTGGGGCTGGCCCCAATCCCAACTACTAAGTGGACACCTGCCCTTCCCACCAGAAGAATTTATTTCAAAGGACGGCATTGAATCTGCAGCTCCGGGAGAGGGACATATCTGATCGGAGCACACAGGAGCAGATGAAGGGGGAGGAGGAGAGAGTGGAGCCCATGATAGAATTTTGCAAGACCAACGACTGAGTTTTGCATAGCAAATACCTTTTTCAACATAACAGTGACTGTAAACATGGACTTCTCCAGGTGGAATACACAGAAATCAAAAAGACTATACCTGAGGAAAGAAAAGGTGGAGAAGCTCACTATCAGCAGCTAAAACAAGGCCAGAGTCTGACTGTGGAACAAACCATCAATTGTTCTTATGTAAGTTTACCATGCAGCTGAAGAAATTTAAAACAAGTCCACAAGAGGTAAATTTTAAGACTATCACAAGAAGAACTGATGACGTAGGATCTTATGAGCTGTGGGAAGATATCAAGAACATCACCCAGGAAGACAGCCAGAGGCCAGGAAAAAGAGATCAGGAGAGATGAAAGTGGATGGCAGAAGAAACTGAAGCTTTCTTCTACTCATACGGTTGTTAAGGCAGCTGTCAGAGGTTCAAAGCAGATTCGGAAGAAGATGGGGACCAGGGGATATCATTTCTGATGTCAGAGGGATCTGGCCTTACACCAGAGAATACCAGAAAGAAGCTTACCTGTGGTCACACATTTTTTAAAAAAACCTTTCAAGAATCTATTTTCTGTCTTGCTGTTGTTGACTCTGTGTACAAAGCACTCCCTTTAGGGA
>NW_022103968.1:69638739-69641108 GCF_000313985.2 Echinops telfairi | reverse complement strand
ATTTTTTAAAAAAACCTTTCAAGAATCTATTTTCTGTCTTGCTGTTGTTGACTCTGTGTACAAAGCACTCCCTTTAGGGATTTTTTTTTTGTAAGATCAGGCTTGATTTTACAAATACCTTTATTTATTCCTTGTCAGAAATGTCCTTATTTCTCCCTCATGCTGGAGGGTGAGTTTGCCGGATCCAAGATTGCTGATCCGTGTATCTTTCTTCAGAGTTTTGCATATGTTTTTCCATGATCATCTTGCCTGAATGGTTTCTGGTGAAAAATCTGACTTTTTCTTCTTGGTTCAACTTCATAAGTAAATTTTCTTTTAAACACAGTTTCTCTCAACATCCCCGCCCCTCCTTTTCTTTCATGTTGGAATGTATGTCATGTTTAATTTCCTTTGGAGTCAATCCTGTTCGGTGTCCTTTCAGCTTCTTCAGTGGTTATTTACTCCTGTCATGATGTTAGGGAAATTTTCTTCTACTATTTTTGGACTATTCCCCCGCCCCATTTTTTTTGACTTCTTCCTGTTCTGGAATGTTTATCAAATGTAAGTTATTCCTTTTAATAATGTACCACATGGTTATTAGGCTATCTTTCAACTCTTTTGTCCTTTTAATAAATTGCTCTTTTTGTAGCTTGGTCTCAAGATATTTATGTTCAAGCTCCCCATTACAGGATTCCATTGCTGCAATTCTACTGCCTTATTCTTTCGAAGTGTCATCTAGTTCTAATGTCTTAGTATTTCTTTTCTGGATTTCTATTTGGAGTTTTCTGAGTGTTAAAGTTTTCATTTCTTTTCTTGGATTGCTCTTAGAGTGTTTCCCTCAGTTCTTCTATCTTCCTTTCTCTTTTGTTCTGTAGCTTTCTTGGCCTTTTCCTCCATCCATTGAGTGTAGCTGATAGCATCTTTCTGAACCCCTTCGTGAATTGTTCCGATGCCTTCTCCTCTTCAGAGAAACCTCCTGGTTTTATGCTTTGGCCGCTCGCTTGTATCATCCTAGCTTGTTTTCTCATCAATACTGAGATTTATTGCTGTCTGAGATTTAGGGTTTTGTTTTAATGTTTGTTTCTGTTTCTTGTTGGGGTATTGATGTGGGTACTGTTCCCTGCCCACAAATAGCTGTCGAAGATTCTGGGTTGACTGGGTCGTGTGGCAATAGCAAACAAAACAAAACAAAAGAGCAGGAGCACAAAGACCTAGACCAATAACCGAACCTAACAGACATCCCCTCACCCCTGCCACCACCACACACAGAGTAAGAATAAGAAAACCAAGCAGGAAAACATATAAACAACACAGCATAGCAAAAACAAAGAGTGACAAACAAACAAACAACAACAAGAACAAAATGGCAAAACACCAGATCTGGAATTCAGAGCCATCTGCTGCTTCAGTCAAGGACCTGCTCTTGAGATTACGTTCTGTAGCTGCCAGGGAATACAGGCCAATGACCGAAGTTGCTGCCTCTACAATTCATGTGAAGGGAGGAAAACAGTAAGTGTTTAAAAAAAAAAAAAAAAGCCTGGCTTATTCTTTGGCCAATGCAGTGCCAGGTTCTTGTGTCCTCACTTGAGCTGAGCTGGGTATGTGAGCTAGGCTGAGTGTCAGTCAAATTGCAGTGTCATTTACAGCTTCCATTTAACAAAGGGTTTACCATTTTCAATCCCAAGGCTATCCAGAAAGCTAGCATAACTCAGCTGCCCCTTTGTTAGCTTCCCTGAGGGGCTCCAGCAGGTCTGCTCTCCCTGCCTTCTCAAGTACCAGTCATCCCAGGTATGTGGAGCTGGGAGTGCAAACATCTGTGGGATTAGATCAGGTACCAGGAACCCCCGCAATCCACCATGGAGTGTGGGGGGCAAGGGAGCAAGGAGGTGGTCTGCCTCTTTCTCTCCAAGTCTGGCAGACCAGAGACTCCAATGCTGTGTTAGGGACTATTTGACAGCCAGCCAGTTCAATGAGAGTCTGCCACTTTGCCTGGCTTTCTAGCACAAGCTTCTCTCCTCAGATTTTCCCAGTGAAATCTGGCCTATCCCTTTCTCCACCCTGGGAGATTTAGAAGTCCAGGCTTTTTGCTCTTTCTCTGATTTTCTGGTCTTAGTTGCAGAGGGTGGATTTACTTCTGCATATGTAGCCATGTTTTACCAGAAGTTGTTCTTCTTGACATCATAGCTCTTATAATAAATATCACACATAGTTATTAATATTATAATATAATTGCAAGTGATGTCAGAAAATATTAAAAATACAGAAACAACATCAGACATAAATACGTAAAGATACAACACACAAAAAAACTATGTGATGCAATAAGCACCATGTGGATACTGAAAGTATGCTCGATCAGAGTCCATAGGAAGAGGAACACCATAAACAGA
>NW_022103968.1:69637329-69638639 GCF_000313985.2 Echinops telfairi | reverse complement strand
AACACACAAAAAAACTATGTGATGCAATAAGCACCATGTGGATACTGAAAGTATGCTCGATCAGAGTCCATAGGAAGAGGAACACCATAAACAGAAGCTTTTTATATTCATTCATCCATCCATCCATTCATTCATTCATTCAACAGAGTACCGAGTGCGGGACAGGCACTAAAATGTCAGATCAATTTTGTGAGTACAATAGACATTACTTACTCATTTTGTAGAGCTTTCTGTCGACTACGAGGGCTTGACATGAAACAAAATCAAAACATTTTTTAAGGAAATGTCAATGATTAAAATCAAAACCCAAAGCAAACTCATTGCTCTTGAATCAAATTTGATTCATAGTGACTATATGAGAGACGGCAAAATTGTCCCATAAGGTTTTCAAAATCGTAGTCTTTATGGATGTAAACTACCATGGTGTTCACAGTGCTGACTTTTGGTTAGCAACTAAGTGCTTTACCCAGGTCTCCCCAGTTAAGTAACAAATCAAAAAACCCAAACCTGTTGTCCTTGAGTAGATTCTGATGCACCGTGACCATATAAGGCAAAGTAGAATTGTCCCATGGGGCTTCCAAGTTTGTAAATCTTTATGGAAGCAAACTCACATCTTTGTCTTGTGAGATGGCGGGTGGGTTTCAGCTGCCAACTTTTTTGTTTAGCACCTGGTAGGTAGCCAACTGCAATAGCCATGGACCACCATGGCTCCATCATTAAGTAGTGGGAGAATACACAGAGAAATCAGAATTTAGAGATAGATCTAATTTAAATGGGGTGATCAGATATGCGTCCCTGATGAAGTGGTATTGAGAATTATGCCGGGGAGATGGAAAAGTCAGAGCCTAGGAAAAAAAATGTAGCAAAGGGCAGCTAAAGGGATGAACTACAGGTTTCAGAAAATCTGTCTTAGAAGTGGTAGCTAGATGCTGAATGGGCTCTAGAAAAGTTGGTGAGACTTTAGTAGGTGGAGAACAAGAATGTCTATTATGTGGTCTTCTATTTCTTTACTGATCTTGGGAACATTTCTTGGCACAGTCCTTAATTGCCAGATCAGTGAAATAAGAAGTTTCAACTAAATGATCTATGGTGGGATCATTGATATGAACTGATATGATTGAATATATCAAAAAAGAGACTGGACTGGAAAACACTCCTAAAGGCCAAGGATCCTTGAACTAATTACAAGCTTTTCTTTCTTGTTGTGTTTTAATTTGTTCTTTGTCAGTGGTTTGTTGCTGTTGTTGTTTTGTTGTATATTGTTGCTTGGTTTTGCATTGTCTAGTTTTTGTGCATCTTAGTATCTCTGC
>NW_022103968.1:69634757-69636290 GCF_000313985.2 Echinops telfairi | reverse complement strand
AATGACAAGGGTAATGAATGTACAAATGTGCTTTACACAATTGATGTATGTATGGATTCTGATAAGAGTCGTATGAGCCCCAAATAAAACGATTAAAAAAAAAAAAGATGAGCACATAGTAATTACATGTCACCTAATCACTCGTTGGTCACACATAAGCACAAGTATCTCCCGGTGGAAAGCCCAGGACTGCTGTGGTTGCCATGGCCACGTGAAGACTGGTACACGTGATACGGGGGCTGATTAGGACCACCCAGGAGGCTCTCTGAGGTATGTGTTGGACTTGTTAGGAGGAATGTATGTTTCTGTTTTCAGTGAATTATTTCAGTAGACCAGAGAAATGGGGTTTCCCTTCATGAAGGCCCTACCCTACTAGGAAGAAGGGATGATTGACTAGCTAAACAGAACGTGTGTGTGTTTCCTTTTGGTAGCCATTTTGAGAAAACTGCATAAATTTAACATGAAACTTTAAAAAATCGGCCTCCTTCAAGCCATTCTCCATCCATCAATTGTGTGGTGCTGAGAACAGCTTTCTTACGCCGTCTTTTCACTAAGTGTGCAAAACATGCTGACAGGGTGGGTCAGGAAGATTTTCATGGAAAGGTCTCTCCCCACTTCAGGCAACCAAGGACACATTTCTGCACTTCTCCTTTAAAATTACCCCAAAAAGATTAAATTAGGACTCCACTAGGTTAAAGGCAAGATCTTACCTGTTTTCATCTGGACAATAAGGAAATTAAGAATTCCTGGCTGGCACAAATTGTTAAGTGCTCCACTATTTGCGAAATATTTGGCAGTTTGAACCCAATGAGAAGTGCCTTTGATGACAGACTTGGAGACTACTGCTGAAAGATCACAGCCTTTCAAACCACTCTGAAGCGGTTCTACTCTGCACACATGGGATCTTTATGAGTCAGAATTACCTTGATGAGAACTAATAACAACAATAATAACATGAAAGTTGGTGCCCCTGCATCTTGCAAATGGTTAATGTGTTAACTGATAACCAAAAGGTTGAAGATTTGAGTCCACCAGAATTGCCTCGGAAGAAAGGCCTGGTGATCTACTTCTGATAAATCAACCATTGAATCACTATGAAGTCATGAGTTGAGGTTGATTAGACAGCATCCATTTCTGAAATTCAAGAATGTTCAGATATGGAAGAATGTAGAGGAGGGTAGCATATTGAGTCTTGATACTTAGTCAAGATGTAAAATAAGATTGACTTCAGGATCCCTTAGCAAGGTTACCTTAACCCAGGTAACTGTTCTCTAATTTCAGTTCTGCAGGAAAAAACCTTCTTTCCTGGTTGCCCATGAAAATGTCAACCAGACAGCTCAGTAAAGAACCAGGAACCATGCACAACCCTCATCAGGTGTGTATCTCATAGGCCACTCTGGTGGAGAGGTCCTCACATCAGCTGGGATCAAATTTTTGAGAGAGGGAGAAGAGAGGTTGATGGAAAAAAATGACCCTTTCACAGGAGTTGCCTGATTCATAGCAGTAACAAAATGACAGTTATGAAGTAGCAAC
>NW_022103968.1:69609367-69633235 GCF_000313985.2 Echinops telfairi | reverse complement strand
GAATTTTGGGAATGATGAGGGCAACAAATGTATAGATGTGCTTTACACAATTGATCTATGTATTGTGATGAATTTTATGAGCCCCAATAAATTGATTTTTTAAAAAAAGAAAAGGGGGTTGGGGATCAATGTCCTAGTGTGGAAAAATTGAACAATACTTTGAAGGGCCCTAAGGGGACAGTATGCCTGGTAACATGCTTCTAATAAGCCACATTGGCCCGAGTTTCTGTATAACCCATGGAAACCCAGGCCATGTGCCATAGAACACTGGGACATTGAACCCTAGTTCTTCAAGGTGCACAGTACGCTCCAAAGACATACCAGAGAGATGCAATGTGAAAACCCCACTAGGTGAATTGGGCTCCAACATACCTGCAACCAGAGGACTGAAGCTGCATGGTATATGAAGAAGCAGAAGACATTCATACTAAAAAGTATTGGTAGGTAGACTAACATGTATTTGAATTATCTACTTGCTGTATGAAAATATGTATTATTCTGGCAGACACGTGTTTGGCATTGTCAGTGGATGTTATTATAATTTTTGCCTGACCACTTACTCCCATTGTTTGTGCAAATAGCATGCAGTCATATAAGGATTTATTTTGTACAAATTAATAATCTATGTACTGCGATTTGTATCTAGTCTACACTTGTTTAATCTTCCTCTCTCAGTAATGTTTTAAAATTAATATCCTAGGCTAATCAATGATACTACAAACAGAAGCTCCTTATGCTTCAGGGCAATGATAATATTCTCTATCATAAATTAAGAAAGGTGAACCAGAGGCAGATAAACAAAATAGTCTCAGGAATGAATTTTGGGTTCGCACTTAATCCATCACCAATCTCAATACTTTCCCTCATGAAGGAACACAGAAGATATGAGTGTTATAGAAAAGTGTGGTGAAGAAATGAGATGGTGCTTGGATATCAGAAAAAATATCATCTGGGGTCTTAAAGGCTTGTTTTCAAACAAGCATCCATCTAAGTGAGACGTCAACTAAGCCCACATAAAAGAAGCACACCACTATTCCTGGTTCAAGTACTATATATTATATAACCCAAATTTGAAGGAGAAAATAATGTCAGAGCTTAAATTGTGAGATTCTGGTGTGCAGAAGGCTATGGATGACAGTGTAAGTCCCATATTTATTGGCAGAATCTACACAGGGAATAAGTCTCTGATGATACCGCTCTAATCATAATTGAGGGATGGGAATAGCCTGGTTATCAGACAGAGAGTATTGGAGAGATGACTACAGTACATTAAACTTATAAATCTGAATTGAATGGTTACAACTTTGTAACAGATCTCTCTTATGATACACTATGGGCTTGATCTGGTTTTTAATATATATATATATATATATATATATATTTCATATTAGGGTTTGTCTCCATTGTATTTTGTCATTGTTGGTAGCCTTCTTGACTCTATGATATGCATTTTTATATGCTTTCCAGTATGTGAAACCCAGGAGAGGTGAAACCATAGAGACAAACTAGAATAAGAGTTCCTGGGACGTAAGTTTGGGGCAAGTAAGGGGAGTAATATCAAGGAGTTCAAGAAGGAAGACAATGTTTTGAAATGATTTTGGTAGCAATTGTACAACACCGACTAATATGATTAAACTATGGAATGGTATGATGTCTGGATAGCTCCGAATAAAATGGTCTGGGGAAAAAACTGTCTACTAAAAGAAATTTAGCTTGGCAAAAATTCCAGTTTCTGGAAATTGTGCCCTGATTGCAAATAGAGAGATGGCATTATACTTTACCTCATCCCTGACTATTTACCAATCTGCAGGATGGCAGAGTCGCTGTCATATTTGTTGTTGTTCTTAGGTGCCTTCAAGTTGATTCAGACTTAAAGCAACCCTATGTCCAACAAAATGAAATACAGCCCATCCCGCGCTCTTCACACAATTGTTCTAAGCTTGAGCCTTTGTTGCAGCCAATGTGCTGATCCATAGTGCTGAAGGCCTTCCTTCCTTTGCTGCCCTTCAACTTTCCCAAGCATGATGTCCTTCTCCAGGCACTGGTCTCCCTTGCTGATGTGTCCAAAGTACACGGGACAGAGTCTCGCCTCCTTTGCTTCTTGGGAGCATTCTGGTTGTACTTCTTCCAAGACAGATGGGTTGTCCTTTTGGCCGTCCACAGTACTTTCAAATATTCTTAGCTAGCACCTTAATTCAAATGCATTAGTTCTTTTTCTGTCTTCCTTATTGAATGTCTAACTTTCACAGGAGGTAATTGACAATGCCATGGTTTAAACCAGGTTCACATTAGTCCTCAAAGTACACACACACACACACACACACACACACACACACACACACACACTTTTCAATACTCAAAAGAGCAGCTGGTTTACTCAGTACAATGCACTGTTTGATCTCTTAACCGATGCGTCCTTGAACAACGATTGTGAATCTAAGTCAAACAAAATACTGGACAATTTCAACTTTTCCTCCATTTATCATGATGTAACCTATTGGTCCAGTTGTGAGGATTTAGGTCATCTTGACATTGAGTTGTAATCCATATGGAAATCTGCAATCTTTGATTTTAATCAGCAAGCGCATCAAGTCCTCCTTACTTTCAGCACGCAAGGTTGTATCATCTGCATATTGCAGGTTGTTAAACCTTCCTCCAATCCTTCATATTCTTCTTCACATAATCTGTCTTCTCTAATTACTAGCTCAACTACGGCATTTAGACCCACCCAGTAAAAGAAAGCCTACAGCATGTAGGTGGGGTGAAAGCTGTGTATTTGGTGGTACTTCCTGTTTTTCATTTCAGAATTTAAGGTTGCATTTAGTGCACTGAGAAGAATAAAAAGATGGGCACCCCCAACTTTATGTCAATAAGCTCATATCTGCTTGTGAAGGTTTAATACTCACAGACATTTTTATCCCCTCAAAATAGTGGCAAAAGAGGTGATTTTATTTTTCCCTGCCCTATCCTTTTAGGTATTGGGCATTTTAAAGACACAAGTACATTTCGCCCCCATGGTAATGCCACAGGAGACCTCATAGAAAATGCATTTGTTTTTGAATTCTAATTAATCAAGATAACATCTCTCTCAACCATTAGACAGTAAAATCAATACTTCAAGCTTCTGAACTGTCAGTTAAACTTACATAGCCACACCTATTAGTGGCAAATCAGTGATGTATTTAAACATTTTGTACTTTATCATTTTATAAAATGTGAACAAGGTGACAATGTTGGAGATTATTTCTGCCCCTAGAGCTAGTAATAGGTTTTACACTACATCCTCATCAATGTCTCGTTTCTTCCTACACTGAAATCAGGGATGAGCCATTTCCAAAGTTCCAGTTGGTATGAAACCACTCACTCATCATAAAGAATACAAAATTATAGGGTTTGAGTACATAGGTAGGGTCAAATTTCTGATCATAAAGCTTGAATAATTTCCATAAGAAATATGTTTCTAGAGCTCTTTTCACAAAAATGAGAATTTGCCTTGAGTGGTGGGGCTTTTCCAGTTCTGAAGGCCTGCTCTCCAGTAGAGGGTGGAAATACCGAAAGAGAAGGCAAGTCAGCTCACTGTGGTCTGAGAGGCAGACACACTTCTTGGGATTTGCTATGGGGTTGGAGAGTACATGTTCTAGACCGTGAGAACATTCTTCCAAGAAGAAATCACCGAGTAGAATTTTTTCTTCATATACTCCAGCTTCTATGATGATTTGCTCAGGATACAGATTGAATAAGTATGGTGAAAGGATACAACCCTGACATAGAACTTTCCTGATTTTAACCCATGCATTATTCCTTTGTTCTGTTTTCACAACTGCTTCTTGATCCATGTACAAGTTGTGCGTGAGCACAATGAAATAATCTGGAGATCTTATTTTTCTCAAGACTATCCATAGTTGGTTATGATCAACACAGTCAAATGTCTTTGCACAGTCAATAAAACCATAAATATCTTTCTGGTATTACCTGTTTCAGCCAAGATCCATCTGACATCAGCAATGATATTCTTTGTTCCATATCCTCTTCTGAATCCAGCCTGAACTGCTGGCAGCTCCCCGCCAATGTACCATAGCAACTGTTGTTGTATGATCGTCATAAGAAATTTACTTGCCTGTTTTATCAATGATACTTTTCTACAATTTCTACATTCTTTTGGATCATCTTTATTTATTATGGGTACAAATATGGATCTCTTCCAGTCAGTTGGCCAAGTAGCTATCTTCTAGATTTCCAAACTTAGACCAGTGAGTGCTTCCAGTGTGAAATATTTAAATTGGTATTCCACCAATGCCGGGAGCCCTGGTTGGGGCTAATGCTTTCAGTGCAGCTTGGAATTACTTCTTTATCATATGCTACCTTTGAAATGTTCGAGTGTTGACTAGTCCTTCTTGATACAGTGACTCTGTGTATTCTTTCTATTTTTTTTAACTTCCTGCATCATTCAATATTTTTCTCATAGAATCTCTCACTAAGGTAACTTGAGGCTTGATTTTTTTTTTCAGCTTCAGTTATGCTAAGGATGTTCTTATTTTTTGGTTTTCTAACTCAAGTTCTTCGCACATTTTATTATACTTTTTAATTCAACTACCCTTTGAGATTTTTCTGTTCAGTTCTTTGACTATGTAATTTCTTCCATGTGCCTCAGCTAGTCTATAATTAAGAGCAAGTTTCAGAATCTCTTCTGGTATTCACTTTGGTGTTTTCTTTTCTTTTATTAATTACCTTCTGCTATCTTCATGTGCGATTTTTTTATATCATCCCACAGCTCATGGGGTCTTCTACTTTTAGTGTTTATTGCATCAAATCTGAGATATTGAGATGTTCCAAAGATACATGTAGGATATATTCAAGATTGCATTCTGGCTTCTATGGAGTGTTATAATTTTCTTCTACTGCAATCTGAATTTATTGTTGTTAGGTGCTGTCTAAGTCACTCTGACTCATAACAACCATGTGTACAATAGAGGGCAAAACAGCTTGAACCTAAACACAGTTGGGCCCTGACCTCATTTTAGCTGTGCTTCTCCTTGGTCTCTTGTCACAGATGTGGTCAATTTGATTTCTGAGTATTTCATCTGGAGAAGGCTAGGTGAATTGTCACGTTTTGTGTTGTTGAAAAAATGTATTTGCTATGAGCAAGTTGTTGGCTTTGCAAAATTGTCCCTTGTGATCGCCAGCTTATTTTCTATCACCAAGGCCATGCTTTCAACTACTGTTCCTTCCTCTTTGTTTCCCAGTTTTTCATTCTAATTGCCGATAATTATCAATGCATCTTGATTACATGTTTGATTGATTTCAGACTGAAGTCTTCGGGCACAATTCTTCAACATCTGCATCGTTAACTTTAGTGCATGGTGCATAAATTTGAATAATAGTTGTATTGATTGGATTTCCTTGTGTTTGAATCGACATTAAATTATCACAGACAGCATTATACTTCAAGAGAGATCTTGAAATGTCCTTTGTGATGATAAATGTAACACGATTCCTCTTAATTGTGTCATTCTGGGTATAGTAAACCATATGATATTCTGATTCTATATGGCCAATATCCATACATTTCAGCTTACCAAAATCCTAGAATATGTATGTTTATACATTCCATTTCATTTTTAACAACTTCTACTTTTCCTAGATTCATACTTTATACATTATTAGTTCCACTATTAATTGATGTTTGCAGCTGTTTCTTGTTATTTTTAGTCATGCCCAGTATTAGGTAGGGTTTTCTAGAGAAACGAGACCAGGACACATACTTTTACAGATAGATAGATATATAGGTTTGTACAGTGAGAAGGAATATAACAGCTAATTAATCCACACAGTAGTGCAGAGGGTTCAGTTCAACTCACTTCCGTGGAATAGTTGATACACTGGTAATCTTTCAACTCCCATGGCCGCCAGATCCAAGGTTAAGGAAGCACACAACAGAGTCCTCCCTTGGGCAAGGCAAGCAGCAAGAAGCAGAGTGGGTCACCAACAGTCAGTAGTTCTGGAACTTAGCAAAGCAGGCCCAGATGGGATATCAAACACAAGCAATGCAAGGTGACAGGATCCACTAGTCACAAGCTCAAGCAATGTATGGACCAGCAGCCTCAATTTCTAGCGACACAATCCATGGGTTGGCCTCGCCCACAGGTAGTAGCTCACAGGTTGATGGAGAGAACAAGCTAAAGCAATAGCACACTCCAGCTCGCTATGATCACCAGAGAGCAAGAGAGAGGGGTTGGGGAGGGGCGGGCCTTGCAGTGCCATTTATCTCTTTGCCTTTCAATCAACTGTGACCTGATAAGTTCCATATGTTCCTCTTGACCAGGTTGGCACAATAAACCTATCACAGTCCACCACTTGCCAAATTTCCAAATTTTCACCTGTACACAAATTTTTAGCCATAGATAATTTCTAGCATATAATTATATATATATATATTCTCCTCTTTTTTGTGGTAAATTAGTCTCTTCTTTTTAAATCATTTTATTGGGGCTCCTACAACTCTTATAACAATCCATACATCAATTGTATCAAGTACATTTGTACATATGTTGCCATCATCATTTTTAAAACATTTTCTTTCAACATGAGTCCTTGGTATCAGCTCCTCTTTTTTACCTCCCTCTCCACCTCCCACCCTCTTGTACCCTTGATAAATTTTAAATTATTATTTTCATATCTTATACCATCCACTGTCTCCCTTCATCCACGTTTCTGTTGCTCATCCCCTGGGGTGGGGTGTTATATTGTTTCCCCCCTTCCCCCCCACCTCCCCACATTCCCTCTACCCTCTTGGCATCTCTACTCCCATTATTGTTCCTGAGGGGTTTATCTGTACTGGATTCCATGTGTTGAGAGTTCTTACCTGTATCAGTGTACATGCTCTGGTCTAGCCAGATTTGTAAGGCAGAACTGAGGTTTGTAAGGCAGAAGTGGGAGAGAGGGGAGGAAACATTAAAGAACTAGAGGAATGTTGTGTGTTTCATCTGTGCTTTACTGCACCCTGGTTGAATAATCCCTTCCTTGCGACCCTTCTATGAGGGGATAACCAATTGTCTACAGATGGGCTTTGGGTCTCCACTATAACCCCCCTTGTTCACATCATTATAATTGTTTTGGGTCTTCTGATGCCTGATAACTGATCCCATAGACACCTCATGATCACACAGGCTGCTGTGCTGCTTCCATGTGGGCTTTGTTGCTTCCCTGCTAGATGGCTGCTTGTTTAACTTCAAGCCTTTAATATGCCAGATGCTATATCTTCTAATAGCAAGACACCATCAACTTTCTTTGTCATATTTGCTTTTGCTCCATTTTGTCTTCAGTGATCATGTTGGGAAGGTGAGCAACACAGAATGCCAGGTTATTAGAACAAAGTGTTCTTGCATTGAGGGAGGACTTGAGTAGAGATCCCAATGCCCTTCTGCTACCTTATAACATATAAATGACACAACATATAAGTGTATGTACATAGGCCTATATCCCTATCATTATATTTTATATATATATACATGCCTATATTTTTACCTCTATAAATTTCTTTTGCCTCCTCATTCTTTTCTCTACTTTATTTTACTCTCCTCTTGTCCCACCCACTATAATGTTTGACCTTCATTCAGCTCTCAGTAATTTCTCTCAGCTAGCTACATGGTAAAAGTAAGACAAGCATTAAATATATATATATACTAACAGGAACAGTTCAGACAAAATCAGCAACAGCAGAAAAACCCAAGTGCAATGTACAGGTCAACTACACCCAGAAAATAATACATGAAAACATGCCCCAAACAGCACAGAAGTAGAAGAACAAGGAAACTAATAATACCACAAAATAAAATTTTAAACATACAGCAAAATGACAGCAACAACCCCCCAAATATCAATAATGACACTGAATGTCAATGGATTAAATAAATCAATCAAGAGACAGAGAGTAACACACTGGATTAGATAATAAGACCCAACAATGTATTGCCTAACACACACTGTTAGCACAAAGAAAAAAGGCTTTTGAAACAGGGATGGAGAAAATTTACACAGTTAATGGCAGCCAGAAAATATCAGGAGTAGCAGTATTAATCTCTTATAAAATAGACTTCAAGGCAAAAAGCACCACAAGAGACAATAAAGGATACTTATAATCATTTAAAAAATAGAAAAAAAGACATAACCTTATTAAACACATACACTCCCAATGCTGGTTCATGGGTTCTACAAAGGTGAGGTCAAAGATGTTCTCAAGGAAGCAATGGGTGTGCCTTGGTGTACACTCTCTACTAAAGTCAAGTTTTACTCCCACCCCATTCCTGTCCATTACTACAGTCAAAATTGTCCTTCAAAATGGGGCTATCGCCACAGGTGTGTGACGTTCAGAATCATAATATGTCATATAAGGAATTATGGGTTAAAGGTCCATATTAAGTGACTATAAGTCAATTCCTCTCATGACTAAAAAGGAAGTTTAAAACTTGGTGGGCATCTTTGGGCTTTGTAGGCAGCATATCCCTCATTTGGTCACAATGCTCTGTCTACTGGGAGGAGTTCCTTTCATCACTGGACTTCAGGGAGATGCAAGAAAATAGCTTTAGCACTACAGCTTCCCAGGTAAAGCTGTCCAGAGGGTTATTGGGTGACCCCAAAACTGCGAGTTTTGAATGGGGCCCAGAATAAGAGAAGACTCTGTAAAATATTTATTGCATCATGGAAACTGCTCTGCCACTTGGCCCATATGATCAAACGAATTCATCGGTGTTACAAGTGTCGGTAGAAGACACAGATACTGTTTGGTGGTTTGGGCAGGCCTTTATCGATGACTAATAGCCCAGACCTTAGGGTTTTAGAGTAAGGTGACCAGACGTCCCACTTTTGGTGGGACAGTCCCAATTTTTAACAATTTTTCCGGCATCCCGCAGCGTTTTTAAAAAGTCCTGATTTTTGGAAAGAATACACGACAAGCTAGGGTACACAGTTTTTGGCTGCCATGTGGCTATTTCGCCAGGATATGAGTTTTATCAGTGGTGTCCTGCTTTTGTCCAGCTTTACCAATGTTAAAATCTGGTCACCTTATTTTAGAGTAAAAGTAGCCTGCTATCTTTGAAAATAACTTCTTGCCTTTTCAGAAACAGTTTTTGTCTTGTTACTAACCCTCAGTAGGAAATGAATGCTTAACCACTGTTTATCAAATCACAGTTAGCTTGAGCTGCCATGGTGAACTGGGTATTGTCTGACCCACTGAGCCATAGAGTTGGACTTGCACAGCCACACCCCATCACGGAATGGTAGTGGTTTATACTAGATAAACATTGAGCAGGACCTGAGCATATGGAAATTTTACACAGATCAAGAGGCAGTTGGGAAAACACAAGGGAATGCTGCCTAGTTTAAAATCAGGAAAAGTGTGGACCAGGATTGTATCCTCTCACCATACTTATTGAATTGGTATGCTAAGCAAATCATCAGAGAAGTTGGATTATATGAAGACTAAAGTGGTCAGAATTGGAGGAACGTTTATTAATCATATTTAAGATTCAGTTGACAAAACCTGCTTGCCGAAAATTTGAAGCACTCGCTGATGATAATTAAGCATTGCAGCCTTGGCTCTGGATTACAGCTCAGTATAAAAAAGACTAAACCCCCCACCACTGAGCCAATAGGTAACATCATGATAAGTGGGAAAAGACTGAAATTGTCAAGGATTTTTGTCTTGCTTGGTTCCACAATCAATGCTCAAGGAAGCAGAAGTCATGAGATGAAAAGACATTAGGTAAATCTGATTTACAACACCTCTTTAGGGGCTTCAAAGGCAAAGGTGTTAATTTGAGGACTAAGGTAAGCCTGCTCCATGTCATGCTGTTTTCAACTGCCTCAAAAGCATGTGAAAGATGAACATCAAATAAGGAAGACCAAGGAAGAATCGATGCATTTGGATTGTGCCGGAGGAGAATACGGATAGTACAATGGATTGCTGAAACAACAAACAGATCTGTCTTGGAAGAAGCATGGCCACGATTTTCCTGAAAGGCAAAGATGAGGAAACTTTGCCTTACATATTTTGGACATGTTTTCATGAGAGACCAGTTCCTGGAGAAGGACATCATGCTTGGTAAAGTAGAGGGGCAGGGAAAGGGAGAACGGCCCTCATGGAGATGGATGACACAGTGGCTGCAATAATGGGCTCTGGCATGGGGACCATTGTGAGGGTGGCGCAGGATTGGGCAGGAATATGGGTTGGAGCAGACTTGATGGCTCCAACATGTATACCTATGCATATACGTATACATCATATGTTCCTCAGGACCTCCCTGGAAATCATACACTTTCATACTTAATGCCCATAATACTTGACAAAGTTAAAGGGTCTGCATTTACAGCCCCCCTGGGTTGTTCTAGTCACCCCCTGGTGGTGATATTGCCCATTTTCCAGTCGTGGCATACATATGCACACATATACACGTGTGTGTATGGTGTTTGTGTGTGCGTGTGTGTGCTTCTTTGGTTTTGCTTCTCTGAAGAACCCACCCTTCTATATGTGTGTCGGTGTCTATTCTGGTCTCCTTAAACTCAGAATCATTCGCTTTAGAACCCAACTTATATTGTGTGACCTCAATCTTATAACAACAACAACAACATCTACATTCCTATTTCCAAACAAGATAACCTCCAAGCACGATAACGCATAGTGAACTATTGTGCCTATTCCTGCCTTTTCCGTCTTGGTCTCTCTCAGCTGCAGTCTTTTTCTGGGTTGCTGGTTGCACATTTTTGTGACTTGGTGACATTAATTGACCAGGGAAGGATTCTTTTTTTAAATTCTGTGAACACTTTCTGCTGGCTCTGTCTATTTTGGTCACCATTCTGGAGCTGGGATGTGATAAGTATTGGAAGTGACATATACCAAACTTTGCATGTCCTGGAGCCACCCTCAATGGCTCTGACACTGTCATATCAAGCGCCATCACTCATGGTGACTCAGTGGCTGCGCCCATGATGCCTGTCAGAATCTCTCAAATGTCTGTTAGTTTCTTTATCATGATTGCCTACACAGGGTGGACACAGAGGGGATGACATTAGGGATGAGGGAGAAATAGACAATGCCTTGCTCTTTCTGTATCTTCCAACTGTCAGTTTGTGTTTTTTCTCAGCATGTCAAAGTTTACACCCAGCTTCCTTGTCATTTAGAAATACAAGTAGTAGTTACCAGATTTGAAAACAAGGTGGGAGAGAGGAGTCGGGCATGATTCCTTAGACAATGATGTATCATGAGGAAATTAAACAAATAAAAGAAGCATGCATGAGGCTATCTCTGACCTTTAGAAATGTATTATTGGTGAGATAGATGCATTCAAGTCATCTGTATACATAAATTCTTTTCTTTTCCCATCAATGCAGGATAATATGGCATAAAAGTTAACCAAAAGAGAAGATTTTTTGGTCAGAGGTTTTAGTGGTCTATAGGTTTTCTTTTTTAGTAGGGAATGAAAGGGTAATAATACGAGGTTTTAATTACAGCCAAACCTTCACACTGCTGCAATCTTTGCATGAATAACAGCAACAACAAAGAGCAAACCAAAACAAACACCAAAACAAAAAACCACAAACTCATTGCTATTTAATCAATTCCAACTCTTAGCAAATACATCTGTATGGGTGAAAGCATAAAATTCACTCTTCCCACTAACATAATTCAGGAAATCAGTAAAGGAAGACAGCTTGCTTCTTGTTCATTCTGATTGTTTTATTTGTGTGAGTGTGTGTGTGTGTGTGTGTGTGTGTGTGTGTGATAGAGAGAGAGAGAGAGAGAGAGAGAGACTTTAAAGAATGATAATATCATTTATTTGCCTACATTTTTCAGCCAAATTAGTTTTTTGGTCTTTTCTATTTAATTTATATAATTAAATTTATATAAGTGATCATAAAAATCCAAATGAGTTTCACACATTTGAATTGTGCCATAAAATTGCTTGATCCCCGATCCCCGTGAGCTTAAATTCTGACTCTTGTCATAAAAATGCCCCCCCCCCCAAGACTTTTGTACTGCCCCTATGACTCTCACAATAAATATTTATTTCTATTTACTCAGGGAACTTTCATTCCCAAGTAGCTACTCCAAAGCAGAGCGTTTAACAAGAACTGATTGTCTAGCTTCTCAAGGGGCCATATTCTAATAGTAGTACCCTCCTAGACATAGCTAACAGTCCTAGCAGTTCTGCCCAAGCAAATGCAGGGAGGAAGGGCAGGGTCAAGCATTGGCTTTAGAGTAAAACATTATTATATTATTAGAGATTGAATTACTGCCTCTACACACACACACATACACGCACACGCACAAATCATGTTATAAACCCTAACCCCTACACCTAATCATTTCCAAATAATTCTATTTGGAAATGCGTTTACTTTGTTATGTTTCAAATATAAACAAGCAGATTAAGCAAGCAGATGTGGTAGAAGCTAGATTCCGTGCCCTGTGCTGATCAGCAAGAACCCAAGGAACAGAAGCTGAAAGGAGGCAGACCTTCCCACAGGCCAACAGAATGAGTCTTCCCCTAGGGCTGACATCTGAAATTGGGGCTCTTACGGTGGATAAAAAAATTTCTATTTGTTAAAGCCACCCAGTAATGTTATTTCTTTTCTCTTCACTGGGTGCGATAGTTAGGATTTGCATAAACTTTTGTGAGTCAGGATTCTCCCATGAGATGATCTAACATAATGTGGTCCATTCCCTGATCGGATCTCCTGTGAAGCAATCAAGCAGTTGTGGAATAAATACACCTCCTTAATCTAGTCACAGCCTTGGTACAATTGAAGATTGAGGGAGGTTTCATTTAAATTGATAGTATATGGAAGCGATCAGACTTCTACTGCTGAACTTGGATCCTGTGTGGGGTTCACTGAAAATTGGTTATTTCGCCTGCCAATCCCAGGAGCCCTCAACAGACTGCTAACCTTAGGTCTCATTGAAATAGTGTGCTCCTCCACACAGGGAGTTCTTATTTGTTAGATGATAGTAGTTATAGATTGAATTGTGTCTCCCTCCTAAAAATATGTGCTGATAATCCTAATGCCTCTGCCTGTGGTTACAAACTTTTTTGGGAATGCGTTCCCTAGCGGCTTGGTGCTATGTGTTGGCCGGCTATCCACAAGTTCAGCAGTTCAAAACTACCACTGCTACACAGGAGAAAGATGAGACTTTCTACTCTTGTACAATGTTACAGGCGCAGAAATCCACAGCGGGGAGTTTTACCCTGTCTAATAAGGGCCCTATTAGTAGGCATCAACTCTATGGCAGAGTTTGATTTAGAATTTGATTTTGTTCCTTGTTATATTAATGAGGCAGTGTTACTGTAGGATGCATCTTGAGTCAATCTCTATTGATATATAAAAGAGACTAAGCAATTGAACTTAGCAAAAATGAGGAAAGAGAGACGGCAAGAACTAAAATTCGAAAGACAGACTTTCCTCCAGAACAGAGAGAGAGCCTTCTCCTAGAGTTAGCACCTGGAATTTGAACTTCTAGACTTCATAATTGTGAAGAAATATATTTATGTTTGCTAAAGCTAAATATGCTTGCTAAATATCACTTCTGATATTTCTGTTATGCTACATAAGTAAGGCTACATAAGTATAAAATGAATTCATTCATAAGCATTAAATAGGATGAGGAATTACATAGGTATCCAGATCTGACATCATACCAGGTCAAGGAATTACTCATGTAACATTTGTAAGCACAGTCTTCAGTTGTTCATTATAACTAATTCTGAGTTTGATTTATCTTCCTTTTTATACTTATTAATTAACTTATGCTTATCCAGCGTATTCTTCCACTTGAGTACTTGACAAATGTTTACCAAATAAATGAATAACAGATAATTAAATGTTTTTCATGATGGTGATATTTGACTAGTAGATTAATAAAAAGAGAAGGGTGTTAAGTATTAGAAAAGATGTTAAAGTCTTTCTACTGCTATTGACAAAATAATTTATCCCTATTTTCAGTAACACTTCTCTTTAACACATGAGATTGTCATAAGCCAGATTTAATTCTATGGAAATTAACAATAATATCTCTTTGACAATCTATTACATAAGAATTGAACACAATATAAGTATGCTGAACAGCCTTGAGGCATCTACCAAATAGAATATTATATCTAAATTTTTCAACAGTTTTATTGGCACATAATTTACATATCATACAGTTGAATAGTTCAATTGTTCAGTCATACCAAGGGAAATTGTACAATCAGCACCACATTTATCTTAGAGCATCCTCCACCCCCCACCCCCTCCCATGGTTATATTGTCTTTAAAATGAGTTGTGCAATCACAATCAGTTCTAGAGCTCCCTCCCTCCTCTTGCCTTCATGATTTACTCCTCAAATTCCCTTTCCCTCCCTATTTCCCACCCCCACCCCTGCATTCCCTATAACACCTTGTATCCGTTATTATTATTATACATCCACCCCTCCTCTGCTTTCCAGCTGGGAAACCCAACAGAAAACAATAAAAACCAAATCACACTAAGGACTTGATCATATTAGTAAGGATTTGATCATATTGATCATGATAAGGTAATATTAGTGTAAAGACAAAAATACAACATTCAAGAATCCAGGGAAGGAATCTCTGTCAAGGAACATCTAAGAGGTACTTGGACCCAGAACAAATTCAGGTCGTGTCAATAAATATAAGTTCAGGTCAACTGGCCAAGTATCGAGTTCGACTCACCATAATAAAGATACAATGACCTTTGCCTGATAGGCTATTCATGACCCTTGACTGTGGCTAGAGAGGATCTGCCCACAACTTGTTCTGACTAGATCCTCTTCAGATGGGTTTGGTGCACCCACTGTCCTCCATAGCCTGCTACAATTTGTGTCCTCATAATTTTATGTATCTCTGATACTTTTCTCTTCACCATATTCAAATTTTGTAATTGTCATCTTTCAATCACACAACATAGTTTGCTACTTCTGTGTGGACTTTGTTGACTTCTCTCACTTAGATGGTTGCTTGTTTGAATGCAAGCCTTTAGGACTCAGAATATATTCCATTGGATAACTGGGCACCATCTACTTTCTTCACCACACTTTTCTGTAGCACCTGTATCTTCAGAGATCATTTCAGGAAGATGAGTATCCAGCCGGACATGATATAAGAACTAATTGTTCTTAAGTTGGCGCTAGGATTCAGCATGAGCCCAGAATTCATTCCTGGATTTATGTTTTTGTTGCTGTAAATTTGCTGGAACTTAGGAAATAATACACATGTCATATCATTCATAGTTCAATCATGTCAAACATGATTGTGCAGTTACTTCCATAATCAGTCTCCAAACATAATTTTTCTTCCTGGGCTTCTTGATGTCATCGCTTTCCTATCGCCCCTCCCCCCAAATCCTTGTTATGTTTTCTTCTCTATAGTCTCAACATCTTAACGTTCAGGTTCATTTACCTGAAAACAGAGAAACAAACAAATAACACAATTTGAAGAGGGTGACCCCCAATAGAGGTGCACTTCTGAGATACACCCTAATATACACAAGCATAAGCAAAATATAACAGAATGGCCGTCACAGGATTGCCAGAATAATATGCCTCTTAATACAGCATGTAGAGCCTTGATGTAGCAAGATCTTTTTTGTCTGCCAACCAAGAATACATCGCTTTTGTTACACCTGGCTTCATTTCCTTTGACACCATGTGTTTTCTACTTAAGTCCTCAGGTGACAAGTGTGTCTGAGGTAGCATCCAGTTAGCCCAGTGGGGTTCCCACATGGAGGTCTCATCGATATAGCTTCTGGAGCATGTCAGAAGTTGCAGAATTCAGTGACCCAGTGCTCTATGGCTCCCAGTCTGTGTTCTTGGGATACCCCCAGATCCCCTTGGGCCATTCTGCCCACTCACCACACAACACTAAAGACCATCCCCACATAATGCTCCCAGGAGCATCCTCAGCCTCTCCTCCTATCACCTCCCTTCTACAGATGTTACCCGCAAACTTGACTATTCCTTCTCCCCACTTTTGTACTGCCCCTCTCATTAGTAAGCCTCATCCCTCTGACAGGGCCGCCTCTCTCTCTGGGAGACCTCACCTCAGAGCCACATGACTACCACTTAGTAGAGAGCATCCACCCCTCTCCCCCATCTACTCGATCCCAGATGTCATGAGGTGTCGTCCAGCCAAGGGACCTCCACTATGCTTACCTGGAGCAAGTTATGTGTGGTACATTGAAACTGGTCTTCCTCTTTCCCAGGCTGTCTGGTCCCCAGCCAGAAAACTGGCTGGCCTACAAGCTTGAGCTTGTTCCCATTCTGCTGTTTGTTCTTACTGTACAGTGGACTGTACAGTATTTGTCCTTTTGTACTTGACTGACTTCACTCAGCGTAATAATGCCTTCTAGATCCCTCCATGTGGGTTGAGTGTTTCATGGTTTTATTGCTGCTTCTTAGCGATACATAGTATTCCATTTTGTGTATGTACCAGAGTTCTTTTATCCACTCTTCTATTGATGGGATTTCAGGCTCTTTCCAGCTTCTTGCTATTGTGACCTGTGCTGCAATGAACATGGGGCAGCAAAAGTCTGCTCATGAATCTTCCTCATTTCTTTTGAGTATATGCCCAGTAATGGTATATCTGAGTCGCATGGTAGTTTAATTGCCATCTGTTTTAGGTATTGCCACATCACCTTCCACAGTGGCTGGATGTAGTTACAAGTGCACCAGTAGTGGATATGAGTTCCTATCTCATCATACATTCTTCAGCATTTTTCATTCTCAGCTTTTTAAAACTGTGCTACAGTAATGGGCATGTGTTAGTCCGGGCAGACTAGAGAAACAAATCCAGGGAGACTCATATGTGTATAAGAAAGAGGTTTATATACAAGAGCAATTGAATATTGAGAAAACCTCCCAGCTTAGTCCAGATCAAGTCATAAGTCTGATATTAGTCCATATGTATGATACCAATCTATAAAGTCCTCTTCAGACACATGAAACACATGAAATGATGTGGAATTCAGGAAGATCACAGGTCAGTGGGTTGGAGGTCTTGTGGATCCAGTGGCTCTGTAAGCATCTCAGTGCTGGAAGGGGTCTTCACATGGTTCCTTCAGCTCTGAAATTCTGAGTGCCTCAGGGTAGCTTCATGTGGCTTCTCCTCAGAAATGTCTCGCAGGGAGTGAGCTGATGTTCCTCTATTTGTGTTGATACCTTCTGGTTCCTTGTAGAAATGTCCTGTACTTTTCTTCGTACAAGTCTTATTTTTTTGGTTAGGTTTAGTCCTAAATATTTAAGCTTCTGTGTGGCTATTGTGAATGTTATTGTGCCTTGATATCTTTTTTGATATTCCCATCACTGCTATATAGAAACCAATCGATTTCTGTTTGCTAATCTTGTAACCTGCTACATTATCTAAGTCCTCTATTGTGTCTAGTAATCCTATTGTGGACACCTTGGAATTCTCAATATATAAAATCATATCTATCATCTGCAAAAAGTGAAAGTTTCACTTCTTCTTTACCCAGTTGTACTCCCTTGGTCTCTTGCCATTGTCTTATGGTACTGGCTACGACTTCCAACACAATGTTCAGTAAAAGTGGTGATAAGGGACAACCTTTTCGTGTTCCCTTATTCAGTGGAAATGTTTTCAGCTTGTCGCCATTGAGTGTAATATTGGCTATTGACTTTTCGTATACAGCCTTTATTGTATTGCAAAATGTCCTTTCCAAATTTATCTTCTTGAGAGTCTTTCTTAGGAATGGGTGCTGGATGTTATCAAATGCTTTTCTTCCCTGCATCAGTTGATAATTCTTGTTCCTTTTCTTGTTAATATGGTGGATTACATTACTTGTTTTTTGAATGTCGAACTATCCTGCATCCTTGGTATGAATCCCACATGGTCATGAAGTATTATTTTTTTGGATACGTTGTTGGGTTCTATTGGCCAAGATTTTGTTGAGGATTTTTGCATCTATATTCATGAGAGATACAGTCTCTAGTTTTTATCCTTGTGAGGTCTTTGCCTGGCTTTGGTATCAGTGTAATGCTGGATTCGTAGAATGTGTTTGGGAGTTTCCTTTCCCTTTCTATGTTCTGGAAGAGTCCATGTAAGATTGGTGTTAGCTCTTCTCTGAATACTTGGTAGAATTCTTCTGTGAAGCCATCTGGGTCATAGCTTTTTTAGTTGGGAGTTTCTTGATGACCTTATTTATTTCTTTTTTTTGCTATGGATCTGTTCACGTTCTTAATGTCCATATGATACACTTTACGGAGTGATTTTCTAGGTATTTGTCTATGTCCTCCAAGTTATTGAATTTGTTAGCATACAGTATTCCGTAGTACTGTGTTATTAATCTTTTTATTTTATTAGGGTCTGTTGTGACTTCCTCTGCTTCATCTCTAATTTTAGGTATTGACATCTGCTCCTTCTTTTCCTTTGCTAACGTTGTTAGCAGCTTTTCTCTTTTGTTGATCCTTTCAAAGAACCAGCTTCTTGCTTTCATTTTTTCCCCCCAGTGGTTCTGTTTTCCAGTTCATTTAGCTCCGGTCTAATTTTTATGATTTACTTTCATTTGCTGTTGGAAGGTTTATGCTTTTGACTATGTTCTAACTGTTGGAGGTGCTGTGTTAGGAAGGTGATTCTCTCTTCTTTTGTCATTTGTGCCCTTATTGCGATAAAGTGACCTCTGATGCTTTTGCTGCATCCCATATGCTTTGGTATGTTGTATGATAATTCTCTTTAGTTTCTAGGAATTTCCTAATTTCCTCTCTTACTTGGATGATTGATTACCCATTACTTTTTGAGAAGTGAATTGTTGTCTTTATTTGTCTATTCTTTCCATTATTGATTTCCAGCTTAATGGTGCAGTAGTTAGAGAAGATGGCTTGAATGATCTCTATGTGTTGAATGTGGTTGATTCTAGAATATGAGCTATGTGCATTGGAGAAGAATGTGTATATTTTTGCAGTTGGATGGAGAACTCTATTCATATCTATGAGGTCAAGTTGATCAATTGTGTTGTTCAGCTCTTCCATTCCTTTATTGAGTTTCTTACATGTTTTGGGAGTGGTGTATTAAAATAACCTACTATAATTTTTGATCTCATGATTTCTTCTTTCCTCTCTGAGAATTTAGATGATGAATTTTGAGGCTTGTTCTATGGGTGCATATGTTTATTATGGCTATATGTTCCTGGTGTATTGACCCCTTGAGTATTATGTAATGCCCATTGTCTTTTCTCCATACTTGTTTACCTTAGATCTATTGTGTCAGAGATTGATACTGCTTTTTTTATTGCTATTAACTTGGTAATTTTTTTGCCAACCTTTGACTCTAAGTCTATTTTGTTGTTGAGTTTGAGATGTGTCCCTTGAAGGCAGCAGATCACTAGATCTTGCTGTCTAATCCAGTCTGATAATCTTTGTCCTTTTATGGGTGTGTCTCACCCATTAACATTCAATATACTCAAATCTAATTGCATATTAGATGTCATCTCTTACTATTTTGTTTGATATTTCCCTATCTTCCCTGTTTGTAGGATGGTGTATATGTGTGAAGAGTTTATTCTTTTCTTATTTCCTCGGTCCGATCTGTGATGTTCTGGGTGCTATTTTCCATTTTAGTTTTGGGGTATTGTTAAAACCTGTGATGCTCATGTTCGTGTGCTTTGGTTGTTTGTTTTCTGCCCATAAACAACTGGATTGTCTTTTTTGTAATGCTGGTTTTGCTTTTATGAATACTTTAAATATTTCTTTATTTGAGTAAACTTCTATTTCTCCATCAAATTTGCGGAAGAGCTTTACTGGATTCTTGGATTGATTTGTTTTCTTTCAACTTTCAGATTATGTTGCTCCAATTTCTTCTTTCCTGCATGGTGTCTGTGGACAAGTCTTACCTTATTCTTATCTGTTTACCTGTATATGTGACTGCTTTTTTCTCTCTAGCTGCTCTCATGATTTTCTCCTTTTCTTTAAAGTTGGATAATTTGTCCTATAGTGTTTTTTGGAGTGTTTAGGCTAATTGAATTTCCATTTTGTGTGAGTATTGTTGTATCTCTCAATTTTCATCTGTTTTCAGGATTTATGCCCCCAATTCTTGAAAGACACTCAACAGCATTCTCTTGAATTCTCTATCTGGCGATTCAAGGCCTGCTTCTACTGTGTTAACTATGACATTTGGGTGATTTTTGTTTTTCTAGATCTTCTGGTGTTAACTGTTGTTGTTGCCTGTTGTCTTCATCACATTGTGCATGAACTGAGGTGCTTCATCAGCTGCTGTGGTTTGTAGGGAGGAGGGGCTCACTTTATAAGTAAAGCAGGATCAGCTAGGTGCCAGAAAAGGTATTCTGTACAAATGATGAGGGCATGTTGCTTGGGTAAATAAGAGAAATAGGATATACGGGCTCGGGTGTATATTTTAGTTAGTAATATTAATCTTAGGAAGCCTTCTTATTAGGTATATTAATTTTTAATGATGTGGCCAAGAGGTAATGGGAGATGCATTTTTACTTGCGAAGTTACAGAATAGTGGGTATTATTGAGGTGTAGGAAGCGTGTTCCAGAGGTTACGGTGGTTGGGGGACATGAGGTGTATACAAAAGCTATCAGATGCCCTTACTGACCCAGTAAATTATGAAAGGGAGAGTGCTGTCCTTCAATCATTTGTGTTTATAACTGAAGGGCCCTTTATAGTAAATTGCTGCACAACTCAGAAATCTCCCCTCCTTAGGTATTGTCCTAGAGTGGATATAGGCTATTGCAGTAGGTGCCCCAGGGAGGAGGGGCTTCTGATCAGAAGATGGTCTGGCTAAGGTCAGTGGGATCCAGTGGGACCCTGTGTTCCCTGGATAGCACATCAGGGGCGGGGAAAGTCACCAAGTAACCTGACATACCGAGTTCTAATTTCTCAGGCAAGGAAAGGAGTCCTGTGTCTTTTTTTCTCAGAAGCTAAGAAGAATAAGTCTACCAAGTCCCTGGAGCCAGCTACGTATTGCTGGTGCTGGGAAACAATAGGGATCACAGTGCATGGACCTCAAGTGTGGGGAAACTCAGGGGGATGTGTGTTGTGGTGAGTGGGATACCGCCAAAAGGCCCCTGAGAGACCAGGGCTCAGGGTCTGAATTCCCTGAATTGGTCCTCTCACCTACAGATCCAGTGGCCAATCAGAGGGAATTGCAGTCGGGTAGCCCTACATTGGTGCCATCTTCCTAGAAGTCCTTGTATTATCCATTTCAGTGACTCCTCTGTGCTGTTTTCTGCAAATTATGTGCAACTGGCTGCCCTCCTCCTCTGGTGTGCTCCTCTGCTTGTATGCCCCTCCACTGGCACACTCCTCCCATTGGGCATTCTATCCTCCTCCCCTATATCTACATTTTAACAAAGACACTCACATACATTATTTCTTAATACTCCTCAAAACATTTTTGAAATAAGAAAACCAAGGCCTCAAGATTAGAAGAAACTTGTTCAGGGACACGAAATCAGTAAATGGTTGAACTTGAAAGAAAGGAAGTCTATTAATCCTAAATATCCAATATGTCAAATGCCTCTCTTTGTGAAAACAATAAAAAGATTTTGTGCTTCCATTTGGTCAATTTGGTGAGATTCAGCTGTGTCTCATTTACCCCCATGTGTCTCTTTACCTTAAGCCCTGCTCTTAGTAAAGCTGATTGTTCATCAGAGGATATGGCTCTGGTTTGCTTGGGTGATTTAGCTGATGGTGATGATATGTGAACATGACCATGACATAAGTTGTCTTTATAAATATTCATTCCTTGCAGGCTTGTGAAACTACTCATTTGAAGCCTGAGTCATTTTGGCAGAGAGATAGGGTCAGGGTATCTATAGGTTGACACAGTTACCCTAGGCTAGGCCATCACAAGCTAGCTGCTGGTAAGTGGATTAGTACCAGGATGACAGGCAACTCCTACTTTGTGACATGGCATTGCAAGGTGATCCACGAAGATGCCTCCAAACTACCATCAGGTGTGCTTCTAGGTATGTTTCTTGTTAATTAAATGCTTTGGTATGCACATTAAATGTGTTCAGTCATATCTTCTCTCGTTGTTTTCCGTTTCTTTCCTTGGGTAACAAGTAGCAAAAAGAAACATACTCTCTTGATAGTCAGATGAAGTTTCCTCAAATTAATTTACCTAATAAGTATGAGAAATTATATCCCACCTGATGCTAGCTAAGTGCTAGAAAAGCAAACTGAAAAATAGTATTTCTGTGATCATTGAGTCACAGTTAAATGTAAGAGGATAAAATTAGAAAAACCACTAATATAAAAGATTATTAGTTTTATTATTGAGGTATTTTCAAGTTGCTATAACTGGTTTTGCTGAGGAAGTTACCATAATTAGTGAAATTAGAAAGAATCAGGAGAGCCGGTCACGATGGCCAACAGAAAACAAGCACGGGAGCTCCTTGGCGACTGCCTGAGTCCACTTGCAGGGGCATCCTGCACTTCCTGGAAGTGACCATTTGCATATCAAAAAAGTAGATGCAAGTTGTTGTTTTTTAAAGTCTTAGAGCAGCAACACATGCTGACAGACTCCCCTTTACCATAGACCATTGGTAAGAGTCACTTCTCTGAGCCGCATGCCTGCCCCACAAAGACACATTTTCCCAGTCCCTGAGGAAACTCAACCATAGAATCCTCTTACTTCCATTGCTGACCTCTGGGAGATAGCTCTGAATGGATATAACCCGTCCCCAAGCTTAGCATTTCACTTTTTAAAAATTTTAACTGCAGCTCCTCCTCTTTCTCTCTGGTGTCTTCCTTATCTGTTTGGCCTGTATCCCCCGTACAGCATACATGCTACAAAATAATACAATCCGAGAGCAGCTTTCACACCTACAAAGAGGTTGGATTTTCTTCTTAAATTGTCTTCTTCCATATTATACTTACTTTTGAAGCATAAAAATATTACTCATCAATAAATCTCATATATTTGGAGTTATCTTCTATGGCCTCTTCCAGTGCCTTCTGATGCTGTCCTTTCCCCCTGCCTCCTGAGAATACGCATTCCCTCCAGCCAAACATAGGAGTCCTATAGATTCCTGGCACATACTAAAAACAAAGGCTTTTTCCCTTTCCTCTGAGTATACCAAAATACCAGCATTTATGTTGCCATAACAAAAGATATTAGCATTCACACGCAGGCCACACCCTGGTCTTTTGTCTCATATATCCCTCTTCTCCTTGCAATTCCACTCATTATATCTTTGTTCTCTCTCTTGCTTTTTCTTAATATAATACATTTCAGTGGAATGTATTAATTAAGATTACCCCACTTAAAATACATTTTCCTCTTAGTTTTATAAATGTTTTGGTCTCTCCAGATTGCTGTTATTATTACTATAATTATTTTTATTTTATTCTTATTCTTTTACTGCCTCACCTTCTCCACTATCCCACCACCATTCACATATTAATCAATTATAATGGACAGAATATGAACAACAATAACAGGCAAACCTGAGAGTATCTGACAGGATAGAATTACTCAGAAACAAATATAAGGAAAGCAGCATTCTAAACAACACAGAAATTGAGGAAGAAGAAAGACATCAATAAAACCACAAAAAAGTCCAGAAAAAAACTAAACACAAACAGAAAAATGACAAGAAACCCACATATAGCAATAATGACCCTGACTGTCAATAGATTAAATGCAACAATCAAAACCAGTGAATCTCCTTGTTTTCTCCTCCAGATTGCTCATCCAGCCCAACTTATTTAGCCAGACCTGTGGAGATAATAACATGCACAAAAACAAGACAGAGCAAAACCAAGCAACAATATACAACAAAACAACAACAAATCAATGACAAACAAAACAAAACAAGAAAGAAAAGCTTGTAGTTA
>NW_022103968.1:69594593-69607260 GCF_000313985.2 Echinops telfairi | reverse complement strand
TGTATGGATTGTGATAAGAGTTGTATGAGCCCCTAATAAAACGATTAAAAGAAAAAAACAGTGAGTATCAGACCGGATTAGAAAACAAGTCCTTTCTACCCTGTTTCCCCGAGTGTCTTATTTTAATTTCTGCTGCCAAAGATGCGCTAGGTCTTATTTTCAGGGATGATTCATTTTTCCATGAAGAAGAATATGGTACACATTTATTGTTGAACAACAAAAAAGGAAATTTATTACCTGTATACGGTATAGTAGAAGTTGCATAACCACATAACCAGTCACAAACCAGCATAACCAGACAAACTGAATCCTACAGTATCAAGAATTTCCTGTTACTACCATTATTTCCATGTACAACAATCTATATACATTTACTCATTTATTCAATGACAGTCATGTCATCATCTTCTGGAACATCATCAAAGCAATCCAAACCCTTATTTTCGGGGAGGCCTTATTTTCGGGAAAAGAGGATATATGCTGCCTACAAGAAACACACCTTAAACTCAAAGGCAAAAACAGACTAAACATCAAAGGATAATGAAAAATTTTACCCTGTCAATGGAAACCATAAGAAGACACTAGTAGCAATTTTAATCTTTGATAAAAGTTGTCTTCAAGGTGAATAACCTAAGGAGAGATACAAATGAATCTTAGGCTTCCACTGTCATCCATAGCTTCTGCAAACGGGATTGTCACAATTCTGGCTCTGATACTAATCCCTCCTTCCATTCCGATTATATGACCTACAGTTCTTCTATGACTGATAATGGTGTTCTTCTTCCATGTGGACTTAATTGACATCTCACTTAGATGACTCCTTCTTTGGAGACAAGCCTTGAAGACCCGAGACACTATTTTATCTGATAGCCAGACACCATCTAATTTCTTTGCCACATTTTGCTATAGCACCCATATCTTCTGTATTCCCTTCCTGAGGGCCAGTACTGAGCAGGGCCATGTTGTAAGAACTATTTGTTCTTAAGTTGGAGCGAGGATTTAGTGCAAGCCCAAAGGGCTGACCTCTCTGCCTTGAATTTAACTGCTCTGGCAGAAGTCTTCAGAAGTCATTATGTTGATTGCACATGTTTCCAAGGCAACCTAATGAGACAAGGACAAGTGAATCACTGTAATATCTGCAACTATTGACTGCACAGATATGTTAAAATACATTTTGTTTGAATTAAACACATATATATATGAAATGGAACCCTAGTAGCCCAACTTTTTGACTTACTGCTGTGCATATGCACACTCCCAGTTGTTCTGTGATGAAAAGAAACTCACTTCCTGCCACCGAGTCCATTCTGACTCATCGTGACCCTATCAGAGTAGAACTGCTCCTGTGAGTTTCTGAGACTAGAACTGTTTACAGGAGTAGAAAGCTTCATCATTTGTTCCACAAAGCCACTGGTGGTTTTGTGGGGGGAAAAAACCCAAAACACTGCTAATAATTACAGGGAGAAACACAGATGTGAGATTCATTCTGCTGTCATACACATTGAAGAGCAGAAGGCCATTGTCTTTTCTAGTTTCTGTCAACCTGTGTCGAAGAGGAATATAATATTCAAGGGAAGAAATAAACGCCCCTGGGACTCGCTTTAATAGCTAAGTGGAGAACATTCAAAGATAAGAGAAGCCACCACAGATGAGGTTTAGCCTTCATTGATGAAACTAGCTAGGAGTCACACTTTCGACACTGTTTTGTTTAGTTTTGTTTTTTGAGACTCAGAATTGGTTTACTGACAATTCCCCATGCTGTCCTCCGCTCTCAGTATCAAAAGAACCCAACCCAAGTCCCAGAGGTTGGCATCTTAGCATGGCTCCCCTCTCTGCGGGAGGGCTGAGCAAGGACCCCTGCCTGCTCCTATCAGGCCGCCTTCGGGATGGGGAAGATGCCTGAGCATCACACGGTGCCACCCTCTCCGCAGCGGCGACTGCAGCGGTCACCTTTACTGGGGTGCAGAGATGGTCTGGCCCCTGCCTATCTTGAGGCCACCCTAGAACAGTCACCCCAGGGTGGACAGTCATCAGACCCAGACACACACTTTTGCTCCCCCTCCTTCAGACTGTCCTCACCACTCCCCGAGATCCAGGCCATGGCAAAGGGGCTGGCACGGAGGGAATGGGGAGGGGGAAATTTTTGTTTTAAGTTCAATAGTATCTCATATCGGCAGGCCTAAGAATTTTAAAATATATATCACTCAGTTGATGTGCAGACTCTCTCATCCGTTTCCAAGGAATGTGACCCAGCAGTGATTAGGATTACAGGAGTTTGAGATGGAGTTTCTTTCCTATAGCCACTAGGGACACCAAAGATTGAGCAAAGTAGAAGTCTGGGAAGAAGTGCCAAAGCCCAAGAAATTAACATCAAATGAAATCAAATAGCCAAAATTTGAAATTAAATGAGAATGTCTATATTCTTGCTAGGTGTCATTGAGTCAGTTCGGACCCAAAGTGCACGACAGAACAAAACACTGCCCTGTCCTGCACCGTCCTCACAATTGTTCCTGTGCCTGAGCCCAGTGTTGCAGCCACTTTGTCCGTCCGTCTCCTTCAGAGCCTTCATCTTTTCCCTTAACCCTTTACTTTACCAAGCATAATATCCTTGACTGGCTTCCTCTGACAATATGTCCAAAGTGTGTTAAGACAAAGTTTCATCATCCTTACCTCTAAGGAACAATTGGCCCATAATTCTTCCAAATGTCTATACAGCAAATAATCTAGGGTCAGACAAGAATAGTTGAAACAAATTGGAGGGCTAGAAAGGGAAATTACTGAATGATTATGCAGAAAACCTTCTGGTACGATTATCTTATGAGTATGGACATGAAACCAAAATATGGGTTTACTGGATTTAACATTTCATGACTAGAACACAGAATAACATTGAATATGATGCGATACCAAATCACTTTGTAGACTGAGGCACAAGGAGAAGTTTTTCTATAAAATATTGATACATAATAACTTTTTGCACTAATTTAAAAAGTATTGCATTGGGTTTTTAATTAAGATTAGTAGCATAGAATTAAGATTTTTCATACACTTTAACATCTGTACTGGGGGCAAGTACCTCACTCCTCTCACCCTAGTTCAGTCCTGAGAAAATAAAATGATGTCATCTTATACCTGCTAATTATGATAAATATATATTGTTTCTTCTACATTTTCTATGTAATTCAAATTTCCCCATTGACTGAATGAGGAAAATCAGGACTTTAGATTTCCAGCTATCAATTGCTCCATTAAAGATTTACAGCCTCAGAAACCCTGTGAGGCAGTTCTTCTCTGAATTCGAGGGACTCAATGGCTGTACATTTGGTGGGTATAGCTAACATTGCAACTCAAGCCCTTGCAATATCAAGTTACATATCATCTTGTCATTATGTTTCTTGATATTAATATTTCTTTCCTGTTTCAATTTTTTTCTGTGTTTTGTGCTTCCACATTGGACATTGTTCTGAAACAGAATGTCCAGTTCAATTGCTTCATGTACTTGAAAGAAAAAGATGAACATTTTCAAATGATAACTTCTTTTTCTTCCAAACCATTTTATTAGAAGCTAATCCAGATATCATACCATTTCACAGTTCAATCATATCAATCAGTGTTGTACAATTTCTACCAAAATCAGTTTCAAAACATTTTCTTCTTGAATTCCTTGATATCAGCTGCTTCTTGCCCCCTCCCTGTTCCCCCTCCCATACCCTGCACACACACCCCAATGAAATCCTATTCTGGTTGTTATCTCTATAGATTCTCCTATGATGAAACAGGATCATCCTATTTACTCTTCAACAGAATACTTATAGACACATTTGTAACAATTGTTCTCTGTGAATTGGAATCATTATTTCGTTCATTTATAATAAATTCGTTTATTGAATGCTTGCTACATAAGAGGCAAGTTTTGGGCTCAAAATAGAAGTCTTTGTTTGGGCAACAGATGAAAAAGTAAGTATGCATATAACCTGTCAAATCATAATAAGTGCAACTGATAAAAATAAAATGTGCTAGGAGAGGGGTGAAATTTTAGTAGTGTGGTCTGAAAAGATCTCTCTGATGAGGTGGCATTTGAGCAAAGACCTGCATGAATTGAAGTAGTAACAAGTCCTGGGATTGTCAGGGGCATGAGGTGATGGTGGTGAAGCGCTTCAGGAAGAGGTAAGTACAAATACAAATGCCCAGGACATCTTCATGTGTGTGGTAGGTCCGTGTAACTGAAAAGAAAGAGTGCCAACCCGTGGAGGGTCTTCTAATGACTCTGGCTTCTACTGTGAAGAATGGGAAATCATCCTTTGATGGAAAATGCGTAGGAGAGTCACAGCATACAACTTAGCATTTTTATAAGGTCACATTGGCTTTCTTGCAAAGATTAAGTTGTAGGAAGGCAAGAGTACATCATAAAATCAGGAGTCCTGCAAAGGTATTTACAAGCAATAAACAGTGGTTAGATGCTAATTATAGATATGATTGGATTCCAGTTACATTTGGAATTAAAGTTTCACCATAATTTCAGGAATATTAATTTACATAGTTCTTTTGAACAGTCTATAAATCCATACAGGCTGGCATAACATGTAATAATTATTTGTGTGTGCATTTGTCTATTCCACAAAGAAATTTCCCATAAGTACTCATCTTGTATTTCTAATTTCTAACAAGCTGAAGGTGTAAAATACATGTTTGTGGAATGCTTTCATAGGTGTATAACCATTTCTATTAATTAGCATGTTTTTGAATAACATTTCTAAGAAGAAAACTTAAATGATGGAATTTTTGGAAAATATTTTGAGAGAAATCAGTAACTTAATAGTGGTGTGAGCAAATCAAAGGTATATGCAAATATTAGAGAAATATGTAATTGCCTAGGACCATTTTGTGCTTAGTAGGTTTCTCATATATATTGTGACTAGCTTCTTGATGATTTTAGTTCTTGATTAAAAGTGAATATTATATCAAAGTTATTCTAAGAAAAATGATAAATATGCTAGTAAGAGGTCTCTTTTTAGATCCTGATCTCTCTCTTTCTCTCTCTCTCTCTCTCTCTCACACACACACATACACAACTTCTTTCAGGCTCCTTAAAGGAATTTGTTCATTTATTTTGCTAAGTCAAGGAATAAGCTAAACATTTATAGAAGTCTTTGTATTTGTACCTGTTACAGTTTTGATTTTATTGTTCATAAGTCCCATCTAGCTCCAAACCGTAGCAATCCTACACACACAGAACAACACACTGCCTGCTCTTGTGTCATTCTGATGATTTTTCATACACTTGAGTCCTTTGTGGCATTTGCTACGTCACTCCATCTCATCATTGTTTGACTCTGCCCCTCTACTTTGCCAATCATGATATCTTTCTCGAGGGATTGGTTTCTCCTGACAACATGTCCAAAGTACATGAGATAAGCTTTGCTGTTCTTGCCTCTGAGGAGTATTATAGCTATACTTCTTCCAAGATGAGTTTGTTCTTTTGGCAGTCTATGATACTTACAATACCCTTCAGCAGCGCCATGCGTCAAATGCATCAATTCTTCTTCAGTCCTCCTTATTCAATGTCCATCTTTTACATGTGAGGCAATTGAAAATATCATGACTTGGGGCAGGCACACCTTAGTCCTCAGAGTAACAGCCTTTCTTTTCAACAATTTAAAGAGGTCTTTTGTAGCAGATTTGCCAAGTGAAATATGTTGCTTGATCTCCTGACTGCTGCTTCCATGAGCATTGATTTTGGATCCAAACAAGGCAAAATCCTTGAGAATTTCAATCTTTTCCCCACATATCATGAAGTTCATTTTTTGGTCTTAATTCCATTGTGTTGTCATCTATACTGTATTCTGGAATCCTTGATCAGCAAGTGAATCAAGTCTTGCTGACTTCAGCAAGCAAGGATGAGTTACCCTCATATTGCAGGTTCTTAATAAGTCTTCTTCCAATCCCAACAACACATTCTTCTTCATATAATCCAGCTTCTCTGATCATCTGCTTATTTTTAACTAAGTAATATTAATTTTAGAAAATCTGTTTCTAGCATAATCATAGCTGTAAACATCGATTAGAAGTTAGGGTACATTTCTTTATGGACGATAAGTAATATTAATGTGTTAGTCTGGGTTGACTAGAGAAACAAACTCATAGACACTCATATGTGTATAAGAAAGAGCTTTATATATAAAAGCAGTTGAATATTGAGAAAACATGCCAGCCAAGTTCAGTTCAAGTCCTTAAGTTCGATATCATTTCACATGTCTGATACCAATCTATAAAGTCCTCTTCAGACTCAAGGAACACAGGCAATGACGCCAAATGCAGGAAGATCACAGGATAGTGAGTTGAAAGGTCTTGTGCATCCAGTGGCAGTGTAAGCATCTCAGCCCTGGTAGGGGTCTCCACGTGGCTCCTCCAGCTCTAGAGTTCTAGCGTAGCTCCCTGTGTCTTGCCAATGAAAATGTCTCACAGGGAGTGAGCGTCTGTCCTGCCTCCAGCAAGTTATTTGTCTCCTTAGTGCCTCCAAATGAGGTCATCAAGCTGCGACCTGATTGACAGGCTAACCTCCACCCCTTCACTTTTAAGTCTCAAATTGACAACAGATTATGTAACTGCCAAAATTACCATGAAAATTAAACCATACTTCAACAGAAGTTTAATTTAAATCTTGCTTCAAATGATATTTCTTTTAGAATTGTCATTGTTGTTAGGTGCCGTTGAGTCAGATCTGACCCATAGTAACACTATGAACAACAGAACACAACAGTGCACTGTCCTGTTCCATCCTCACTATGCCTGAGCCCATGGTTGCACCCAATGGGCCAATCCATCTCATTGAGAGCCTTCCTCTTTTTCACAGCCGCATCACTTTACCAAGTATGATGACCTTCTCCATGGACTATGTCCAAAATATGTAAGAGGAAGTCTTGCCATGCTTGTCTCTAAGGATTACTCAGGCTGTACTTCTTCCAAGACAGATCAGATTGCCCACCACTTGTCTGTCAGTTTGTTTTATTGTGCAGGTTTATGGGTTGCAGTGATATTGGAAGCTATGTCACTTATATTTCAAATGCTAGCAGGGTCACCCAAAGTGAACCGAGTTTTCAGACTAAGAAACACAAAGAAGAAGGATTTGGCTCCCCACTTTGAAGGGAAGAGCAGCCAAACACCTTCTGCATAGTTTTGAAACACTGTCAGCTACTGAAGCCCTAAAGAATGAAGCAGAAAATTGAGATAGGGATGGATGATGGCCCCTCAGGGCCCAGCGCACTCCAATTGTGACTGAGGAGGAGCTGATGTTTCAGAATTGAGTCAAACATGGTGACAAGAGTTGGTTAAAACTTATGGGAGTTGAGCCTCGGGGATCTTCATTTGCTGATAGGGCACCACTAAAGGTAAAGAGAAACAGCTACAAAAATCTGCTAATGATAAGAATTTGGGGTGTAAAAGTATGAATTTAGGAACACTGGAAGTGGTCAAAAATGAAATGGAACACATAAAAATCAATATCATAGACATCAGTGAGCTAAAATGGACTGGTATTACAATTTTGAATCAGAAAATCAGATGATTTACTGTGCCAGGAATAATAAAATCAAGAGGAATGGCGTGGCATTCACTGTCAAAAAGGACATTGCAAGATCCATCATGAAGGACAATGCTTTTCTGATAGGATTACATTTACTGTCTTCAAGGAAATCCAATCAATACAACTATTATTTACATTATATACCAACCATTAAAGTTAACGATGCAGAAAATTTCTACTAAGGACTTCAGTGTGAAATTAATCAAACATGCAAGCAAGATATATTTATAATTATTGACAATTGGAATGAAAAAGTGAGAAATAAAAAGGAAGGAATAGTAGTTGGAAAATATAATGATAGCAATGAAGCTGGAGATCACATGAAAGTATTTTTCAAGGTGAATGACTCATTCGCAACAAATACCTTTTTTAACAATATGAACATGACCGTACACGTGGACTTCCCAGACGGAATACACAGACATCAAACTGACTACATCATCTGTGGGAAGACACAATGGAGAAGCCCACTATTAGCCACTAAAACCATACCAGAGGCTGGCAGTAGAAGAGACCATCAATTCCTCATCTGTAAATTCACATTGAAGCTGAAAAAAATTACATGAAAATCAAAATGTAACATTGACAGTCTGGTCTACAGTATGTCGTGGTGTTTTTTTCTTTGAGTCTATCCACTTTGGCGTTTTCTCCATTTCTTGAATAGTTATTTTCTCTTCCTTTGTAATGTTGTGGAAATTTTTCTTCCATGATTTCTTGGCTTTGTCTTCAAGAGCTGCCATTTCAAATTTTCTGTTCAACTCTTTTACTTCATCATTTCTTCCATTTATTTTAGCTACGCTACAATTACAAGTTTCTCTTTGTGGAGTCTTTCCTTAGTTTTGGTATCAGGGTTATGTTTGATTGACAGAATGAGTTTTTGAATTTGATGCTCCTTTCTATATTCTGAAATAGTTCATTTAGAATTGGTGACATCTCTTCGAAGTTTGTTTTGTAAAATTCCCCCGTGAATCCATCTAGTCCTGGGCTTTTCTTGGTTAAGAGTTTCTTTCTCTCTCTTTTAAAAATCATTTTGTTGGGGGCTCATACAGCTCTTATCACAATCCACATACATTCATTGTGTCAAGCACATTTGTATATATGTATCAGCTTATTTCCCCTCCTCTCCCACCCTCTTTCCCTGATGAACCCTTGATAATTTATTCTTTTTTTTTCATATCTTACACCAACCACTGCCTCTCTTCACCCAATTTTTCTGTTGTCCATCCCCCTGGGAGGGGGTTATATGTAGATCATTGTGATTGGTTCCCCCTTGGTCCCCCTACCTTCCTCTTACCCTCCTGTATTTGCTACTCTTATTATTGGTCCTGAGGGATTTATTTGTCCTGGATTCCCTGTGTCTCGAGCTCTTATCTGTACCTGTGTACATGCTCTGGTCTAGCCAGATTTGTAAGGTAGAATTGGGTTCATGATAGTGAGGGGGAGGGAAGGAAGCATTAAAGACCTGGAGGAAAATTGTATGTTTCATTGGTGTTATACTGCACCCTGACTGGCTCACCTCCTCCTGGCAACCCTTTCGTAAGGGATGTCCAGTTGTCTATGGATGGGCTTTGGGTTTCCACTCTATGCTCCCCAACATTCACATTGATATGATTTTCTGTTCTGGCTTTTTGATGCCTCATACCTGGTCCTATAGACACCTCATGATCACACAGGCTGGTGTACTTTTTCCATGTGGGCTTTTTAGCTTCTCGGCTACATGGTTGCTTGTTTATCTTTAAGCCTTTAAGACCCCAGATGCTCTAGCTTTTGATAGCCAGGCACCATTATCTTTCTTCACCATTTGATTGTGCACCCATTTTGTCTTCAACGATTGTATTGGGAAGGTGAACATCACAGAATACCAGGTTATTAGAGCAAAGTGTTCTTACATTGAGGGAGTACTTGAGTAGAGGCCCAATGTCTGTCTGCTACTTTAATACTTAACATATAAATATATGTACATAAATCTATTTCTGTATCATTATATATAAATATATTTACATATTACATGCCTGTATTTAGACCTCTAAAAATGCCCTCTGCCTCCTAGTTCTTTCTTCTTTTTCCTTTTACCTTCCTCTTGTCCCACCCACTATCATGTTCAGCCTTCATTTGGGTTTCAGTAATTCCTCTCAGTTACACTGCCCTTGATCAAGCCGCACCACGCATCTGACGCCCTCCTCGCCATTGATTTCAGATCACTTGTTGTTCTCTTGTCTCTGGGTTTGTTGACACCCTCCTTCCTTTCCCCCCATCTCCCCCTCTCCTGTCTCCTCCTGGAATCATCGGCCCCATTGTTTTCTTCTCTGGATTGTTAATCCTGCCTATCTTATCTAGATGGACATGCAGACACAATAATAAGCACAAAAAACAAGACAGAGCAAAACAAAACAACAAAGGAAAACCAAAAACCAAAACAACAACAAAAAACTAATGACAAAAAAGAAAAGACTATAAATAGTTTGTTGACCTTTAGTGGCTTTGAGTCTGATCAGGTGCCACGCCCTGATCCCAAAGTCTATTTTTGGTATTCCCCGGGGACTTCATTGCTTTTCTCCCCTTGCTGCTCTGTTGCACACCCTTAGCATTTCACCCTGGTGTGGTTGGGTCAGATAGAGCGCAATTGTCACACTGTGCCTCCATTGTTGTCTCTTGTTAGCACTATGGATCAGTGAGGGCCATTGTGTCTCTTGTTCAGCTGGCCCTATGATCCTCTCTGTGCACTGGCTGCTCTGAGCAGGAATATCATCCTCGGGGATTGGTGGGCCAGGATGTGTTTCACTCTCTCCTTCCCTCTTTGTTTGTTCCTGTGTGTTTGGATTTTTTGAGAACCTCTAAATAGAAAGCTTCATTAGAATCTGACATGGTGGAACGAACTCCAAATGTACTATCCCCTTCACATCCAAAACACAAATGAAAAACAAAACCAAAAAAACAAATGAGCAATGATTTTTCTTCAGTGCCCCCTTATATGTTATTATCTTTATTTCAATGGGATAGTTGGTGATGTTGCCATTTTTATGTCTAATTCTATATATTTGTATTTTCTTTTAATTTTCCTTTGTTAAGTTTAACAGTGGTTTGTCAATTTTATTTAACCTTTCAAAAAAATCAACTTCTTTCAGAAGTTTGTATATGTCACTGCATTCTCTTGCTGAGAAGTCCAGGCTCATCCTTGCCAGTTTCCCATTGAAGGTGGCTGTCCTTTCCCTCAGCTGCCCTCCAGACTCTTTCCCTTGACATTTGAGAGTTTGACTACAGTATGTTGCGGTGACTTTACTGTTGTTGTCTATCCTCTTCAGGGTTCTTTCAGTTTCCTGAATAGTTATTTTCTCCTCCTTTGTAATGCTGGGGAAAATTTCCATAATTTGCTGTAATATTTTCTCTGTAGAATGTTTTGTTTCTTCTGGCTCTGGGATCCCAATGAGATAGCGTGCCCCTCATCCTGCTCTGGCTTTGCTCGATTTCCTTTTCTTTCTTTTGTTCTTTTTGTTTTATTGTTGACTGTTTCTCTCTTCAGTTGTAGTCACATGAGTTTCTTTTAGTCACTGGTTTTATTTTCCTTTGCTCCCTTTCTGTTTCTCAGATCTTGTACTGTGTTCCCTTATTTTGTTATCTTTATTGTTTATCTTCTGCAATTCTTTTTGGTGTAAAGTTTCTAGCTTTTTAATTCCTTTCATTGTTCTCATGACTATTCCTTGGACCTCTTGAAGTGATCTATACACCATTCTGAATTTATTTCTTGTCATCCATGGCCTCTTTTTCAGAGTACTTCATTGGGCTTAGAAGATTCTCAGTTCCTTGTGTTTGTTCTTGGTGTGTGTGTGTGTGTGTGTGTGTGTGTGTGTGTGTGTGTGTGCTGAGGTGGACTCCTGTTTCTTTGGCACTGTGGGCTTCATGGGTTCCTCGGTCATATAAGAGAAGTTGGATCTGTCTCACGATGTGAGGGAGGTCTAATAACAGCTTGGAAATATACCATGGGAATACGGAGAACAAAAGAGCTATTTCAAAGTGGGGAAGGTAAGGGCAAGAAGAGATAGAATAAAGTATAATTAAGAATAGTAATATTTAAGGACCGTCTGAATAGACCAAAATATTTGTAAAAATGATTGGAAAACATATTTTAAAAGGGGTAATAATAATTAATAAGTATCATGAAAATATATTTCATGACATAAAGGAGAAAGAGACAATGGGTGGGTCAGGAAAAAGGTGTAAACTAATAATCAGAAGAGGAATTATACTGAGAGAGATTTAGAAGTAGAATTAAAGGAGACAGAGAAAAGGAACAAGGGGAAAGAGAAGGGGAAATAAAACAATAGACGATAGAAAATGATAAGGAGAAAAAGAATGAAAAGTTGAATGTGCAGAGAAGAGAAGGAAAAACAAAAGGGGGTGTGCCTGGGTGTCATTGCTGGAGTGCTGTTATTGTGGCACCATGGAAGTGGGTGGGTCTGTGTGCTCTGGGTAAATGAAGAAAATCTGGCTTAACAGAGAACAACCCTGGTTTGTTTGGGTTTGCACAGATTTTCTGGGCTTGCCTGGGAGGTGTGTGTATTTATAAGGAAGCAGGGTCACATGGGAAGAGGATATGAGGGACAACTAGGCAAGAAGCATAAATATATTAACATAGATTTTAAAAATGCAAAAGCTAAAGGGGATAAAAAGTAAAAATATAAAAACCACCACTTGGGTGTGAGTTCTTGTTCCATTGTTCTTATTATTTCATGTGTAAGTGACTGCCCAATATGGGGGAAGGGGCACATGGGAGGAAGTGTGCTGGATAAGAACGTATGAACCAAAGGGAAAATGACAACATGCTTGAATAGTATGTCTGCACCAAGCTGCCCATGTGGTCTGCTTTAAATGCAGAGCCCTCAAAGGTCTCTGAAGGAAGAGGTTTGGCTGGCTGGATTGGATTAGAGGCTAAGAAGGATCAGCTTTTATGGGGGAAGGGAATACAGAGAAATACGGTAGCTTGGGCCAGTAGGTCAACTGTAAAGGTGAAGTAGTTACAGTCACCAGGTGTTGCTGATAACTACCTTTAGGAAACTTTGGTATATTTAGCTTTTTATAACACCTGCA
>NW_022103968.1:69552996-69593768 GCF_000313985.2 Echinops telfairi | reverse complement strand
AAAAAATGTCTACAATATTCAACAGGATGCTTTACTACTCCAGAAGAATCTATTTGTCCTAACTATTCAGGCACAGGTCTAGCTGTACTGTCTCCAGAAATGTGCCACCAAAGAGGAATTCTTCGATTCCTTGATGTAGATGGCTTTGAACTTGTAGTTCTTGGAATTCATTCTTCAACTTCAACAACTGAAGTTTCTAACTCATCTTCACTAGTATTATCATTACTAACTACGAGGTCTTCTAATTTATCCAAATCAGAATAATTGGGCGTTTATTCACTTCCTATCATGGGAAAAAAGTAAATATTGATATCAAAATAGTTTGAATAGCAATATAATTAAAATTTTATATTGTAAAATCAAAAATTTTAAATAATAATACACATTTTATTTACCAGTTTCATCCATATTAGCATCTGGTTCCTTGTCTGAGTCTGTACTGCTTCCATCTAGGCCATAAATTCGCCGTTTTCCATAAAACAAATCACAATCCATGCTGTGGTCATTTTTGTCACCATTGATTCAAAAGACGAACATAACGAATTTGTTACGTTTTGAGAAAGCGGAAATATATGATAAATATAATGGCTTTATGAGTATTACACCTTTGACATAAAAACTACAGTTTTATGAACATATACAAAAATATCAACACTAAAACTTCACTGGATTGAAAATGATCGTGAAATGAACTGAACGCCAATGACCACTTTTAACCTCAAACGCACAATTGGTCAAAACATGTGGCACTATGCAAGCATTTTGCAGCTAAAATGCGTGACTAGCAGTATGCATTTGTACTAGTAAAGTGCGATGACTTTGTCAACATCGCTGTCGGCTCCAAAAGCCTTGTAATTTTGGTGCCGGTTACGTTTCAATTCAATGTTATGAAGACGTGGAGCTCCGCGTAGCAGGGTTAAGTTGGTTTTTGGTAATTGGCATCTCTCTGGTAGTTGCCAGGCACATGTTCCTGTGCTTGTTACTTGACAGCTGTATCCCCTGAGTCTTTTTTTTTTAAGAAATCAAGAAAAAAGTTACATATGCATGGTTGGCAGCAAATCAATATACAGGTAGGGAACACACGTGATTGGGACACATATGTTGTGTACACAGAGGAGTACCAGGGGCCTCCCCACGGCAGTCAGAGCATGGCTCATAGCTATGCAAACCCCAGTAGAATGATCTCCATGAAGGGAATGCCCAGCCAGGCCCCAAGGGTGATTGTCCCTCTCTGGGCTGGTTAGGGGGATGGAGATAATCCACTTTCCATTGCCCTCTGTCTTAGGGCAAGACTGTCCACATCCTTGATTGGTTGTTAGAGGGACTTCAAATGAGGCTTAATCCATGTAAGGAGTCTGCACATGAGTCTTGGGTTTTCACTGTCATCCATAGGCTTCTGCAAACCAGGTGCTCAGAATTTAAGTTCAAATATAATTCCTTCCTCTTATCATGAATTATATTGTACAGGTCTTTGGATCATACAGGTTGGTGTCCTCCTTCCATTCAGACTTAGCTGAAGTCTCACTTCGATTGCTGCTTGTTATAAAACTTTAAGACCTGGGGTTCTCTTCTTTCTTATAGCTATGCACCATCTGATTTCTTCACCACACTTTCCTATACCACCCATATATTTGGAAATCACTTTATGGGGGCAGGTGTTGAGCAGAGCCACATAATAAGAGCTCATTGTTCTTAGATTAGACATTGCCATTAGTTTTGTTTCTCATGGAGAACTTCCTATGTCTTCTTAAACATCTTTGTTTGTGCGTCCTGTTTTCAAAGTGTCCTTCTGTCTCTCAACTTTCTGGTTACATGCAAACTAGCCATAAGCGTGAGACTTTCTCTCTTTGATAGTATTGCTCCCAAATTAGCTTTTCCGTAATCGTTCAATTTGTCAAGCAGGTAGTGAATAGACCATAGGCTCTGGTTTTTGTTGAGCATTATGTACAAATCTTAGTCATCTTTATGTTATTTATATTCATTCAAATTCTCTCTCTGTCTCTGTCTCTGTCTCTGTCTCTCTCTCTCTCTCTCACACACACACACATTAGTATATCAAAATCAAAGATTATTCTATTTTGAAGAGAGTATTTTGCCAGATAGCATGGTAATGCTAAACATCAGCAAAGCTCCTAAATAGCAGAAAAAGTCTTCTCTCTTCTGTTTTCATTATTTCTTCAGCTACTTATTCCTCCCTGTGCTAAGATAGCATGTCTAATTACATTTAAGCTCTGCCTCAAGCTCTCTCATGGCACAATCCCATTTACTATCCTTTATGTCATCCATACTTGAGCTACTCTCCCTCATACACATTCACTACTTAGAATTATTCCTGTTTCTTAGTTAAAGTCCATTGTTTTGAATTGTGTGTTCAAAGTTACCTATAAAAAGTAGCAGAGTTGGAATCAAATCCATGACAACAGGTAATATAGGTATGAATAATACAATTATTATCCTCCCCACACACAAAGTGACAAGGTAACATTTGGGATTAGAATGATCTAAATGGTTACTTTTAATATTGGGGGATTTTAAATAAATATTATAGGAAGACAGTATTTTCAGATAGATAGGTATGCCTTTTCTAGTGTTCTTCAAGTCCCTAAGTGTTTGCTGACGTATTAGAAATAAAATATGGTACTCCATCAAGAGATGATGGTTTGGTTGCCACACAAGGCTTAATGTTTTGGGCTTCTTTGATCTTTATTTCCCTTTTCAGGTCTTAGTTATAAAGCTGGCTGTTATTGTGTGGCACACAGTCGATTCCTACTCAGAATGGCCTAATCTGAACACATTAGAACTCACTTGCAAACTTTTGTAAGCTGTAATCTTTATGGAAACAGATAATCATGTCTTTTATCCTATAGAATGGCAAGAGGCCATGAACCTCTAAATTTTTGGTTAGTGGCTGAATCACCAAGGCTGTTGTGCCACCAGAGCTCCTTCACAGCATGATATTTAGACACAATAACGATACTAGCATGAAATAATGCCACAGCTCTCTGTTGTTGCTATTGTTAGGTTCCATCGAATCACTTCTGACTCAAAGCAACCTTATGTACAACAGAATGAGCCACTGGTCCTGTGCCATCCGCACATTGTTACTGTATTTGAGCCTATCACGTCAGCCGATGTGTCGATTCATCTTGTTGAGGTTCTTCATCTTTTTCTCTGCCTCACAACTTTCCCAAGTATGATGTCCTTCTCCAGGGATTAGTCTCTCCTGACAACACGTGCAAAATACGTGAGACAGATTCTCGCTGTCCTTCCCTCTAAGGAGCATTCTGGCTGTACTTCTTCCAAGATAGATTTGTATGTTCTTTGACAGTCCACGGGACTTTCAACATTCTTCCCCTGTGCCACAATTTAAATGCATCAGCTCTTTTTTGATCTCCCTTATTCAATGTCCAAGGTAAATGTGCATATAAGGCGATTGAAAAAAAACTTGGTCTGGCCTCCTCCCTGGGGGACAGACAACCAGAGGGTGGATGAAGGGGGACGTCGGACAGGGCAAGAAATGACAAAATACCCATTTATAAACTATCAAGGGCTCATGCGGGAGGGGGGAGCGGGGAGGGAGGGGAAAAATGAGGACCTAATATCAGGGGTTTAAATGGAGAGAAAATGTTTTGAGAAACGATGTACAAATGCGCTTTACACAATTGATGTGTGTATGGATTGGGATAACAGTTGTATGAGCCCCTAATAAAATGTTAAATAAAAAAATAAATAAAATAAAATAAAAAAATAACTGGGTCTGGTGCACCTTAGTCATCAAAGTAACCTCCTGAGTTTTCAACACTGCAAAAAGGCTATGTGCAGCTGATTTACCGCATGTAATTTTTGGTTTGATCTGCTTCCATGAGTATTGATTATGGATCTAAGCAATATGAAATCCTTGACAACCAACCCTCTGGTGAAGGCTTTTTCTTTGAAATATAATTGGAAGATACAGACTGGGAAAACTTCCATCGGGTCAAGTACAATGGATACAACACGGGTGCATTAGGTTGGGTTCTTTAGAGAAGTACAACCAGTAACACTTGTGTGTATGCGTGTATAGAAAAGTATTTCTATCAAGAAATGATTTACCCAGCTGTAGAAGTAGGTACGTTCAGTCTGGTTCCAGTCTATAGTTCACATGTAAGCTTCTCTTGACTTGTGTAGCTGCAGGAGCTTATGAACAGGAAGCAGGAAGTTGAAGCAGGAAGATGAAGTGGGGGTAGGGTGGGGCACAGGTTCATGGATGCTGAGTTGAGGTCATTCAAATGAATCCAATGTGGGTAATCCAATGAGACTCCTAGGATTGGCAGGTGATGCTATAGGAGATCCATGAACCAGACAGAGTTTTCAGAGGCAGCGAAAGGAGAAGTAAGGAGCTCAGTTCTACGCAGGGCCTCTCTTGTATAAAAGGCCACACCTTTCAAGGAGATGGCATTAGGCTGAGATTTGATTGACTCTCAACTCCTACCTTCGCCCAAGTATGCATGGTAGGTATAAAAGCTAACCATCACAATAGGTGAGCCTCAACATACAAAAGTCACCCTGGGAATTAGGCAGTGCTGAAGATCTGACTTAGGTTGCCCTTGTAACAAGTGCTATAGCAAGTACTGTGTAGCAAATACTGAATACTGTTATTGTTTGATAAAAAGAGCCCTGTGAATTATTTTTGATCTGTAGATTAAAGAATGACAGCTTGCTTATTTCTCATAACAGTAACAAAGATATTTTCCCTAAGAAAATGTGCAAGTTAATCTTTACTGGGGGAAAAAAAACCCAGAAATAAAAAAAAAATCCTTTCATTTAGAATCTGTGGTTTGCCATTTTTCTGAAAACAAAACAAAAAAAAAAAAACTTTAGTATGCGTGAATATGTGAAAACATACACCACTAAGGCATGAAGCCTGATCAAGTGATAATCTCTTATAATGCACTGCTATTTAAAGCAACAAGCTGATGGAGACTTTATGAGCATGGCTGGTAGAAGCAAATGATTTCAATAGTTGTACTTTTAATAGATTCACCACAACCTAAAACAATAATTCTCAAGGAACAAATTGTATAACATTGTGATACCTAGAAAGAGACAGTTAGGCTGGCATTGCTGGGGCAACAACCATTCTGCCTGGCTTCTTATTAATATCCCTGAATCCACGAGAGCAAAATCATAAAACCTCAGGTCCTGGGGAAGGGCAAACTGGAATATTGGGCAGGATTATCCCCAAGGGAAAAAATCAGAGGAAAAGGGGAGAAGGAAGAAAGACGACGAAGTAGAGGTATATGAAAGATGTCTGTGCTTTGACTGCACTGATCCCCAGGAAAACAAAGGAAGCAAAGTGTCGCAGGCTCTTGTCAACCTCTGCTTTGAAAAATGAAGTTTGGGAAATTCCTACTGATTTCAGATAAACATGAAACATGACTTCCTCCGCTGCCAATTCAGACCAAAGTTTCATTTATACAGAAAAACTTGTGGTACAAACAGCATACTTTTAAATAAGCCAGCACTAATTCATCACTATTATTCCTTTATACATGAAACAAGAGTCACTACAATTTTAGCATTACAATGAATATAGATTAGTGATGGCCTTTAGGTAAATTACAAGGAAAATTAATCTTAATGTATGGCTCCATTTTGGAAGAAAATAAAGAATCTAAGACGAGGAAAACAATGTGGTCAATAACTTGCTCCAAAATTATTTTTTGCCTCCAAAACTTACAGTGAGGGAGCATTCCTGGGTATGATACAAATGTTTCTGACATTAAGAAAAGTAAACAAGTAAGAAAAATAAAGATGGAAAAATTCTGTGGTCAGTTCACAAGTTCTTTTTTATTATTTAAGGCAAGCTTAAAGCCTTTTATAAAGACTAGAATATATGTGCTGCTAGATTGGATATGACATTTGACTAATCTAACTGCCCTTGCACAGAACTTTGGCTGCCCATAATATGCCATGTTCAAAACGTGTGTTGATGCTTCTAAAGAAAGGGTCATTGTGGGACCTAATGCAGCTATTTAATACATTGTCCTAGGGCTGTTTTTCAGGTCAAATAAAGAAAAGGTACTCAAATCTTGTTATTAAAGACTGAAAGAGAGGCTAGCAAGCATTCCATATACTCTAATTATTACTTGTCTGAGGATTTCTATCTAAACTTGTCTGAATAACTGATTACTGAACATTGCACAATCTATATGCAAGGCTCCTGCCAGCCTCAATGAATGCAATTCAAGGACCATTCTAACTCCTTAGACTAGAGGCTGTGCAAGTTGGACTAGAATTGAGCCAAAAGGGATTGAACTAGAACTTGAGAAGCTCAGGGATTCTAAGTTGCATAGACTTTTACAATAGCAGCTCTCTAGTCCTGAGGTTATATAGTGTGTTTAGGCCTGGCTATCCTGGCTATTTGTCAGCATTGACTTGATGGCAATGAATTTTTCAGTGAATTTTTAAATTAGCCCAGTACCAGAGAACCAGGAGAAAGAACATTTGATAAATATATTTAAAAGCAAAGATAAATGCTATTGTGTTTAAAACAAACAACCTTTTAAAATATATTCTAGAATTAGTTTATTTGTACACCAGAAAGTTAATTAAAATTAGTCACTAAAATAGTACGATCATGTTTATCATCCATGTAATGTTCATGGTAGAACACAGCCAAGGATGTGAATGATATACAGTAGTACCATCTCCCAAGCTATCAATTTAATTTCCAAGAGGTCCTGAGAAAGATACCACATTCAGAGTCTGTAACTTCTATAAAAGTGGTCTGTTTGCTATTTTCTATTTTTTTAACCTGCTGAACTATCACTTTATCTTCCATCACATCACTATCTTTAAATAACACTCAAAGGAGTAAGACAACTTCAAACGCATATATGTCCAGTAGGAAATATGTATGGTTAAAATAAAATAAAGTAAGTCCCTGGTGCCATCTAATCTTTGTTCTTGGAAAGGTTGCTCATATTGCAATATATTCAAGGCAAGAAGTATATTTAGAAATAAATGGAATGAGGGAAAGTTCATGCTTCGTAGTCTGGGAGCTCGGGAAAGCGTTGTAGTTTACCACCCTGCCTGTCAGTTTGTCCTACTGTAGGAGCTGTGTATTGTTTTGATGCTGGGAGCTGTGCCATCAGTGCTTTACATACCAGCATGGTCACTCATTGCAGATGAGTTTCATCAGAACTTCTATATGAAGACAAATTCTGAAAAAGGGCCTGATGATCTACTTCTGAATATTAGCCAGTGAAAATCTTAGGAATCACAACAGGAAATTTTCTGATGTAGTGCTAGAAAATGATTCTGCTGGGCTGAAAGATAGCCAAGCAATGAAGAGTTCAAATAATAAATTCAAACAGTAGGCTCAAGTATACCAATGATCATGAAGGTGGTACAGGACCAGGCTACATTTTGTTGTGTCATACATTGCATTACTGTGAATCAGAGGCAATTCCATAGCAACTAACAAAACATTTACTCCAATATAAGAATTGCGATAACATGAAGCCGGTTACTAACATATGACCTAGCTGAGAATTTGAACTTCCTGTTCTCAGAGAGATTCTATATGGGAGTGAAAAGCAATGTCTTTCTCCTGAGGAGCAGCTGGTAGTTTCAAACTGCTGAACTTATGATTAGCAGCCCAACACACAACCTGTCAAGAATGAAGTCTCAGCAACTCACAAGGGCGGTTCTGTTCTGTCCTCCAGCATTGCTTGGAGTTGACATTGACGGGGTGCAGTGAGTTTTGATCACTACTCAGAGAAACTTCAAACGGAAACCTACTGCCTTTGATAGAGGATGTGGGGAAAATCGTATGCAGACATCAACCAGATAAATTAAGATTTAACAGGAAGAAGGGAGAGTGCTCTTTCCCTAAACTGAAAATATTTTACTTCAATAAGCCCACAGCACAATGGTATCAGAGTGCTGATATTCAACGTGTAATCTGAAGAGAGGAGTCCTTCACTTGACTAGAGTCAACTGAGCATGCTCAGAGAGGCCCCAGGTGTGACCTCTGCTCCCCTTTGAGCAGTGGAGAGACCAGACAATCTATCATAGTGTTCGTCCTGTCAACTCTGGTACTTCACTGCCACTGGCTGTCACCCTGGTGGATGAGACCTGCTTAAGGGCAATCATGTCAGTCTCTATGCGGCCACTCAGTCTAAGGGCGAAGCATGGGCTTGACAGGGCTGGCAATGTCAGCGGAAGGGACCAAACGCCAAAGTCATCACACAGAAATTAAATTTGGGCAATCTTTTTTCTTTAGCTTTTTATTTCTGCTTTCCCTTTGACTTCATTCTCATTGGAGAGATTAAGGCACATTTCAGAGCTGGTCATCTTGGATGAACCTGTTGCCCTCGGAGTTTTTTCCTTGGTAGATGTAGTGGCACTTCCCCAGAACACCTATAAAAGAAAAGAAAAACAAACAAAAACACAGAAAACAAATGGTTACAGGTGGTACAATTGGTATAGCAAGGAAACACTGGTGTTACAAAGCAGGAACGTGTACAGTCCCAGTTCCATGGGTGCCAGAAATGAACTAAGTGGCCAATGGAAAAGACTACTGTCTTGCCTTTAAATAGACATACACACCGTTGATGCAGATTATAGGCTCTAAGTTCCCAGTCATAACATTTTTCCCTTCCAATTTTTAGGGACATTTCTCAATTAGCCAATTACTTCCCCAAAGACAGCATCTAAGCCTAGATTTGCTAGGGTTCCTAAAAGGTTCTTTTAAAAATTAAGAGTTTACCCTAGGGCTTTTAAAATTAGAACAATAACAATAGGAGTTTAAGGCTAGACCATGAAGATGTGTTGGTAGAGTTATTAAGTACTCAGTTGCTAATCAAAGTTGGTGATTCTAACCCAATAGTGACTTCATAGGAGAAAGATGTAGCAGTCTACTTTTGAAAAGACTACAGCTGTGGAAACCCGAAGGGGCAGTTCTACTCTGTCTTGTATGGTCACTATGAGTCAAAAGATTCAACTCAAGCACACGATGTGGAGCAATCTTTCCAGATTTGTTACTAATTGGAAGTACTTTAACAAGAGTCAATATTGCTCCTTTCAGTGAGCACCTGTGGGAGAAAAGGTGGGGCTTTAATACTCCTGTAAAGAGTTATGGTCACAGAAACTCTCAGAGAGCAGTTCCACCTTGCCCTATGGGGTCGCAATGACCTAGAATTGACTCAATGATGGTGAATTTGGTTTTGAGAGAGAACTGTCAAACCAAGGAAGCCATCAAGTATATACATTCATGATGATTAAGGAAGACTTGTTATTGTTGACAAAATGCCATAAGGAAGGTAATAAGAGCCCCAACATTTATAAATGGTTTATCACATTCTTCTTGAGCTCTTTATATGCATTAAAATACATCTGATTTTTATCTTTAGTTCAGTTTAATTTCAAATTATTTTGTAGCTCCAAATAAAGCTTTCCTCTATAGCAAGTAAATTTTGGAGGATTTAACTATTAAAAAACACATCTTGTATATGGTATAATTTTTTAATAAGGATATTATTTATGATAAACACAAGAAACCATCTGCCATAGTTATTATAAATGCTTGATAGGTAAAAGTATTGAGGAAAAATCCATTTTCCAAGAAAATATTTATAACTTTGGTTTACTTTTTGCCACCTTGTTTGTTTCCTTCTAATTTTAGAAAACTAACAACCTTCAACTGCCCAGGGTTGTCTCATTACTAACAGGATTTGAGTATCTGAAGTATATGCGGATAGCTAGAGAAGCCGGAGAAGAGAAATGTCCATTAAAAAATACCTCTGCTATATTAATTCATGCACCACAAATCAGCCTATGAAAATAGCTAACGATATGCATAATTATTTTTTCCATCAGTTTGAGAGTGTGAAAGCAACAAGCACTATTTATTGTTAATTTGGGATACATTAACACTTAGAGTTATTCAGGTTCTTCATATCAAAAGTTTTAAGCAGTATTTACTTGTGTGTGCGTGTGTGTGATAGAAAAAAAAACAACCTCAATTTAAAGTTTTAAGATTTGTTCTCAAATAATGATTTAAACAATTCTCAATGGGGCACAGGCTCATTGTTTTGTATGGACAAAGTTGGAAATTGCTGGAATTATAGAATGGTACAGAGATGTCAACAGGAAGAGTTACATAGTTTTCATGACCTCAAAACTAGCAGTGAGCTTACTCTCATTAATCCCCTTCTCCTTCCATGTTTCTCAGAGTCAGTTGACAGTGGGCGACTGTTCTTCCTTGGCTATCATTGATCCTTGGTCCCCAGTTTTCAATTTCTGGTTTGCAGTAGTGGTACAGAGCCTCGAAACACTGCACGTGGATGAAACCTCAACTGAGCTACTTCTTGGGGCACCAATTATGCTTTGGAGCTGTTGACACTAAGCTGTTCCCTTGATTATGTAGCATATGGGGCTACACTATTATTGTCATCATTGCTTGGATCCTAGTCTGCCAGCTTGGTTGGTCTGGCTCTGCCCTGTGGACATCCTCTACAGTCTGGCTGTGAGAGTCTCAGATATATTTGAAAATCCACAAGGAACTTCCTTCAACATTATTGTTTCAAATAAACTCTCAAGAATATGGAAGACTGGAGCCGAGGGATGTTCATGTCTTTCTGTGGGACTAGGAAAGCATACATTTATAGAAGAAGAATGGACAGGGCTATCAGATATCATGAAGAACACAGTCTTTCTCTTGAATAGAAGAATGAAAAGCAGAAACACACACACACACACACACACACACACCGTAACAGTGGACACATCCTCTCCAGTAAACTCTCCAATGTGTTCAGGGATTTTAATTTCCTTGTTCTAACCTCTCTCCATGCACAACCTGGGTGACAATTGCTATCATGGAAACAGGATGTTCCTAGAACATGCTTAGTGATCCAGAGGGCTGAAGTGTTATGAGGCACATTTACTAGGCTTTCCTTGTGGTCTGCATTGATAAAACCCACTTTTTAAGGCCTTTCTTGCTTCTTTGGCCTTGGAAGCAAGGGTGTTTATAGATATTCTGGTGAGAGAGAACTGTGTGGTGAATGCAGGAGACTGCAGCTAGGTGTCAGCACTTCAAAAATGAGGCAAGGCCATATTGCCAGTGATCTCTTGACAGGAAAACAGATATCGTATTCCCAGTCAGACTTAAGTAGACATCAAGTGTGCTAATGACAGAAGGGCAGATTTCAAACAAAGGGCCTCTGTGGTGGGAAGAACAGGTCTCTGTGCTGGCGATAGCCTGGGCTGAAGACACACTGTCAGGGCTCCAGGCAGGCCTGGAATCGTGTGTGGTGACAGAAAACAGAGATGCTGACAGAGAAGCCAGGGCCAGATTATGCCAATTGTATCCTAGGCTGCCTGTCACTCCAACCAAAACTGACCCCACTGCTTTTCACTTGGGGTCTTCTCCTGCTCTTGTAGAAATGCCCTTCTCAGACATCACCACCAAACCATCCACAGTGTTACGTAAAGTTGTTGGCAGCTCTGTCCCATCAGAGAGCAGGCGTCAAGGGGCCTAAGGAGAACCTTAGTCCATCTAAATTTGGGCTTAGTAGGAGAGGCATGCTCAATCCCATTACTAAGTGAGGTGATCCCAACTCTAAAGGGTGAGGAGCTGTCATTTTGAATGAAATGCTTCCAAGAGAGGTCTGCAGAAGGCTGCTGCAGAAAGACTTAGGGGCCACCTGACAGCCAACAACCAAAATGAAAGCCAGCTGCTGGTGTCTGCCTGGGGATGAAGGTGGTCTGGCTAGCAATGACTGAGAATTGTTCAACGCCAACAGCCTACAACTGCTTAAAGCAAGAGTCGCCTGTGTGGAGACTCCGATCTGTGTGCACAGTTGGAATGCCATTGCTCCTTAAATAGGCATTTGGTGGTTTGAAAAAGCCCTAAGTCAAAACCATTAACAAGATGGATTGAGGTGGGTGAGGACCATCCCATGGATATCCCTGGGACCTTATGCATGATGAAGGTTATTTGTAAAATAATAGGCTGCGATTATATATGAACTAGGATGGCACTGTGATTTTCTCTCCTCTGTGCTCCCCACAGCCCTTCTTCTCTGGTTCTGGCAACTGCCATAAACTGGGAAGATGACAGAGAGAACCATTTGCTTGAGAAGAACATTTTGACATAGAGGTACTTTCAGGCTGGAACGCTAGTTATGGCTCAGTGGTTTCTATGCACATCTGCACTGGATTCACTTGTTTTTATCTCCTCAAACTCAAATGTCTAGGGACTAGTGGGAGAATGACATCTCCAACACATATGTACTGTTTTTAATTAACATCTCTGGCTCCGGCCATCATTATTGAAGCCATCAGACTGACTACAAGTGTCTGCTCCAGCTTCTCTGTTCAGCCCTAAAAGAGGGCTGTGTGTCACTCTTAGGAAACCCTCTCCTAATGAGACTCCTAATTTTTCTGAAGTATCCAGGTCTCCTATCACCATAAGCTCTGAGAACTATATTTATGAGGGGGGACAACATGTTGGGGGAAATCTGTTTTAAAGAAGTCCTTTATCTTGTGCATGCTTTCCCCCTCTCGAAGGTATGTTCTAATTATACAGGTTACATTTTGATGCTGCGATAGTCCTTGGGGTGGGGATCATCCGCAGCTCTTGGCTGCTCGACAGTGTGGGCAGAGACCCTGCAGGGGCAACCATGATCATTTAAAAAGGAAGGTCTAGCATACAGCTGCTGTCTAATCCCAGCAAAGACTCCAGGCTTCGGGATCTCTTGATGGCCTGGGAACTTCCAGCTGCCATTTGGATAGTCTTTTAGGTAGGAGCCAGTCAAAATGTATTTCTACCTAAATCTAGCTCTTCCCTTAATAATTGCATTGTCATGGACACATTGTTTTTTTCTCCCTGGTCTATTTCCACCCCGCCTCTTCCCCACCCTCACTCTCACCCCCCACATAGTTGCCAATTGTAAAATGAAGAAAAGGGACAGAAAATACCAGAGGTCACTTTTAGTTCTGAAAGAGATGATTTAGGACTTTAAAAAAACATGTCCCTTATGAAGATAAAGAGGTCTGGTCCAATATGTCCTGATTTGGGTACAAATCCAAATCAAAAAACTTGACTTGGACTAAGGCAGCTCTTGAGCCCACTCCAGGGCATTCCTCAGAAGGCAGCAGTAGAGAGAAGAGGAGCTCTGCTGGACTTCAACATCCCCAAGGACAACGTTTCCATGAACTCTCGTGCAACCTATCTTTCATCATCTGAGATCTGGAAAGTGCTACCAGCTACTAGTCAACATCCCACTACATAAGCCCAATTCTCCTTGCTAACTCCATATTCAACAGAACTAACGGTGAATCATTAATATTAATCATTAATAAACTGTGAAAGCATATATATATATATATATATATATATCTGTAACTATAACAACTTAGTTGATAACATCATTTGGAACAATATAGATTTCTAAAATGGAGGTAAATTAAAATTCAAGCGTTCATTCATTACAGAACGATAAAATCTAGTTTTGATCATCATTTGAATGATCATTGTTATAAATTATGTTATATTTTGTGAGTGTGGCTACATCAAAATAGATTTGGGCGGGTTAGTGATCACTAGGGTCTTACAGCAGTATGGAGGGAAACCCACTCAAAGAAAGAGCAAACGGGAGAAAGGGACGACTCACAGAGCACTTGCTGTCGTTGTGTGAATAACGGAAGGACCTGGCCTCTCCAGCTCTGAAGACGTGACAGCAGGGTGGGAGGAGATGGGTGAGGTCAGCGACAGAGGGAGAAAGGGCACCGGGTGAGGGGTTCACGTGAGGGGTTCACGTCCATGGTGTAAGGCTCTGGCACTATGTGACACTGTACATATCCATAAAGATATCATGCCCTCTCTGACTCCTAATATCCAGTTCCTAGAACAAGATCGTATGAAAAGGAATGTGGCATCAGGACCAGTGGACGGCTCATTAACAACTTGCGGCATACAAATGACACAACCTTGCTTGCTGAAAGTGGGGAAGACTTGAAATATTTGCTGATGAGGATGAAGGATTTCAAGCCTGACGACAGATTATAACTCAAGGTAAAAAGACCCAAATCCTCACAACTGGACCAACAGGTAGCCTCATGATGAATGGAGAAAAGATTGAAGTTGTTGAGGATTGCTTCTTGTTTGGATTCAAAATCAATGATCATGGACGTACCAGTAAAGCGATCAAGTGATGCAGGGCACTGGATAAATCTGCTGGATAAGACCTCTTTAGAGTGTTGAGCACTTTGAGGACTAAGGTCCGCTGGACCCAAGGCCTGGCATTTTCAGTCGCCTCATCTGCATGTGAAAGTTGGGACTCTGAATCGGAAGACTGAAAAGGGAACAATAACTTTGAGTTTTGGTGCTGGCAAAGAACGGTGGAAAGAGTGGACTTCGAAAACGTCAAACACAAGTGTTTTGGAAGTACAGCTGGAGCGCTCCTTGGAGGCAAGAAAGCTGAGGCTGCATCTCAAGAAGATTGGACGTGTGGTCACAAGAGACCAGTCTTTGGAGAAGGACACCATGCTTGCTAAAGCAGAAGGGCGGCAAAGAAAGGGAAAGGCTTTGACTATATGTGTTCACCCCGTGGCTGCAACAACGGACTCGACTATTAGAACAGTGATCAGGATGGTGCCAGGTCAGGCAGCACTGTGCTCTGTTGTACGTAAGGCTGAGATGAGTCAAAACAAACTTGACCAGACATAACAGAAACAACAAAACAGTCCTGGGTGCAGAGTAGGAATTGAATAGACATTTGATGAGTAAATATATACATCAAAAAGACTGTATATAAAATTTAAGCAAAATTCAAGAAACTAGACATTTAAGTCATTGATGGTTCATATTTTAACTTCTAGTGCAACTGTAAAGTTGAAAAACTAACAATGAAATCCACAGTTTCACAAATATCTCATCGAAGAAGGAGGTGGAGTGTCAGTAGCAGAAGCCTTAATTCCTAAACATTCTCACTGTTTTTATGCTCAACACTTTACCCCACAAAAACAAAGACATCACAGTGTCTGGCTGGAAAGAAGGAACTGAATTAAGTGTTATCATGTAGCCCTAAGAGCCGCAAATGTCATACATGGGAAAGGAGTAATCCCCAGAAAGCACATTCTTCAGTCTGTGTTATGCTCGGGCTGTGAGTAAACTGGGAACTGCAAAAGAATAAACACCCACGTTTTATGATCTTGAGCAGTGGCGGGAGCAATACCCCAAGGTCAATCTGTGTGCTGTGTTATCAGCTCTACTGCTGATATGGCACAAGGGTCAGCCGAGCCTGCAGAGTGACAGGTCACTGCAGAGCAGTATGAGTCCTGCCTCCATGCCATGCCTATTTTTCTGCACCTTTGAGCTCATCGGAGATGGCTCGGTGTGGATGATAAAAAAGAATGGGTGACTTCTGGCAAATGTCTCCATGTCTAATCCGGATCCTGGGATGGAAGGGAGCCTGTTAGTGGCTACAGGTTGAAGGTTGCTGTAGGGTCCTCTCTGGACGCATGACAATCCCAGCCAGAACGTATCTTGCCCTCCTGGGCTTGTGACACTGAATGTTCTATCCTGATAATAACTACCTCATATCATTCTGCCAAAGAGCAGCTCCTAATCTCCTTTCAAATGGTTATACAGGTGAACCAAACAATCGTGAGGGGGTACTCCTCCGAGGCCATGTTGACCTTGAACTTTTGCTCTGTTGTTTGAAATCTGCCATTTTGACTCTAGGCTTATGGATATAAACACGCAGACTAAACATGTTTATTTGAGAAAACATTTGACATGCAGAACAAGCTTCATTTCGTCAAATGAATTCCTTAATTTACCAAACATAGTTAAGCCATTTATCTTTTAATAGTTTCATTTATTTTTTAATTGAATTTATTTTCAGTGGGAGCATTTCTTCTTCATGTAAACTTTACATTAGTTTTCATTCCTCCATTGGCTGTTGCCAAATATGAGATTTTACTGAGCACATTTTTTCTTTTGAAGTTCTGGGTTTCAAAAGTTGTATTTTCCTGGGAATAATTATTATAGATCAAAATTGTGACAAGAAGACTTGAGTCTTCTGTCAAAGTTTAGTCACCATATTTTATTGTCTGTCATTTTAGTTCATTCAATTTTATTCTTTCATTGTTTTTACTAAAGCTAATTCATCCTCATAAGTTTGTGCAATTTCAATATATCCATAATATATAAATCTTTGACTAGTGTTTCAGCTATGATAAATTTTATTATGTCCAAGTTCAGTTGCTGTCACTTTTATTTTGAGTTGATTGTTTCTACCAGCTTTGTTTATCATAAATCAGAGTAAAATTTTACTCACTCTGAATAAAACAGTTTTTATTCAGTTCTTAAAGCAGGAATACATTGGGCATAGGTGAGGAATCTGGGTGCGTGATGGGCTCCAAATGATGGGGTTGCAGTCCGCTACTTTCTAACAAGCACCGGCTAGAAGATGGCACAATGCCCACCTAATCAGGGGTGAAGAACTAATACATACCTTTGAAAAGAGGGCATTGGGCCTCTGTGCTCAGACCCGCCCAGTGAAGCCTAACAAGAGGTTAACTTTCCACTGAGAGAGAACAGATGATAAAGTCTGCTTAGACAAATGCTGGGCCTTGTCAAGTCTCACCCGTGTGTTTATATGAGGGAAAATGCCAGGGAAGACAACCAGGCAGCAGGGAAAGGATCTCGGCAAAATCTGGACTTGAGGTGATAGGAATAGAAAGCTGAGATGCTGGCCACCCAGAGTGGGGAGGAGACTGCACCTATGTTCACATGAGTGGGCAGAGAAATTAATGTGTGCTAAATCAGAGCTCGTGGAAAATACTCCCCATGCTCCCAGGACAGCTGAAATGAAGCTTGTCATTTTAAAAGAAGAGCAAGAGATGGGAAAGGGAGGAGAGAAAATAAGAATACACAGGGCAAAAATTTCCCCCCTGACACAATCTGTGAATGGAAAATGGAAAAGCTGGTTCAAGACTGAGAAAAAAATTGCCCTGAGTGGATTCTGAGTAACAAGCTGTATTGTCCCACCTGGAGGCACTGCTGTCTGCACCCAGGCTGCAGACACAGCCCCGCTCAGGCCTGATTGGGCCAGGCCTCACCACATCAAGGTACGGTAGGCTGACAGACTGAAAGTTACCCGGCAGTGGTTGTTTCCATTCTGCGAATTCTGGGAAGGAAATCGTCACCATTTCTTTGCCTCAGATGCCAGTTCATTTCACAGGTTTGTGTACTGGGGATACTGAAAGGCAGGCAGAGACTTCTAGGAAAAGAAACATCTCAGGCCTGAAGGTGGGTTTACTGGTTCCCTATTTTGAACATCACTAAAACAATCGATTCTTACCCCACACACATGCTGTATGTCAATCAAATTAGAAAATATTATAAATATGAAACAAACTCCATAGTAAACATGTCTTGCCTCTAATACTCCCCACCCCATCTTTCTAATATTATTAAACTGTTAAATATTCCTAGCTATCAAAATTCTGCCTTTTCTTTTCAGGATTTTTTCCCCACCAAACAAAAATTTAGCCAGAAACAATTTGTAGACTGACTTCGTAAACAATGGTTTATTTATACATTCCACGAAGGGCATGATTATTTGCTGAACTGCCTAGTAAGTCCATACACCGAATGCTATTCTTGCCTTTAACACTTTTAGAATATTCTAGGGCTGTAAGATACTGAAAATATGTTTATTTCAGTTAAGTGCTTTATTTTACAGAGGAGAAAAATGAGTTTCAAAAGGGTTTCCATGTCACAGTAGCCGATATGTCTTTTTGTCTAGATATTTCTGAACTATAGAAGGCTGCTTTTGGTAAATAAATAGAAATTTTGGTTTTATGATTTATTTTTCAAATCCATGATTTCATTGCTTCATCAATTTCACAGGGACCAGAGGCACCCAAGAACTTCAAGCATTTCCCCCAGCCTGACTTAAACTCAATCTTACCTGCTTTTTCACTAGGAGAAACTTAAGCTTGGAAGGGGTAGTTTGTTCAATTTTTTCCATCTTTCCAATTTTTGTATTCTAAGTGGAGATTAATGAATTTGAAATAGCCTGGATTCCAAAGTGCATACCAAGATGAGATGCAAATCCATTAAGGTTTGTAAAGTATCCTTCACAGCAACTCACTGATGAATGTCATATAAACGAGGCTGTCAGTCAAAATGCACAGTGGTCCAGCTGAAGGACCCCGTTTTCCTTTTAAATTGTTGACTCTGGAACTCAGAAATCTAACTATTAAACAAGAGAAAGAAAGAAAAGTTCTTCCTTCAATTATCTCTAGCATTTCTGCCATTAGTACCATATTCACCTTTTCCACCTTCAACCTGAAGTCAGGAGTATGGCCACTAGAGGGCAGCATGAATTTAGGAAAGCAGCACTTTTTTTTTTTTTAATGAAGGCAACTATGTAGGGAGGGTCATTAAAGTCACACTGCACCTTTGGTCACCAATTATAATGATCAATATGGTTTGCAGTGATCAATATGTTCTGTTTGCTCAATCTGTGTTGACGGCTTCCTGGGAATGGGATTACAGATGCTCCCCTTTGGATTCTTTTGGCATCCATTTCAGGGACTGATTTTCTTTCCCATCGATTGTTCTAACTAATCTTTCAAGCTCAGAGGTTGGAGATTTTTGCATATCACCCACATACGTATGAGAAACATGTAACTGAAAAGTACAATTACATCCCTGATAGGTGTATGTAAGTATATATATCCCTAGTGGTGTAGTGGTTATGTGTTGGACTGCTGTCTGCAAGGTCGGCAGTTTGAAACCACCAGCCACGCCGAGGCTTTCTATGCCCATAAATAGTCAGCGTTGGAAACACACAGAGGCAGTTCTACCCTGCCCTGTAGGGTCACAGTGAGTCAGCATCGCGTCCATGGCCGTGAGTTTGGTATATTTACATATGAAGTCTAAAGCGGACGCAGAGGGTTGGTTGCCCAGCAGGATTTGATATCAAAAAGGACAAAGCCAACAAGCAATCTCTAGACCCGCAGAGGACACAAACTGCGTTTTAGTGTGTGCAGTCATGCACATGACCCTTGAGATGGTCGTTGCTCCCAGATCAGACAATCACGAAGGCATTGCCGAAACTGACCCGGGTTAGTCAGAAAGAAGAGGCAGAAGTTACTCCAATGAAAACAAAGCACCAATGGAAGGTGCTGCTCCGTCGTTCATGATTCGTCTCTGACGGCCGGACAGAGGACCTCCTTTGCTTAGGAAAAGCAGGCACCGGAGGTCTTCTAGGGACTTCAGATCTATCAGTCGTTTTAAAAAGCATCATTAGAAGTATGAGATTCTAGGGAATGGTGCGCTAATCTATAATTATGCAGCATTAGATAAGTGAATTTGATCAGGGAAGGGGGTACACAAAAATCAGAGCTACTGAACTTTTAGACAAAAAGGGAAGTAAATCTGAGTCCGGGTTTTGCTCTTTGCTTTAGCTGAGAGATGGCTCAAGTGGTGTGTGAACCAAGCAGAAAATAGTTCTCACACTCTTTCCCCCTCATCCTGTCCTAAGAGAACAGTCATGTAATTGGCTAGCTACTTGGTGAATATTGGAACCTAGTTAGTTCATTAAATTATCTTATTAACTCATGATTAACCACAAGCATTTTACAGTTTTCCCTCACCCATAAAATACTTTTTAACATCCAGGTCAATCTCACTTGTCATACTAAGCACATCACAGTGACCACAGTTTCCCTAAGTACTTATGTTGTTAGTTAGCATGAAGTGGGCTCCTAATTGACGACAACTTCATGTACAACAGGATCAAACTTCTTCATTGTTTGATTCTTGGGGGTACATCATCGGTCTTTCCTCCTACTTACGTATATACCCACGTATAAGCTGAGTTTTTCAGCAGATTTTCAATGCCGTTTTTATGGTAAAATTCGGTGCCATGGTTGATATTTGGGTCGGCTTATACTCGAGTATATATGGGTACTTTAGTCCTCCTTGTCCATCTTAATCTATTTTCAACTTTGCTGAAACTTGTTCGGCATCGAAATAACATTTGCTCACCCATTGCTATCAGATCAATTCTAACTCACAGTGACCCACGGGTATTTTAAAGTTCCTTTAAAATTTTTGTGAAGCTGTAAATCTTTATGGGAGCAGATAGCCAAACTTTCTCCCACAGAGCAACTGGGGGTTTGAGCTGCTGACCTTGCAGTTCCTGACCCAGTGCTTCCCCAGAGCACCAGGAGGGTTCCTGAGCAACACTTAAGCCTCCATTAGCAGACCAGCGGCGGTTGCTAACCAGGTGCATGGCTGGGCATCAAAATCAGGTCTCCACATGAAGATGGGAATTCCGTCACTGGGCCACTGCTGCACACCTTAAACGAGTTAGCTGGGTGAGAGGAATGTCTTTTAATTTCTGCAGCAGCAGGTGTAGAACATGGTAGGCACTCAAAGGTGGTTTTTTTAATTCAGAATAACATAAAGATCTTGGGATATTATTTCTGAATGGGAGCGTATCTATATATTCCTGGACAATTAGAGATAGAAAACCTACACGCAGTTTCCCCAGGAAGGTGTTTGTCATCTTCCAACGTATCAGAGCAGCGTTTCTTTAAGCAGGACTTTAAAAGTATCTGAGCCCCATCCTCAGTTTCTGATGTAGTAGGTATGAAGTGGGACCTGTTTGCAAGTTTCCAAGTGCTACTGCTACTGCTGGTTGGGGATCACAGTTAAACAAACAATGCTCTCCAAAAATCAAAAGGGGTCTCTCTCCCCCCGACCCATTTTAAAAATTAAAGTCAAAAAAAGATCCCTCAAAGTTGGCAATGTGCAGATTACACTAACAGGAGGAAAAAGATAAAAAGGTAAAAATGAACTGAAGCTGAAAACCATGATTTATGAAATATAAGAACAAAAACTGTCCGAAAAAAATTCCCAGAAAGTCTGTAGACTTCCCACCTACAATGACAGTCTTACATCAACAAATCAGATCTGTTTCCATCAGAGAGCTCACATCAAAGGCAGGCAGACAGCCACCATTTTATTTGGTTGTATTGGAAGAAGTTTCTCAAGAAGGTTATTGAAAATAAAGACAAGTTGATGTGAATCTGTTCTAGATAAGTTGATATAAATTTGAAATATGAATATATATCAAGCTTCAAAAGATAGCCTTTCACAATTGAACAGACCCAGTTCAGGTGGATTTGTTATAACCCAAACCTTCCAAGAATTGGGCAACTGAGCTTCCTTTCTGTAGTCAGCTTTCACAGGCCCTATGTTAGAATTCAAAGCTTTTCTGTACTAAGATGACTATCACCTAACTTCTCTCAACTCCTAGACAACCTCAATTGCTTGCTTCACAAGGAAAATAAAATCAATCTACTCTCACTTAATCTAACAGAAATTGCTATATATATTTATAACTTTCTTTATATGTATACATTTATAAAAACCAAAAGTCCGTGATTATAGAAAGCGTTAGCATCCCTTTGCCAAAGTTCAAATAGTTTCATTAATTCTTGGCCCTCAACTCTCCATACCCTGACCTACTGTCACAAAAATGCACACACACACACACACACACACACACATCACAGTTAAGTTTTGAAAATTTGTAACTGGCATTTCATTTCATATCTGCACAGGTGTATTCCAAACAAAATGTGTATAAACCTTGTCTGTGCTATCAATGTATGGCTGCAAACAAGTTCTCTCAGGAATCCACTTGTCTTAATCTCACTAGCGTGCCTTTCAAAATAAGGTCCAATAAGCTCAGAAGGTTATGGCAACTATTTGGGGGATCCGAGAGGATCAGATTTGGCAAAGCTTCCTGAAAGACACTAGAAAATCAAGGTACTTGTTATGAAAAGGTCTTCAGAAAACCTAAAACTGCATTGCTAAGAAAAAGCCAGGCAAGCTCCAGTGAGGAGTTCCCCCACACACACACCAATCACAGCAATGCACCTATTTATTCTGCAAGGGTAGCAATGGTTGTCCTATGAGAATTTCATTGGGAAACCTTACATTGTCCACTGTATAGTCTGATTACCCTTTAAGCTTCTTTTTGTTCCCCCAAATAAAATGAACACAATTTGAGTCTCTCAAGGATTGCCCAAAATGCAATTTTGATGTGATGTAAATAAAAGAGGGCAAACTTGTTAGTAAAAAAACAAACAAACAGGCAAATCCACTGTATTCACACTGATTCCAGCTTTTAGCGGACCTGTAGAGTGTTTCTGGGGCTGTAAATCTTGATGTGAGCTGACACCATCATCTTTTTCATGCTTGTGTATTTGAACCAATGACCTTGTGTTATGCCAACAATGGCTGTCCCACAGCACTACCAAGGAGAAAGTTTAGACAGATGAAAAGTCCTGCCTTCAGAAGTTTATAGACCTAGATGCAGGACATGTCAAAGAACAATAGCTTCACATTTTGATATTTTTGTCCAATAACATTTTCTATGCTGTTTTCTCTAATTTAGCAATACTTTTTGATTGACCCTTTTTTTAAACAAAATAGTTGTATTAATAAAATACTGTTTTCCAAATTGGTGTTGTCCAATAATCTCACAACTGTACCTAATAGTCAAATAAAATTGAAAAGAAGACAGGAAGCTGCATTATTTTAGGCTGGTCTGTTATAATGACTCTTCTGCACTCCTGCGCTGGACGCTATGGCTTTGCTCCAAAGCTGGATTCACTTGCAAGGCTTCCTATACTTCCCATTAAATGGACACATGACTACTAACACCTGCTCTTCACATTCAATGAAATAGTTTCCTACTATTTCTAATTTTTACTTGATGGCAGTGATTTGAGTTTTTGAGTGGTAATTTAAAAAAACAACCCGGTTAGGCAAGAATTAGCAGCAGAAAACAAGATAAAAGAGCATTTGGGATCTTATTTTATGCCAAAGATAAAAGCAAACTCAACAGAAGAAGATTCTATTATAAAGGTATCCCTTAGAGTCAGTCTTATTGAAACTTACTGAAAGCACCTGAGTCTCCCCAGTGACATTGAGAGGGGTATATTTTTGCCTATTGATGGAAGAATCAGGGTCAGATGTTGCGAACAGTAGGTGGTACTAGGCATTATCTGACCTAGAACATTCTACTTTGATGGATTGAGATATTGCCCCTTTCATTTGGCTGGCTTAAAATTGTCATAACTCCCCCTGCAGAGGGTCAACACACTTCCATACTGAGGGGAAAATGTCCATGGCCAATGTGAACCCCAGACCTGATAGAACACAGCTGGCATTGATAGCTGGATGCCCAGCTCTGAGGTACATTCAGCAACACTAATGAACAAGATAGGCATTGCCCATGCTAAACAGGAAGTAAGCACTTGCTACCTGCTGCTTGTCCAAAAGCTCATTAGAAGTCCTTGCAGAAATTGAGGGCAAGAGTCTGTGCATAATAAGCTCTCCTGGCACTAGTGGTCAGTTTAGGAAGAGAAAACTTAGAGTGAACTGTGCTTAGAATGTTGACATGAACTCCAACTTCAGAGTGTGTGTTAGTCTGCGTACTTTAATGAAACAAATCCGCAGAAGCTCATGTATAAGGGAGAGTTTTATATAAAGGTTAAGTGTGCATCAAGAAGACATCCCAACCTAGTGCTGCCCAAGCCCACAAGTCCAACATTAACCCATTAACCCATATGTTCAACACCAATCCACCAAGTCCTCCTCCATCTCACAAAACAGAGGCAATGATGCCGACTGCAGGAGGAAAGCCGAGTCAGTGAATGTGTAAGCATCTCAGCGCTGGCAGGGGTCTCCACACGGGTGCTCCAGCACCCAGGGCTGCATTGGGGTAGGTCCATGTAGCTTCTCCTCAGGGATGTCTTGCAGGAAGTCAGCCTTGCCAGCTAAAGCAGCTGCACCCTGGTCCGACCACCAGAAAGCAAGAGACCTGAGAACTCGAAAGGCCAGGCTTACAAAGCCATTTATCCCTCCGCCCTTCAATTAACCCCACATGTGTTTATCAGCCAGGTTGGCACAATAAACTAACTACCTCAGAGGGTTTTCTGACTATTGGTGATTCTTTATTTCTTTTTCTTCAGACCTGAAGCTCATTTGTATAGAGAGCTCAGAACTCTATACAAAGGAGTAGAGTTCCAGCAATTTTATACAATTAAAATTTGGTTTTAATGGATACTGGCAATAACAATAAAGGAATGAGGGCAAAATTAATTGAGACCCCACGGAGAGAGGAGAGAAGCCATATCTTTCTTCCTAGAAGACTGAAGCTCTTGCATGTAGTAAATAAGCTTCCTTCCTCTGAAACTGGCATAGGTAACTTTAAAGTTTGACACTTGAAGTCTGTCCAGGGTTAGGTACCTATGAGGATAAATGGTATGAGTCAAGGGAAGGAAAACAGGGCACAATAGGTCCAATTGGTCAATAAACCCACTCCTCATTCAAACTGATTTTCAATAGCACAAGGAAGGTTCAGACATTGCATTTAGCAATAGCAATTATCAATAAAATTACCGTGGAAAGACTCCTCCTATAAGGTAGCTGAATAAACGTGATGGTTATTTTGTGTGTTGACTTGGCTGGTCCCTGATTCTCAATGGTTTGGTAGTTAAGAGGCAGTCATCTCCCATGAATAGATCACTTGATGTAATAACGTCCATGATGAAATTTTCCATGTACAACCAATCAATTCAAAGGGAGTTTCCCTCATGGTATGGTCTGTTTCCAATATATATGGACACTTTGACAAAGCTCTCTTGCTTCTTGCTGATGTGGATCCTGCATCTGGCTCATCATCATGTGAGTTCTAGTTCTTTGGACTTGAGACAGTGACCACTTATGTCACCTGCAATCCTGAGAGTTGTCTGTCTTTGCAGCCTATAAATCATCAATCTTTTATCTTACCTGTAAAGTGCTGTCTGACCTGCCAATAGAACTTGGATCAATCAGCCCCTATAGCTACATGATTCTGCAAAAGCCTCCAGTCTGACATCTGCATGAGCCATTTCCTGAGATGATAGACAGACAGACAGATAGATAGCTATAGATAGATAGATGCAGATAAATGCATATACAAATTTCACTGATCTTGTATCTCTAGAGAAGTCATACTAAGCCAAGGGGGTAATTGAAAATATAATCAACCGCCTCTAGAAATTCTTTGTGATTGGGTCACCACCAGTACTACACACACTAAGACGTATCCAATTCTCCAAAATTTGGAGCAAGTATAAGCAAGGTTTTATCTGGTGTCCAAGAATGGATCCCGAATATCATGTCTTCTCCAGAAACCACTAGAGCCTTTTAAATCAAATTTCCTGGGAATCCCAAAATTAGTTTCATCCTACCCCATTTTTGGTGAGGGGCTCTTATTCATTGGTGTTTTGGAAAAAATGTATTTTGGGGAAACATAATCTCTGTGATGAGGAAAGAGAGTATTCCCAAGTGTGTGGATGTCTTGCAAGCATCGAGTACACACTCTGGATACCCCAAGGCAATTTTCCTGTCTCTGCCATGCCAGGCTCATTATTCCTCTTCACCTAAAGGGTTAAGCACAATCTGGATCCTAGAAAATGGCTCCTGTTGGTACAAGTGAGGCCTTCCCTATAACTAGATCTTTCAGGAAAAAACAAATTAATCAACAGCGAGCTGAAGTAGGCTTAATGATTGCATTCTGCATACAATCAGCTTTTCCCTTTTCGAGGGCCATCAATATGTCAGGGGAAGACATATCTGAAGGATATAGCTCTTAACATCAAGGTTATCTGTTCTCCACAAGGCTCCCACTCCGTGCTGAGCTGATACTCCATGCTGCCTGTGTCTAACATTTTCATCAACTCGGCAATCAATCAAGGTAATAATGTTGTGCAAAAAATCAATTAACAACGCAATTAAACTTTCCTTATTATCTCAAAGGGCTGAAATAATACCTAAAGGGAAGATAGACTCACTGAACGCAGACATCCATAATCCAATGTGAAAGTGAATTATGAGGTTAGACAGATGCAGGCATGTGCTGGTGCTGTTATTTTCCAAGGGTTATATCTCATCACGGCAGTGTATCAGTCAGCCCCAATCCCAGACCCTAAAATTCCAAATTACTTTTAAGAAATATATGATGTGCAATATCCATTTCATATTCTCTTTTAAAGATAACCCCTCCCTTCCAAAAAATTGAACAGCCATATTATTCAAAGACAAAATGATCTTTCAACAAGACCATAAAATATAAAAGCTATAATAACATTTACATCTGTATAGCACACATCTCTGTAAATGCAGGTCATCTATTATACATAATCTGCTGTGCTGGGTGTAGCACAACATTTAAAACTCAAATGTGTAAATGTGCAAACTGCTATGGGATGACTGTGGCCTTCCCAAAGGGAGGCTTCAGCCCTACCTGTATGGGCATGAGCATGCACACACACACACACACACACACACACACACACACACACACACACACACAGAAGCATTGAGAACAGCTGAAAATGAGAATGACTATATTATTTAGCAATTACATTTAACTTGCCCTAAAACACAATACTTAAGAATTGAACATTTATAGCACATTAATAAAGAGGCAACTATTAACCTTTTGCTGCAGTGAGGACTGGAAAGCCCTAGAAATTTCAAAATGGAATGAGAACCAAAGGCGGAGAAGAAAGAGGGGTTCCCTGACACTCGCAGAGTGCATTAAACTGTTCTGGGCTCAGATGGCACCAAAGTCCTGGTGGCAGCAAAAGACAGTCTAGAGATAGGAGCAGAAACGATGACCAGAAGAGCTACAGAGAAGTTAAACACACACACACACACACACACACACACAGTAAAACAAAACCTGCTCATCTAAAATAACACTATATGAACATATTCTTGACTCTTGGAAGACAAATAATCAACAACACTGGCTTAAAGAATCAATGTGCATAAATATCAGCTGTGAAAAGCTCACACAAAAGCATCCAGTTTATCCTTTTCTTTACATGTCCTTCTTCACAATGGCAACAGAAGATGCCCTCCAGCTCATCTGGTAAATCCTGGCCAGTGTACATACACACACACACACACACACACACACACACAAAACAAACAAACAAACAAACAAACAACCCCTTGCCATTGAGTTGTTTCCACCTCTTAGTGACCCCATGTCTCACAGAGTAGAACTCTGCTCCATGGGGTTGTCTCGGCTGCAATCTTTATGGAAGCGGATCAGCAAGCTTTCCTTGTGTAATCAAACTAGGGGGACTTGAGCCTTTAGGTTAGGTGACAAATTTAAAACAAAACAAAAGCACTAGAACTCTAGAATGTACAGGGATAATTATTATACCTGATTCCAAATTTGGGTCCCACGGGGTCATCTGGATTTACCTAATTTATCAAATATGTTACTCTAAATCAGTGGTACTTCCAACCCATGGTGACCCCATAAGCCTTGAGTAGAACTGTGAAACTTCAAAGTAGATTACCAGTTCTTTCTTCAAAGGCACTTAGGGGTAGATTTGAACTGCCAACCTTCTGATTAAGTATCTGCATGCTTAACATTTATCCCACTTGCTCCCACAGGGCTCTATATTTGGCTAATACACAGCTATTCTCATGCAGCCTGGATTTCCACATATACTATCTGGAGTTGTGCAAGTACTATTGTTGTTGCTAAATATCATTGTTTAGCAATGATTCTTATTTCAAATTACTCACTTACAACGAAGATCCATTTTTCTAGGTCAGTTTTCCCTCACTTTCAGCACAGTGTGCAGGCAAGAGTGAACGCCAAATGCAGAATTAAATGAGTAGTAAAACAAGACAAACACACACAAATACCCATTCCACAGTTTTATTAGGAAAATAAAAAAGCAATACATGATGTGCTTTTTGATCCTGAATTTCAACAGCGAAGTTGGACGGGCTTAGTGAATCTAGCCATTTTTCTCCTAATCTTAAGGAACATAATTAATATGTTTCCATTTTCAATTACTATATTGTGTGGGTATCAACTGGAACTGCTCCTGCTGTGTATTTGATTCCACTGACGATGGGGTGGGGTAGGCTTTAAATGATGTGTGAGCACTTCTGTTCTTTCTGTGCTCTGGTTTATGTGTTATTCATGACTTGCATTACAGACATGGCTGATACACAGATGTAAATGTTATTAAATCTTTTGTATTTTAGAGTCTTTGTGAAGGGCTTCTTTGTTTTCAAATAATTCTTTTAACAACCAAAAATAACTAATAATAAGGGACATTTCTTGGGAATTTTTTTCATTGAATTTTCTGATGAAGGATTTTTTTTCTCTTTACTGTTATCTTTTCATCAAAATAAGGATAAGCTGTCAGATAGAATAGTTATATTTTATTATAAACCCAAGAACAATTTTGTGTGTATACCTGCTTGTGTGCACAGATATTACATGTTAACTGTGTTTTTGTTTTTGTGAGACTTCAGTTCATATGTGTTGTATGTGGACATAAGGGTGCTTACGTGTGCACTGCTGCATGAGGGCTCTGGTTGCACCACTGTGTGGATTGTGTTGTGCTGGTGTGTATGCATTACTGCATGTAGGCTTTCTCTGTGAGTCTTCGTGTGAACTGTGTTGTGCAATGTTGTGTGTGTGTATGCACTATCGTAAGTGTGCTTTGTGGGCTGTGGTGTGAATTGTGTTGTGTATGTTGTGTGTGTACATGGTGTATGGGGGTGGACATATAACCATCATTATGCCAAATGAGTACACAAAATGACTCCATTTTTGATGATCTGTCAGAGATACAGTTGTCTTCCTGAATTTCGATATATGACATATTTTTTCATGTTTTCACTTTGCGCCATCCTCTTCAGCTTTTCAACAGAAATGTGGCAGAGGATAAAACTCTTCCTACAGACAGCACTTAACCAATCTGTGCCTTGCCTCTTACCTGCTCCCTTTCTTTGTGGATTTAAAATGTAAACAATGCTCCGAGGCTGAGCAATGCACCTCCACAAACACAGGTGACTTGACTGAAGGAGGTCAAGCCAGTGATGTGCATTTCAATCCTGAGATTAGTATTCGAATTCCAAAGAGCTGGAAAAGGAAAGCAAGTCCAGCCTCGCCTAATCCTAAATGCATTTAAAGAACAGCACGGAAGGCTATATCCGGCTAGATCTAATCTGGGGTGTATGATGGAGCCTAACACTTGGGTTGTAGCTCAAGATCTGCTGTTAACAGTCAGAAAGGTTTCCCTTTCTCTGGGCCTCAATCTCTTAGTTCTTGGAGAAAATGCTCTTTGAGGAATACTTCTGTTCTCATTAATAAGACTCATGTTATTAACCAAGAAGCCTTGGTGGCATAGTGGTGTGCAGTGGACTGCTAGCTGAGGGTCAGCAGTTTAAAACCACCAGCCACTCCCTGGGAGAAAGATGGGGTTTCCTACCCCCATACGCAGTCATGTGAATAGTAACAAACTTACTTCTCCTTCTATGCCGCTTCTTTCCTTTTCTCAGTCCATCTGTTACCCCAACTACTTAGGACTCTGACATTGCCTTCTGCCTTTCTTCAGTTCCAGTACTAGGATCAAAATATAATAGTCCTCCTTCATCTCTTCGCTAAGAAGCAAATTTCAGACAACACAAGTAAGTGAAAACGCTTTCCAATTTAAAAAAGTAGATAGGTATATATATATATATATATATATATACACACACATAGATAAGATACGTGTGTGTGTGTAGAGAGCGAGAGAGATTGACATTTTTTAATATTTATGTGTTATATCAACATGAAGGGATACTGGCTGTTAACCACAACGTGAGCAGTTTGAAACCAACAGGCACTAGAAGGCAGAAAGATGAGGCTTTCTGCTCTCACGAAGAGTTACAATCACAGTAGAGCACAGGGGCAGTTCTACACCATCCTATAGGGTTGCTATGGGTAGGGCTTTTGAGTTTGGTGTTTGGATTTCATATAAAGATGACTTACTATGTGCCAAACACATTTTAAAAAAGGAAAAAGAAGAGGAGAGGCTTGTTCTATATTGAGCGGCTAACAGACTAGGAAAGGAGATGATTGCTAAACAATAGCACAAATATTTTAAAATTACAATCAAACTTGCTCTAAGAATTATATGTGTAAAATCTTATATAAATACATGTATAATCTCATATACGCCTATAAAAATTATTTGTTCTATTATGGGTAAGTCGAAAGGAAGCATTAAAAAAAAGATCTTTTTCTGTACATATCTTTCCCTTCTTGGTTTTGTTCAATCATAAATGTAACAGGTTTTCCACGATACAGAGAAATAGAAACATCAAGACAAAGCTAACAAGTACTCTTTTTAAGATCTCCATGCCACAATATTAAGTAACTCCAAGGATTTACTTAGTAAGTAAATTCAAGGAGCAAGACAATATATAAACTCAGCTCCTTTGGGGTAAGAAATAATTAAAATTTTCTCTCTGGATGGTTTATAGTTTTGACTTTTACATTTAAATTTATGATCCAGTCCAAGTTGTTAATTTTTATGTTTACTACAGGAGATAGTAATAAAGGTTAATTTTGCTACAAATGGAAAAAGAAACAAACAAAAAAAATAAATGAACACATAATTATTTATGTTTTACATAAAGAAACATAGGGAGGATACACACCATTAAACAAACCAACAAACAAGTTCACAGTCATCCAGTAAATTCTGACTCAGAGACCCTAGTGGACAGGCTAGAACTGCCCCTGTGAGTTTCTGTGACTGTAACCCTCTACAGGAATAGAAACCTCTGGTTTCAAACTGCTGACCTTGTGGCTAGCAGCCCAATGCGCACCTACTTACCAGGACTCCTTAGATTGTTAGATGAATAGAGACAGCTGCATGCAATGTGGGGGTAGGGACAGGGTAGAGGGTCTCCGAATGGGACTGGACTTTCTCTAAAGGTACTGCTTTTTGATATTCCTACAGAAAACAAAAGTCAAACACCAAACAAAATCCTCAAGCCTACTGCCATCAAGTTCATTTTTATCAATAGCAATCCCCCATAGAGTTTCTGAGACTGGAAATCTCTACGGGAACAGACAACTTCTTCCTTCTCCCTCAGAGGAAGGTTTGAACTATTAACTCTGCAGTTATCAGGCCAATGGCTGACCCACACTGTCACCAGGGAGCCTCTACTATTGTAACAGGTCAACCAAAAGAGCAACCGCCTCCGTGAGCTGGATTTACACAGTTACTGCAGCACAGGCTCGGGCCAAGGACAGCACGCGAGGAGAGCGTAAGCCCAGGCTGTGTTAAAGGGTGCTGTATACGGGCCATTCTATGTTGGCATCAACTCAACAGCAACTAACTACAACACATTTTCTATACTAAATGTATAAAATAAAGATGGAAAAACAAACACTAATGCTGACCCTAATTTTATATCAAATTGATCAACAACTACATAGGAAGAGAAAATTAATTTGGAAACAGTATGCTTACACACTTCAGTGAGATATATTCTGAATAGAAAAATATGCAAAGAAATTTTGAGTTTTACTTTGTGGGTTATTATTAGTGTCACTACTGTTATAATTCTCATTATTTTGTATATATTGTACACTAGAGAAAATGGGAAAAGACTGACATTGTTGGTACTTACAGGTTTCACTCTGAGAGAAGGGGTGGGGGGGTGGGGGAAGATGATGAAACTGATTCTGCAGGACCTAACAAAAATAACTATTATTTTAGAATTGTATATTTCTCTTTCCTGTTAAATGTTTGATTTATGTATTTTGAGGCTCTTTGCCTAAGTGCATTTATATTTATTATGGTTATGTCCTCTATTTAAAAAGTTATCCTTTGATCATTACATAATGTCTTTCCTTGTCTCTTATACTGGTTTATTCCTTGGGGTCTATTTTATCAGAAATTAATATTATGACTTATTTTCTAATTTTGTTGCCATTTGCTTGAAATTTTCCCCCTATAATTGTTTGGGTATATCTTTATCTTTTTGTCTAAGGTGTGTCTGATTTAGACAGGAACACAAATGAATGAAGATATGGTTAATATTTAACTTACAATACAATATACCTAAGCAGAAAAGGCATCTCTTTTTTATTGATTGATTGATTGCTATATCTTTGTATATTACACAATTATTTACTATCATCCTACACTGGGGTAGGCAGTCTTCTACTATGGGGATACAACAGTGGATGAGATCTCAGGTCATGGGCACTATACCAAGTGGTGGGAAAAAAAGTACCGTATATACTCGAGTATAAGGTGGCCCAAATATCAGATGAGGCACTTAATTTTACCACAAAAACTTGCATAAAAAATGGGCTGAAAAACTCGGCTTATACATGCGTATATCTGGTAATAGGAAAGTAGACAATATTTTACAATAAATAACAAACAATTTTATACTGTAATACAATGAAGGTGTATTGAATTGTAATCCAATAGAGCATAAGATGACAGAACTGAGAGAAAGTCAGAAGACGATGGTGCTAGTATTTATAACTTTCCTTTCTGGGTTTGTGAATTTTTGTTGCTCACATCATTTGTCAGAACCCAATTTTCATGTCTAACATGGAAATAGTAATCTTTGCCTGCTTGTTTCCATCTCTGTGGTGACTATAAGAATTTCTGGAGACTGAATGGTATGTGTTAATCATTGGCAAATGATAGGATATCTTGGAATGTGCTTTAACAAATTGTCATCATTATTATAATAATGAGCCAGCATATGAGTTTCTTGCTACTACAATAGCATGAATTATGCAAGCAATTTGTTGTTACTATAGCAAATGAACTCCAATATTTAGGTGGCCTAAAATAATAGTGCATTTCTTCTTTACATAAAAATCTGAAAGCAAGCAGGCATCTTCTTCCATGTATGATTCCTGTGACTCTGTTATTGTCTATTGAATACTGCTCATCAGCATCTGGACAGCGAAAGGGAAAAGTGTAGGGCAAGGACGAGCCATTTCAGCCAAGCTTTGGCCTGAAATGGCACAAACACCTTAAAACTTGCTCACATGACCATAGCGTGCGATGGAAACTGTGCAATGAAGTCTAGCTTTGTAATCCCCAACACGAGGAGAGCATATGAATTCTCGTGAACAAAGAGCAGCCTCTTCTACTATGAATAAAATGTCTTTTCTCCTTTTCATACTCCCTTTAAAGTGTAGAATGGCATACATGTTACAAAGAATGAAAGGATAAATTCTACAGTCAGTTAAGTATTTGTTGTGGGCCCACTCTGTAGCAGGTACAATTCTATGCCAGTGTTTTCACCTGTGTGGCAAAGCACAGAACAGAATAATCCACAGTATACCCTAGGCACTGAGTATGTTTGCAGGTTATAAATCAATGAACGTTCTACCAGTTCCCAAACTCCATGAGAGCACATTTTGAGATCTCTACTTTGAGGTTTTACTGGTGTGCCTAGAGTTTTGTTGTTGTTGTTGTTTTTAGTGAAACCCATTGCTGTCTAGTTAATTCAGACTAGAAATACCTCATGTATTTTCCATTACTATAATCTTTATGGAAGCAGACTGCTGTTTCTTCCTCTCTGAGAGCATTTGGTAGGTTTGAACCACTGATCAGTGGGTTAGCAGCTGAGCACTTAATTTATGTGTCACCAGGGCTCCTTTAGGGAGCAATTGATATTAATATTTATTATATAATATAATTATCATAAATAAATGTTAATAATCTCTGTGCTTAAAACTTAAAATTATGTCTTGTTCCCCCAATTGAGCATATTGTATAGTATGATCCCAGAGCAAAACTTTTAATTATACTTTTCATCATTCTAAGATATCCATACTTTACCAAAATACACACAAATAACTGACAATGCCATAGAGTCATTAGTTTTATTTTAGGATCAAGTTTAATCAACCAATCAAGTAGGCAGAAGCTATTTTAAAATGAAAATCAGTAGGCACCTTTAGCTGAAAAGTTAAAAACAAGGGATCCTAACTTCAATTCCTTAAATCAAAGAATTGGCAAACTCTTGAAGGTCAAAATGTATTCTCAAGGTCAACGTGGATGTATCAGAGCCACACAAACATCAGCCATAGCAGCAAACGTGGCAATGTTGACCTTGATTAGAAAGAAGGGTTCACAAATGTACATAAAGTTAGTGTGCTTCGTGATATATTCAGAGATCAGTGAATTCAATTGAATCTGGATATAGCAGCTTGTTTCCCTCACATACTCATAATTATAAAGAATCACAATCAAACTGCTTTGGGATAATTCTAGTTTTCTATTTGGAATTAATTATCTAGCTTTACAAATATGCTTTTATTTTTCTCTTTTCATCCATCTATCAATCTTAGCAATATCTATAAATTATTTCAGCTCCCATAAGTTCCATTTCAAAGGTCATAAATATGTTCATATTTTATAACTATAAACATATTTAAATAAAATGAATTTAAAATTTTGAGATACATCATGAAGTAATAATTAATCTAAGTTATGTCTGCAGTGAGACTAGACAAGTCAGCCCAAGTACACTTGAGAAACCCAAAACAGAAGAATGTGCTAAAGAGAGCAATTTAACTTTTGAATATATCACTCATGTTTTGGGGCTCCTCTTCAGAACAATTAATCTCTAAATTAATTAAATGCTCTCATATGAATAACAGGAAAAAATGGAATGTTTCTGAAATATTCCTGACCATTTTACATGACAAGGCTCTCCTCGCTGCCAGATAAAATGTTCCTTGTCTTTGAAAGCCCATTTCAAATCCCTCTTCTGAGAAGCCTCTCTATAAGCCCAAATGAAAACAACAACAACACAACAACTCACTGCTACAATAGGTTCTAAGATTGTAATTCTATACAAGAGTTGAAAGCTTCAACTTTCTGCTTCGGAATGCCTAGAGTGTGGGTAGCAGTTCAACATGTACCCATTACGTCACCAGGGCCCAAACCAAATGCCTTGCCATCAATGTCGGGATTCTGAGACTGTAAATATGGGAGCAGATGGCCTCATCTTTATCCCATGTATTAGCTGTTAGGTTTGAACCACTGACCTTGTTCTCAGGAGATTAATACCTAACCCACAAAGCCATAAGAGGTCCTAACCCTAGGTAGGATAATGCTTCTTACTCTATTCTCCTAGTATATTTACCACAAACTCTTATGCATTCCACAATTCCATGCATCACAGCCAATAAGTTTATCAGAATTTCCTATTTGAAAGTGATTTACCTTAACAAGGGATCTTTCTTAATCATCTTTGAATCCATAATGTCTAGTATTTTGTTGTTCTTAGGTGCCCTCAAGTTGGTTCCGATTCATAGTGACCATATGTAGCATGGGTCTTGGTTATTTAAAATATGGTTAAAATGTTTGCGGAATATATGTGTGTGTGTGTGTGTGTGTGTGTGTGTGTGTGTGTGTGTGAACAATTCTGAAAAACATTATCTTTGTGTACTTTCGTGATTACACTGTAGTGAGCAAGTTTAACTGTGCATCTACTTACTAAACAGAATGCCGAAGAAGTCATGAGAAGATATAATCAAGCTGTGACTAATAAAGTGTCATTGCATTATTAAAAGTAAAGCTTTAAAGGGATAGAAATGTGTTTCTTAAAGGAATACTTCTTGTTGTACTATCAAGTCAGTTCTGACTCATAGTGACCATAAGTACAAAGAATGAAACGCTGACGAGTCCTGTGACCATCGGTACAATTGTTCTTATGTTCAAGCCTATTGCAGCCACGGTGCCAACCCATCTTGTCCAGGGCCTTTCTCCTTTGTGATGACGGTCTACTTTACCAAGCATGACATCCTTCTCCAAGGACTGGTATTCTCCTTACATGTCCAAAATACATGAGACAAAGTCTCACCATCCTTGACTCTAAGGAGCACTCTGGCCGCACTTCTTCCAAGATAGATTTATTTGTTTTTCTGACAGCCCATGGTACTTTCAATAATATTTGCCAACACAATAAAAACTCATTGATTCTTCTTTGGTCTTCCTTATACAATGTCCAACTTTCACATGCATATCAGGCAATTGAAAACACCATGGTATGGGTCAGGTGCACCTGAGAGCTCAAAGTAACATCCTTGCTTTTAACATTTTAAAGCAGCCTTGTGCAGATTTATCCATTGGAATGCATTATTTGATAACTTGACTGCTGCTTCCATGAGCATTGATGGTAGACACAAGGAAGATAAAATCCATGACAACATCAATCTTTTCTCTGTTTATCGTGTAAGTTACTGCTCCAGTTGTGCGGATTTTGGTTTTCTTTACATTGAGTTGTCATCCATACTGAAGACTGCAATCTCTGATCTTCATCATGATGTGTTTCAAGTCCTCAGTTAATATGCTCTCCTCCAATCCTGGTGACACATTCCCCTTCATCTAATCCACCTTTCTGATTATTTTATTTGTCCAGCATGCAAGTTTGTATAAGTATGGTGAAAGGATATAACTCCGATACCCATCTTTTCTGACTTAAACCATATTTCTTTGTTCTGTTCATACAACTACTTCTTGATCCAGGTACAAGTTCTTCATGAGCACAACGGAGTGTTCTGGAAAGCCCATTCTTATCAAGTATTTCCATAGTTACTTATGATCCAGAGTTAAATGTTTTGTGATAGTCAATAAAACACAAGTAAACATATTTCTGGTATTCTCTACTTTTAGCCAATATCAATCTGATATAAGCAATGATATTCCTTGTTCTATATCCTCTTTTTAATCTGGCCTGAATCTTTGACAGTTCCTTGTCAATGAATTGCTACAACTCTTGTTGGATGATCTTCAGCAATATTTTACTTGCATGTTACATCAATATAGTTCTATAATTATATCATTCTGTTGGGTTACTTTTCTTTGGAATGGGTACAAATATAGATCTCTTCCAGTCAGTTGGCCCAGTAGTTGTCTTCCAAATTTCTTGGCATAGCTGTGAGTGCTTCATAAGCCTCTTGAAACATTTCAATCGGTATTCCATAAATATCTAGAGCCTTGGTTTTGACTAATGCTTTCAGTAAAGCGAGAACTTTCTTCAGTGCCATTGGTTCTTGCTCGTATGCTACTTCTTGGAATGTTCAAATGTCTACTAGTTCTCTTTGGTCCAGTAAATCTATTTATTCTTTATATCTTCTTTTGATCCTCACTACATCACTCAAAATTTTTCCCATAGAATTTTTCAATATTGCAACTCAAGGCTTAAAAAAAATATACTTAGATACTCTAAACTTTAAATCAGGGATGCTCAATATGTCAATCGAGATCTACTATTCGATTGCAAATGTAGTGTGGGTAGATTGCACGGCATTTAAAAAATAGCCATAAGCCTATCATCAATCCCATCACTTAATTGATATACAGTACAGCCAATCAGATGTATTCTTAGGTGTCAAACACATGTGCAAACAACTGCGCTAAGTGCAGGAAAACTGACACGCTAAGTTATCACCAATTTTTAGACCTTGTTTTTTTTCCTCTTAAACGTAAGAAAGGGTATTAAAATGAGTGGGGGATCTGGACCAAGTAAGAAGGCAAAAATGTATCACTTTAATACGAATGGGAGATTTTGACACTACAAGTCGACATTCAGCTGAAGTCCAGAGTGCAGGAACAGTTCTGGAACTTGCTCGCAGAGGGAAAGTACCCAAACATGAGAAAATGTGCTACCTCCTTGACTGCATTATTCGGCTCTACTTATTTATGTGAGTCAGTCATTTCCCACATAAAGATCATTAAGTCCAAGTACCGTTCCACCAGGACTGATGATCATTTGGAAGTGTGCTTGAGGCTGGCGGTCAGCAGCTACTGTCCGGACTATGCCTTCCTGGCTCATTCCATTCAGTTCAAGTGATCAGAGTAAAGTCAGATAATGACAAAAAATGTACATAGTTAATTGTGTTGTGTTGCACAATATTGACTCCTGCGGTTATGCAAAGTACATAAATATATATTGTACATATAAATAATTTTAATGCATTTATGAATAAATGTAATAAATAAAAATATAATTTTTGTGGATGGTAGATCATTTAGACTTGATCATTTTATAAGTAGCTTGCATGCTGAAAAAGTGTGAGCACTCCTGCTTTAAATGAATGAATTAAAGAAACAGCTATTAAAGAAAGTTAATTCCTAGTTTAATACTTATACAAAAAGATAATTGCAGTCCCAAATTGCTTTTCTTGAACTTTCTACCAAAGGTTTAGCACAGCAGTTCTCAACCTGGGGGTCATGACCCCTTTGGGGGTTGAATGACCCTTTCACAGGGGTTGCCCAATTCATAATGGTAGCAAACTATAGTTATGAAGTAGCAACGAAAATAATTTTATGTTTGGGGGGTTACCACAACATGAGGAACTCTGTTAAACGGTCATGGCATTAGGATGGTTGAGAAACACTGGTTTAGCAGATTATAATACCAATTTCACATAAACTCTTAAAGAAAATGGAATGAGTGGGAACAGTTTATTTCTTGAGTCCAGCATTATACTGGTACCAGTCAGAGCTGTTATAAGAAGTATATAGAATGCTACCTTTTAAGACATATATGTGAAATTTTATAATACCATACTAGCCAATAAAATCCAGAAATCATTCATGAATTACAATACATCAATTCCAAGTACGGTTTATGTTGAGATAGAAAACTCACTGTATTAAAAAATTAAAATTCCTTAAAAAACATTAAGTTCTAAAAACTTGTGGAAAAAGGGACTTTTTCCCTGAAATTTTTTAACCCCACTCATATAGCCACTGATAGAATCCAGTTAATTAATGATGAAAACTTTTACCTGCACAGGAATAAAATGGAAGTCTTAAACCTGCCAAAGGTCTTCTAAAAACACACTCAAGAAAATAAAAATCCAAATACTAAAATATTTTGCCCCATCAGGAATAAAATTGGAAGGTTCATCTCAATTCTACTAGTCAACATTATACTTGAGGTTCTAGGCAATTCAATAATTCAAGATAAACAAATAAAAGGCATACAATTTTTAAAGGAAAAAAATATATAATTGCTTTATTTGCTGAAGACAAGTTTTTATATTGTTGTAGGGTATAAAAGGAGACCTATATCTCATATATAATTTGGGAAAACATTTTCTAAGTTTGAACCAGAACAAAGACAAAGGTACATCATCCAGATGAGATAGGCCATTACCATCAGGGCATAATGGTATCCAAGGGTTTACAGAGATTCAAAGATTTCAATAGGACCTGGGAAGGCAATAGAAACTCACAAAAGCATAATTGGCTATCGATCAATACATCACAGTGAAAAGCTAGATTACAGAACTGAGAAAAGGAACAATGATTGGGACACACACTTTATCGTAACAGTTTATGATTTCCAATAACATGGTGCTGTAGTAAAGGGACCATGTTGGGAGCTCTGTGGTGATTGTTGGGGTTGGGGACTGAGAGGCTTAGTGGGGGGGGGTCTGGGATGTACGAGAGCCTTGCAAAAATTCAGAGTCTACTCCAACTGGTCAGTCAACCTTCCCCAAAGCACTGATCCGTCCTGCCCCCCTGTATGCACTGCGGCCTCCAGTGTCCTGTGGGCTGGTGCCTGGATTATGCCAGTCTGAACTACCTGCACCACCAGGGCTTCACACCACCGCTGTCCACAGATTTCCCACTGCTGCTGTCCCTAGCTCTCCTACTGGCCCCGCCTAGCTCCATGGCTTCCCTGCCGTGGCCACCAACCCCCATCTGCCGTTAGTGGCTTCTTGCTCCTGCCAACCCCCACACCATCACAATTTCCTGTGTGATTGGTCTGCCCAGAATCACCATCGTTGCCCACAACCAATCCGCCTGCGCTGCTGAAGCTGACCTCCAAAAAGGTAATCCTAGCTGTTGAGGAAGAGAGTAAAACTCGATGAGATAAAGATACAGTCTGATAATGCAGTGCAGTCGGCTACAGGTAGTTCTTGGAATCTTTCTTACTAGTCTCCAGAGAGATAACTCAGGGCTCGTGAACTCCTGGGAAAATGGTGCCAAACTTCACCAAAATAAAATGCAAACAATCCACTTCAACAACCTCTTTAAGAACTGAAAAGAAAATGATATGTCCAAGGATGTTCTTATCCTAAAGACATACATAGAAGAAGCAGATGTTGAACTGACACAGAAAGAACCCTTCAGAATGCTGCTTAGAGTCATACAGGATATGAGAGAATCAATACTAGAAAAAGATGAAATAATATAGAAGATAGAATCAACACACTGAAAGGAAATACAAGAGTTAAGGGACGAGGCAACAGAATCCAAGAACAAGGTAGGAAATCTCACCAACAGGCTAGAAGAAGCAGAAAACCCTATGAGGAATCTCAACTATAACCAAGCATATTTAAACTAATGGGAAAGGTAAGCAACCAAGATAATCAAAGAAGCTGAAGAAAACATGAGAAAAATGAGCATCTTCAATACTATGAAGATGAACAATATTTGAATACTTGTGATACCAGAACAAGACACAATCAAGAAATCAACAGCCAAATTAGCAAGGGAATTCCTGGAAGAAATCTTCCCTAATTTAGTGAATGAGAATGAGACAATTATCCAGAAAGCAGAAAAGACACCAATTAGACTGAACCCCGAGAAGAATACTCCAAAGTATATAGTAGTCAAATTATCAAAGGTTGGGGAAAAGGAGAAAATCATAAGATCAGGTTGAGAAAAAAAGGCAGTATCAGATAAGAATATGCTCAGACTTTTCAGCAGATTCCATGAAGAAGAGGAGAGGTTGGAGTAACATCTTCTGAAAGTTGAAGGAGAATAATGGCAACCCAAGAATCCTCTATCCTGCAAAACTATCCATCAAA
>NW_022103968.1:69548516-69552572 GCF_000313985.2 Echinops telfairi | reverse complement strand
AAGAGACACATCTTAAGCTCACACATAAAAATAGGTTGAAAATCAAAGGCTGGCAATAAGTATACCAAGCAAATGGTGATTTTCAAAAGCAGGATTTACAATCCTAATCTCTTACAAAAGTCTATCTCAAGTTGCAAGAACTAAAAAGAGATAAGGATGGGCACTATATAATACTCTAGGGATCAGTAGACCAAGAACCAGTGAATATAATAAATATATATGTACCCAATGAGAGACCCACAAAATTCATCAATCAAATCCTTCAAAGGATGATAAAAGAAATCACAGGTTCAACAATCACAGTAGGTGACATTAATACACTGCTGTCTGAGAAAGATCAGTAGGAACCAAGCTTAACAAGGAGGCTACAGAAATAAACTCTACATCTAGGAAAGTCAACCTAATAGACATATATAGAACTCTCTACACAAATGCAAAAACAACCATCCCATTCTTTTCATGTGCACATGCACATATTTGAAAAGAGACCATATGCTGTGATACAAATCAAGCTTGAGTAAATTCAAACATATAGAAGTCATTCGGATTTTCTTCTCTGATCAGTATGCCATAAAGTTGGAAATCAACAAAAGAAAGATAAAACAAAATAAAATGAAGGAGAAATACTTGAAGGATGAATAACTTGTTTCTTTAAAAGGAGTGAATACTGGCCCAAATTAGAGACAAATTAGGAAGTGTTTAGGAACTAATGAGAATGAGAAAACAATGTAACAAAACCTCTGGTGTATCAAAACCTATGTGAAGCAGCAGAAGACATTTGATAGCGATAAAAGCACATCTGAGGAAGGAAGAAAGACTTATGGTGGTTACTCTATCACAAAACCTTCAGTAATTGGAACAAAGTCAACATAATAATCCCTCTAATAGCAAATGAAAAGAAATAATAAAAATCAGGGCAGAGATAAACATAAATGGGTGGGAAAACAAGAAATTAATTTTTAAAAATCAAGGCAGTAAAATGTTGGTTTTTCAAAAGGATTAACAGTATTGACTAACCATTGGCAAATCTAACCAAAGATATTAAGGATATTCAGGTTAAGGGATGAAACAGGAGAAATTTCAATGGATCCTAATGAAATTAAAAGATTAGTTACAAAGTACTAAGAAGTTCTGTACTCCAATCAATATAACAACTTGCAAGACATGGAAAAATACTTGGAAAAACAATCCCTCCCCAGATTATCCCATATAAATAAATGTCAAGAGCCTCAACAGACCCATATCATAAACAGAAATAGATGAGTTTATGAAGGATCTACCAACTAAGAAACATCCCGGCCCAGACGGCTTCACAGGAGAATTCTACCAAGCATTCAGGGACGAGCTGATACCAGTTCTACACAAGCTCTTCCAGCACATTGAAAAAGCAACAAAGTACCAAACACATTCTTTGAAGCTAGTATAACACTGACACCAAAACCAGACAAGGGTCCCACAAGAATAGGGAATTACAGACTGATACCTCTAATGATCATCAATGCAAAAATCCTTTAACAGAATTTTGACCAAAAGAATACTAAAATATATAAAAAGAATAATTCATCATGACCAAGCAGGATTCATACCAGGGATGCAGGGATGATTCGACAACTGAAAGTCCATTAACACTACCCATTGCATTGAGAAGCAAAAGGACAAGAACAATATACTAATATCAAAAGACTCATAGAAAGCATTTGACAACATTTAACACCCATTCCTAATTAAGACACTCAAGACAATTGGTTTGGAAGAAAATTACCTCAATATAATTAAAGCTATATATGAAAAACCAACAGCCTGCATTATAATCAATGGAGAAAGATATAAACAATCTCATTGAAAAAGCGGACCATGAAAGCATTCTCCTTGTCCTCACTTTTATTCAACATTTTTCTGGCGGTCCTACCTAATAACTTAAGCAACAGAAGGATATCAAAGTATTTGTTTGGGGAAAAAAGTGAAACTATCGTTATTTGCAGGTTATATGATTTTATATATTGAAAACCCCAAAAGCTCCACAAGAGGAGTGCTTGAAGCTATAAAGCAGCAGTTCTCAACCTGTGGGTTGCTACCCCTTTGGGGGCTGAACAACCCTTTCACAGGGGTCGCCATAATAGTAGCAAAATTACAGCTATGAAGTAGCAATGAACATAATTTTATGGTTGGGGGGGGTCACCACAACATGAGGAACTGTATTAAAGAATCACAGCTTTAGGAAGGTTGAGAACCACTGCTATAGAGGATTATGGAGGAATGGCAGAATACAAGATCAACAACCAGAAGTCAATCAGATTGCTACAACTGATGGAATTACAGAAAAAGAGATCAAGATGGTAGTACCATTCACAATAGCCAAGCATAAATTGAGATTTTAGGTATATACCCAACCCAAAAGATCTGTATGAAGAAAACTACAGAACATTATTGAAAAAAAACAAACAAAAGAGACCTTCACAAATGGAAGAATATCCCATATTCCATGGGTCAGAAGGCTCAATATTATCAGATGTCAATCCTACCCAAGGCATTGTATAAGTTCAATGCAATTCTTATACAAATACTAGTATCTTTTTTCAAAGAAATGGAAAAGCTGACTATCAACTTCCTATGGAAAAGGAAGAAGCCCAGAATTGGCAAAGAACTCCTCAAGATGATGAATAAAGTGGGAGAGCTTGCATTATTTGACTTTAAAACATATTATACCATTACAGTAGTCTAAACAGCATGGTACTGGTATAATTATAGATATATGGACCAATGAATAGAAACAGAAAATCCAGAAATAAAATCTGCAAACAGATGACCGATTTTCAATAAAGGCCCCCAAAACAACAAATGAGAAGTAGATGGCCTCTTTAACAAATGATGCTGGAAACCTGGATATCTACCTGGATAAAAATGAAGCAAGACCCTTACCTCACTCCATACACAAGAACAAATTCAAGGTGGATCACAGACCTTGAGGTAAAACCCCAAACTAGCAGGATTATCAGAGAATTGGTACAAACCTAAGAATCTTGGCACAGGGAATACATGGGGTATCAAAAATAAGGAAGGATACACACACAGAGGAAGAAAAATATGATTGGGCCATAGTAAAGATAAAACACTTGTGTACATCGAAAGATTTCATCAAGAGAATAATAAGAGGGCCCACAGACTATAAAAAGATTTTTAGCAATGACATATCAGATGTGTTAGACAGGGTTCTCTAAAGAAACAAAACCAGGACACTAATAATTATATGCAGATATAGATAACATAAGAAATAAACGGTTAATTAATCTATAAAGCAGTACAAATGGCTCAGGGCAACTCACTTCTGTGAGACAGCTAGTACACTGACAGTCCTTCAAGTCTTGAGGGCCACTGGGTAGTCCTCCATAGAGCAATTCAGGCTATCCAGCCACAGGCAGTAAACAGCAAGGCAGGTCACCAACAGTCAGCCAGATGACAGAGTCTGACAGTCCCCAGTTCAAGAGATATACATTCCAGTAGCAGGTCTTGAAGAAACCTCAAGTTACAGCGACACAGTCCATGGGTTAGATGTCCCACAGGTAGCGTAGCTTGCAAATGGAGGCACAGAACAAGCAAGGCAGCCGCACACTGGCCTGATGACCCCAGAGCAAGAGAGAGAGAGACAAGGCTTGCCAAGCCATTTATCTCTCCACCCTTCAACTAATCTCACATGTGTTCATTGGCCATATTGGCACAACAAACCTACCTATCACATCAGACATGGGAATTATTATTAAAATCTACAGAACTCTGCAAGTTTTCAATAAGGAAAAAAAAATTGCCCACCAAAGAGGTGGGCAAAAGGCCAGAACAGAAGATTCACAAAGGAGGAAACCTGAATGGCCAATAAATATATGAGAAAATTTTCCTGATCAATAGCCATCTGGGAAATGCAAATTAAAACAACTAGGAGATACCACCTAACACCCACAAAGTTAACCAAATTAAAAAATACCAAAAGTCAGAGTCCATCGGTAGGCAACTGAACGCCCCCTTGCTGAGGGGTTGTGGGGAGGAGACGAGCCAATCAGGGTG
>NW_022103968.1:69545199-69548336 GCF_000313985.2 Echinops telfairi | reverse complement strand
TGGGGTAGAAGCTGGGAACCGATTACAAGAATCTAAGTATAGCCTCTTCCCTGGGGGATGGACAGCAGAGAAGAGGGTGGAGGGAGATGTCGGACAGTGTAACTTATGACAAAACTATAATTTATGAATTATGAAGGGTTCATGAGGGAGGGGGAGTGGGGAGGGAGGGGGAAAATGAGCAACTGATATTAAGGGCTAAAGTCGAAGACAAATGTTTTGAGAACGATGAGGGCAACAAATGTACATATGTGCTTGACACAATGTATGTATGTATGGATTGTGATAAGAATTGTACGAGCCCCCAATAAAATAATTAAAAAACAACAACACAAAAAGAAAAGCAACAAATGTTGGATGGGGTGGGGTGAGATATGAACTCTCATCTATGCTGCTGGTCTTGTAGATATATACTGCCATTGTGGAAAGCAATTTGGCGATGTCTAAAACAGATGGAAATCGAATTACCTTACAACTGAGCAAACCCCCTATTGGGTATATACCCAGATGAAATAAGAAACAGATCACCACCAGACATCTGCGATCCAATGTTCATCACTATGCAGATCACAATTGCAAAGATTTGGAAATAGACATATGGATTAAAAAGCTCTGGTTTATACACACACTGGATATTATGCATCCCTAAAAAAGTGATGAAAAGATGAAGCATCAAGTCTCATGGAAAGAGTCGGAGAATATTATAATATTTTGTGCAGTTAGCTAAGCACAAAAGGACAATTACAACATAAGTCCATTGAGGTAAGTTCAAACAATGGAACGGGCATAGAGGAAAATGCGCCTAATGCATAGTTCCCAGGCTGATGACCAGATACTCGGGCATGAGTAGACCAAATCCAAGGATGCATATGGCACCAAAAAAAAAAGATGCAGATATTGCCTGCACTGAAAGACAACACCCCCCCTATACCTTTAAGGCCCATGTGTGGGTGTGGAGGGCGTTTTAAAAAGGATGGAAATGGGGGTACAGGGCACTAATCCATCCAAGGGGAGGGTATTTTTTATGTTTCCACAGGAAAGGGAGAGAGAGTAGACCTCATTCTGGTGCTCTAATCCTTGAGGACAATAGAGAGGATGCAGGGCCTGCTCCAGCTTAGACTTGATGTCCCCTCCCTAGATGACAGAGCTAGAGGACAACACTGAAGGTGTAGTCTAGGGAGAGCAGCTGGTCTGTCCTGCCCACTTGGGAGCAAACCAAAAGGGGAATGCAACAGATCTGTAATGGGAGCAAAACCACTACGTCTCTGAAAAATCCCAATTGTAGACTTCTGACTGGGGAACGTACTTGGCACCTCATTTGAACTGGCTGGGGGTTACTCATACAGGGAACACACTGAAAGTCTAAAGGTGGAATGGGGTGAGGGAGGGCACTAGACCGTTTCATCCCTGACTGCAGGAAGTGTGCCTTTTGCCCATGAACGCTGAGGACTAAAAGGGTATAAGTGCTGTTGGGTCAACAGGTTCTGGGATTTGGAACTCTGAGAGAAATGGGAACTGAACTGATAGATTATTACCTGTCCTTCTGTCCATTAACAGAGAGATACTCATCTATTATGGGACAGGTAACAGTTACACATGCAACTATTTATATGGTCTTTCTTTTCTTTTAAGAATATTTTATTTATTCAATCTTTTTATTATCTTCTTTCTTTCTTTTTTTCTTTTGGGAGCTTATTTACTTAAGATAGGCAGGATAAGCAAACCCAAGGAGACAGTGATGGGACCAATGTTTCTGGGGAAGCATGGGAGGGAGGAGGGAAAGGGAGGGGAGTGGTGAGTCAACAAGTACAGGGACGGGGAAATAGCAAGGGTACTAAAATAGATGGTGAGGAGGGTGTAGCATGCCTGGATCTGTTTGATGAATTCAAACTTACTGGAGAGGAATTACTGAGAGGTGAATGATGGGCAAGCATGATGGTTGGGCAGGAGGAAAGAACAAAGAAACAGAAAAAGAACAAAGTATAAGTTATATATAGGTATAAATATTGAGGTATATATATATATATATATGTAAATACATAAAAATAGATATACTTTCTCTCTAAATATATACAACATTGTATATTATTATATCTATAAATACAACAAGGAAGCAGATGGACTTTGGGCCTCTACTAAAATCTTACCTCAGTACAAGAATGGTTTGTTCTAATAAGTTGTCTGTATGATACTCACCTTCCCAACACCATCGCTGAAGACAAAATGGATGCATGAGCAAATGTAGTGAAGAAAGCATATAATTTTAAAAACAGTATTAGAAGATATAGCATCTGGGGTCTTAATGGCTTGAAGTTAAACAAGCCACCATCCAGTAGGGAAGCAATAAAGTCCACATGAAGGAAGCACACCAGCCTGTGTGATCATGAGGTGTCAGTGGAAATAGAGAGCAGAAGTTCAAAAAACAAGCAATCAAATTGATGTGAAGGAGTGTGGTCAAAGGAGACCCCCAAATCACCTGTAAGATAATTGGACAGCCCCTCACAGAAGGGCAGCATAGAAGGGACAGTAAGTCCAGGGTGAGGTATAGCACTGATGAGACAGGTAACTATCCTCTAGTTCTTTAATAGTTCCTCCCCTCATTATTACGATGTTTTTTTTAACCTCATTAATCTTGTTAGACATGCATATGTTCATTTGTATAATTAAGATCTTTTGATCTATGAAAGTCAAGATAGATAACACTTTCAGAAGTAGTAATTGGAGTAATGATTCCCTGAAGGTAGGGGAAGATGGGGGAGGGAGAGAGAAGGGGAAGTTGATAGCAATGGTCACTGTATAATCCCACTCGAGGGGAACGAATAACAGAATTGTAGGCAAATGAATATATTGGATGGTGTAAGACACAACTATATCTATCTATCATCTATCTATCTACCTATCTATCTATCTCTATCTATCATCTATCTCTATCTATCTATCTATCTATCTATCTATCTATCTATCTATCTATCTATCATCTATCTATCATCATGTGCCTGAGGGGAATAGGGTGAAGGAGCCAGGGGATAAAGGAGAGTTGATATCAAGGAGTTCAGCTTTAAAACTGATGATAGTAGCAATTGTACAATATTGTTTGATGTGATTGAACTATGGATTGTTACATCTGTAAGAGCTCCTAA
>NW_022103968.1:69527054-69543915 GCF_000313985.2 Echinops telfairi | reverse complement strand
AGCACCTCCCTGATTTCTTTCTTCACTTCTTCTATGTTGTCAGATCACTGTCCTTTAATGTCCCTCTTCACTTGTGGAAACAAAAAGAAGTTGAATGGAGAGAGGTCAGGCGAGTCAGGTGCGTGGGACAAAACAGGCGTGCTGTTTTTTGCTCAAAACTGACACACTGAAAAGGCTGCATGAGCTGATGCATTGTTGTTGTGGCAAAAGCAGTCCCCTGCCACAAATCAGGCCTTCTGTGTCACACACTGTTACACAATCTTTTCAGAAACTCTAAATAGAAAGCTTGATTAACAGTCTGACGGTGCAACCAAATGCACTATGAGTCAACATTTTCATCTGTTTAGGAAGCTGATGGTCATCGAGAATGAGGTTTTTCATCGATCAACATTTCACCTTGTTTGAAATGAGAAAACCACTCATACCTTTGAGTTATTCTCATAGCATTGTTCTTGTAAGCTATGTTCTACATCACAAGAGTTTTGGTGGTATTTTTCCCCTATCAGGAAACAAAATTTCACTGCCACACATTGTTCTCTTAAATCACCCATCACAAAAAACAAGGCTAGAGAGAAACTGCTTTTACAACAAAATTCATGGTGACCAAAGAGAACCTCCCAGATGACCCCAGTTGGTGCACTACCTCAGAGCGAATTGTTCAATGTTCATCATGTGATGCTGAAACAATTGCAAAACAAAGAACCTGACCATAACCTCAAAAAAACTCAACTCAAACTCACAACCATCAAATAAATTCTGACTTAAAGCGTCCCTATAGGACAAAATAGAATAGCCTTTGTGGGTTTCTGAGACTGTAAATCTTTAGAGGAGTAGAAAGCTTCGTCTTTCTCCTTAAGAGTGGTTAGTGGTTTCAAACTGCTGACCTTACAATAGCAGCCCAACATATGACCAGGACTCATTGACAATTACCTCATATCATATAATTATATGTGTGGTAGTTAGGGATTATGTCAAACTAGACACTCTCCTGCCTTGGGGTGGCTTGGTGTCACCTCTTTTGGGGTGTGGCCTTGGTGTAAGAATGAGGAACTCTGGGAACTGCTCTTTCTCTACCCCTCCACCTTTCTGCCTGCTGGACTTCTGCATACCACAAAGGGTGTCCCTTTGTGGGTCATACAACCCGACGAGTTGCCAACATTTTGCCACATTTACACTGACTTTAGATCTACAAGACTTCACCCATGAGCTTGTGATCTCTTTCCTTCCTGGCTTCCCTTTCTGCATCCTCAGTCTGCAGCTCTGTGAGTCTGAAGAGGGCCCTGTCTTGAGCTGAACTGAGCTGTGATGTCATTTTGATATATAATTATTTCTTGTTATAAAGCTCTTTCTTTTACATATGAAATTTGTTCTCCTAGCCAATCTGGTTTAACACAAAATGTAAAGAAGAAAATGATAACACTTCTAAGGAAATCATAGGACATTGTGACAGGATTTGGGGAAAATATGGCCAGCAGGTAATAAGCAAAGGAAAACTTCCTTAGCAACTACTGGAGAGATTCCAGCCCAAGGGAAGAACTGCATTCCCTCAAAGTCAGGAAAAAATAACTAAAATAACTAAAAAGCTAAGTACCACCAAGTTTATTTTAAAGTTGGAAATCAGCAATGCTTACTGACTGACTGATACCCCTTCACTGATACCCCAGTGGCCCATGCCACTTCTGTGTTCTCTCCTTCTCCTGCACACGCTGATCCTTCTCAGTGCATAAACCAACTCAGCCAAACCTTTTAGCTTGCTGGTCTTAAGGGAATCTGGGCAGATAGCAGACCACATGGGCAGCTTGGTTCAGATATCCTCACTGTCCAAGCATTTTGTCCTCTTTCTTCTTCTTTCTCTCTCTCTCTCTCTCTCTCTCTCTCTCTCTCTCTCTTTTTGTATCATCGCCCCAAGTCCACTACAATCCACATCGTAGACACATGCACACAACAGAATGAACAAGAATCCCTACCCAGTGACTCTTTATTTCACTTTTATCCCCTTTATCTTATGTGATTTTCATCTATTTTATTCTTTTTGTTCATTCCTGGTTCCCTCCTATGCACTCTTCCCTTGTGACCCGGCCTCTCTACAAAAATGGAGGCATCCTGGGCAAAACAAGGCAGGTTCTGCAAACCGGGCACAACCACCTAAATCAGTGTGATTAACCAGATTTTCCTCTTTCTCTAAAAGTATAGGCTTATTCATGCCCATGCTACCACAGCAGAAGAACTCCAGCACCCCCCATCCAGTCACATGCCCATCTTTACTTCTTTTTCTCTCTGTGCACATTTACAACGTTCATTCTTCTTGTCTATTTCTTTCTTCTTTGTCCTCTTCCTCTTCTTTCTTTCCTTCTATATTTTACTTTACACACACACACACACACACACACACACGGAGAGAGAAAGAGAGAGAGAATATGCTCTTGTTCTGGTCCTGGTTTGATTATTTGCTCATACTTTTTTCCTGCCCCACTCATTATCCCTCTCTGGTGTCTCTCTCCTTTTCATAGTGAAATATAATTTAATTATGCATGTTAATTCTTATTGCCTCTCTTAAAATACATTTCCCATTGTTTTTACATATTTTTGTCTAACGAGGTAGGCACTTATTATTTTTGCAATCTTTTTTATTCTCTCTCTTCTTTATTCTAAATTTTCCACTTATCCATATCTCTCAGTTTTTCTCCATTTCCCCATTGTGTGTTTTCCAGTTCCTATTAGACCTCCCTCAAGTCACTAGATAAAGCCAACCACCCATAAATGACCCAGTAGCTCACACACCATTAATAGATGCACGATAAAGCCACAGAAACAAAATAATGAAGATAAACAAACATGAACAATAAATCTGCCTGGCCCATTGGAACACTGTTAAAAAGAGGAGCTGGAATTAATAAGGGTGTTATGGTCACTTCAAAAGGTGGGGAATCCTCATGGAAACTATGGAAGATTTTGAAAAACTTGAAATCTCATAGCAAAAGCTGTGAGGTATTCCAGAAGGTAAACACGATAACAAAATTAGACAACATAATAAAAAACCTGAGAAATATATCACCCAGAAAGCAATACAATGAAAGGAGCACTCAAAACAAAACAGAATTAGAGGATAAAGAAGGCACCAACAAAATACCCCCAAAGAACAACAAAAACACAAACAGCAAAATGACTGCAATAAACTAAATTATATCATTAATGACACTGAAGGTCAATGGATTAAATGCACTAAACAAGATATAGAGTAGCAGATTAGATTAGAAAATAAGACACATCTTTATGCTGCCTACAAGCCATGCATATTAAACTCAAAGATGAAAATAGACTAAAATTTTCAGAATGGCGAAAAATCTATCAATTCAATTGTAATAACAGCAATAAAAAATTGCAAGTAACAACATAAATACCTGATAAAATAGACTTCAAAAAATAGCACAACGAGAGAGTAGAATGGATACTACATATGATTTAAGAAAAAATCATTCATAAATTATGAAGAGTTCATGAGGGAGGGAGGGTGAGGGATGGAGGATAAAAATGAGAAGCTGCTACCAAGGTCTCAAGTAGAAATAAAATGTTTTGAAAATGATGATGGCAACAAATTCGCTTGACACCTGGATGGATGGATGGTTTGTGATAAGAGTTGTATAAGCCCCCAATAAACTGATTTTTTTTTAAAAGAAAGAGCAGAACAAGAAGACATACCATCATAAAAATATACACTCCTAATAAAAGACCTTCAACATGCATCAATCAAACCTCACAGAGTTCACAGTGACATCTCAACAATAATAGTAAGAGACTTCAACAAGGCAATTCAGAGATGTAGGAAAGAAACTCAAAAAAGAAACAGAATAGCTAAGCAACCCAATCAACCTCCTAGACATATACAGATATATAGAGAACATTCCACCTAATGCAGTGTACATTCTTCTCCAGTGCACACAGCATATTGTCTCAAATAGACCAAATGTTAGGCCACAAAGAAAGCCTTAAATTAAAAAAAAGTAATATCCTACAATCCATCTTCTAAGATCACAATGCTATAAATGTGGAAATCAATAATAGAACAAAACAAGAAGATAAAGCCAACACATGTAGACTGAACAACACTCTACTGTAAAACACCTGGTTAACAGGTCAGATAAAAGATGAAATGGAGAAATTCCGTGAAGCAAATGAAAACAATAAAACAACATACCAAATTTTGTGACTCAGCAAAATCAGTCATCAGAGGGCAATTTACAGCAATCAATGCACACATGAAAAAAGAGGAGAAATACAAAATCAACACCTCCAATAACTAGAACAAGAGCAATAACATGAAACTTCCCACATAATAAATGACAAAATAGATGACTTGGATCTACTAAAAATATATTTTTGTACATCAAGAAACTTTATGAATTGGGAAAAATAAAAGCCCACAAATAAGAACATCTTTTTAGCAATGACACCATGCCAAAGGGACTATACATTCGAATCTATATACTTATGTAATACCTCAATAAGAAAAAACAAACAATCCAATTACAAAGTGCCTCAAAAATATAAACAGGCAGTTCACTAAACATGACACTCAAATGGCTGAAACACAAAATAATAAATGCTCGTGATCATTAGCTATCTAGGAGATGCAAACCAAACAAAAATGACACTGTATACCTACAAAAGTAGCCAATTCAAAAAACAAAATAATGCTGCAAAGGATGTGGAGAGATTGGAACTCTTATATATTGCTGCTGGGCTTGTAAACATGTACAATCATTGTGGAAAGCAAAATGGCACTACTTAAAGCAACTTGGAATCGACATGCCGTGTGACCTCGTAATACCTCTGCTAAGAAAATCCCCAAAGAAGTAAGAATTATAACACTAATATACATAAACTCCCCTGTGTTTATTGCAGCATGGTCCAGTAATAAAAAGCTAGAAATCGCTCAAATGTTCATCAGTAGAAGAATAAAGAAACTCTGGTACATACCCACAATAGAATACTATGCATTCCTAAGAAACACTGATGAAACCATGCAACACCTCATGCCATGAATGGACCTGGAAACCATGTGTGAGGTTAGCGAATCACACAAGGATGGCTATTGTATGAGATCACTAGTATAAAAATATACACCAAGACAAATGCAGGCATCTGTTCTCAGCAATGTGCCTGTGTGACTGCCTAATACTCTCGATCCATATATTACCCCCTTTTTCGGTATATCATGAAAACCACTTCAAGACAGGAGGCCACACCTTAACTCGGTCAGTTTTTCACATTTGGGGGAGAAGGAGAAGACCTCTTGGCTCCTGCCACATCACATTGCTCAAAGGTTACCTCAAATGAACAGATCCTCCAACAAGGGTGCTCAATGAACCTTCATGGAAATTCAAGTCCAGAGTTCGGGGGACAGGTGGAAGGTGGTTATACTTCAGTTGGTAGGCCAGTCAGGCAGACCAACTTATACTATTGGGGGGTGGGATGGGTTGACAGCAAAATGCTAGCCATGATTTATACAGATCCCCAAAGGGAGAATGTGTCCAGTATTATGTTCCTAATGGGTCACTTTAGACTTAGTTTCTATCAAGCTCTTGGTGACCCAATCTGTCCTTTTGAGGTGCAAAATATCCTACTTCAGTCGCACCAGAAGGGTCTCATTTGGAAGCCCTCCTAAATAAACTAGATTTAACAATAAACTCACCGATTGCAACCGTTAAGTCTCTTGAACCTAAGGCTGAAATGCCCTAGTGTGAAAAGAGCCATATGACTGTGACCCCAAATGTTATATATTTGGAGGTCATTGGACTTTGATTCAGATCGCTTGCTTTGATGATGATGGCAGCTAGGCAATATCCTATATTTGCTATTATCATGCTCTCTTATAACATGTGGGACTTTATCTTTGTGAAAGAGTGTTGTTGAAAGTTTTTCCCTATCTCCAGTGCTCATTGTTTGTGTACATAGTGCCCAGTCACTTGAGTATTTGAATTTTAGAGGTCAAAAATCCAAGTATTTTGGTCTAAAATCTGTCATATATATATATCTGTCATATATATCTGTCATATATATATACACTTTCCTTTTCTAAAGAGTATTTGAAATTCTATAACATTGGCTAAATTAATTGTAGTACCAATAAAATTATCATATGCCCCATGGGGATATTTATAATGTTCCTCAATAAAAGGATAATGTCTTTAAACATCATATTTGTTAAACATAATGATGTTTAAAGATACCATTATCCTTTTATTGAGGAACATTACAAATCATACAGGAACATAAACAAACTATAGATACACGAATGAATTTTTAGCTTGCACTTAATCATAGCCCTAATCTAAGAATAGTTAGTTCTCATTGCATGGCCCTACTCAATGCCTACCCTCAAGAAGAGATCACTGAAGATATAGGAGCCGGAGCAAAGTGTGGTGAAGATATCAGATGGTATCTAGTTATCAGAGAGAACAGAGTCTGGGGCCTGAGAGGTGCGTCTTAAAACCAGCATCTATCTAAATGAGGGGACATCTAAGTTCACATGGAAAACACACACAAGCCAGTATGATCTAAGAATTGTAAATAATAAAATCTAAGAGCAGAAAATGGAATGTTGCTGTTGTTGTTAGGTGCCCTCGAGTCTGTTCCAACCTATAGTGGCCTTATGTCCAACAGAATGAGGTATTGTCCAATCCTGGGCCATCCTCCCAATTGTTCCTGTGCCTGAGCCCATTGTTGCAGCCAAGGTGTCAGGCCATGGAAGGCCTTCCTCTTTCAATGCCCACCTACTTAACCAAACATAATGTCCTTTTTCAGGGACTAGTCTCTCCTGATACCATGTCCTAAGTATGTGAAACGAGTTTGTCATCCTTGCCTCTAAGGAGCATTTCTGAATGGTATTAGAGCGTACATTTTGAACATCAGTCTGCAGAAGGCTATATGGATGACAGTGTTCACAATTGCATCAACGACAAGGGGTGTGAATAGCCTTGCTATCAGAGAGTGGGAAGTAGTGGGAAGTAGACCAATGCAGATGTGTTGTTTTTAGGTGCCATTGAGTTAGTTCCAACCCATAGCAACACAGCAGAATTAAACACTGCCGGCCCTGTGCCAGCCTCACAATTGTTGTTACTTTTGAGCCTATTATTGTGGCTACTGCGTGATCCCATCTGATCGTCAATCTTCCTTTTCTTTCACTGATTTTATCAAGAATAATGTCTTTTTCCAGGGACTAGTCTCTGCCAATAACTTGTCCAAAGTATGTGAGAGGAAGTATCTCCATGTTCATGTGTAAGGGGCACTCTGGCAATCCATGGTACTTTCAATATTCTTCACCAATATCACAATGCAAATGCAGCAATTCTTCTTGTCTTCCTTTTGAAATGTCCAACGTCCATATGCACACGAGGGTCAGTTTGGCATGCTGTTGTGGCTTGTGTGTTGTTCTCATGATGGAAGTTAAGTCACCAGTATTTCAGGTGCTAGGAGATTCACTCCAGGTGAACAGGTTTTAGAAGACCAAGACAAAGATCAAGAAACTTTATCAAAGAAAAACATCCAATTATGAAGCTATTGTTCCTTAACATGTCTTCCATCTGGTCTATTCATGTCTGAAGTTGGTCTTTGTAGCTCTCTAATTAGTTTCAGAAGAATCCGGTGCTTTTCAACTATACCATGTTAAAAATGCAAATTTTGGCAGCATCAACTGACCCTAATTGTATTTATTTTAAAAGTTCTTTGAGTTTTAGGTATGAAAAGACGTTTGCAGGGGCATGATCAGGGCTGTAGGGGATGGGGTAATGTTTCCCAGTGAAATCTTGTAAGACAGTCCTTGTGCATTGCCATGATGGAGAAAAATTCCCATGTGTAATTTTCCTGTTTGTTTTTTTTTTCTCTCACCAATCCAGTTTTCCATTTATAAAAGAATTATCTCATGGTCATTGTATATCATTCAAAAAAATCTATGGATATTATCCCTTCGAAGTCTCATACCTTCCGAGGTAACCAGTCTGCCTTACATTAACTGCTGCCCCCAGCAGATCACCTTGGAAGCCACTGCTTTGATTGGATCTTTTTGCCTTTTTTTCCCCCAGCACTCTCATAAGCCTGAGACAAATGTATTTCTGAAAAACCTTGTTTGCTGCGATCCACTGATTACAGACAAGCTCTGTCTGGAACAGGCTACATAAACTGGATCCTCGTGGTAATATCTCTAGACTTATTCTTATGTTTTCCCAAAACCATGAAAGACACATATCTGAAGACCACACAGTCTATTCAGCAAAGGTCGATGTCCATATATTTTTTAGGGTTCATGGTTCAATATTCTCCATAGGCAGGCCTCAGGACACGAGGCTTAAGTGAGAAAGTGTGAATCTAATCATTCTATTCATTCGTAGCTGGCTTGAGGAGCTAGGGAGACATGAAATCGAGTGCAAAGGAAAGGTTACTTAGTGAGTTTTCAATCATCAGTGACATTAGACAGGACAGAAACATGAAGCGCATGATCTAGATGATATAGAAACAAACTGGTCAGGGATCAGATTCTACATACTGCGTCCATTAATAATTATTTTAAACTCTGGAGGTCTTAGTTTTTGCCTCTGTTAACAGGGACAGTGATTTCTATTTTCTAGGGTTACATATATAAAACAACTAAGACAATGACTAGAAATCATAACAGGTGATCAAAAATAGCTGCAATTATACTTAATACAAATATTAATAACTAGTATTCCAGTATTCCTTCAGTAGTCATTTGTATTCCTTTAATAGTCATTTATGCAACTCTGTTGTGGGCTGGACTTTGGAATTCTTACAGCAAAGAAAATTGTATTCCTGCTGCCATGGCACTTATATTCTCATTGTGGAAGCACAGCACAAATAAAGAGGCAAACAAAGCAACCATTTCAGGTAGTGAGCAGAACTTAGACAAAATGAAGAAGGGTTCAAATAATGAAGAGGTGCATTCACCACACACAGTGAATGATGCTTTGCCTTTTATTTGAGGCACCTCTTTGTGCACTTGAACCTCCAAAGTTTGGTTAGCAGCTGGGCATGTTAACTATTTGTACCACCCAAGAGGCCAGTGAATTCATTTGTGTGGCTTGACTAACCTGCTGCCAAGTAATGCTAATTTCCTCTGTATCTTAGGTCAAGCTAGAGTACAGATTCTTGGTACTTCAGAAAGATTATGTAGCATATAAAGATTGTAATGACATATTTTTAAAGATCTGGATGCCCACTTCTCCACTGCTGCCTACTCCTATTTCACTTTCTTCTCTCAGGACCCACTTTAATATACATTGATTTTTTTTTTTTTAAGATCTACCACTAACTGAGACGGTTTTAGGAACACTCAGACAGTGAAGACGACCTACAACACTATTGGTTGCAGGAGTTACAACATGCCATCTAGTCCATCCATACGCCGGGGAATGGATACCCCTTGTGCGTCAGAGTAAAATTTTGTTCCGTAGTTTTCTGTAGCTGAATTTTTTGGAAGCAGACTTTCAGGGCTTTTATCTGAAGCATTGCTGGGAGGACATGAAATGCCAGCCCTTTGGCTAACAGCCAAGCATGTTAATTTGTACCACCCAGGGACTCCTAAGAAACTGGTTGCAGAAGGGGCATTAAAATATGTTCTCTATTTTCTGAAATGTTTCTAATTACTTTTATAAAGTGAAAGCCATTTTCCAAGACCTGGCACTCCACAGGGATAACACACGTTATCCTTTTTATTTTGAGAAACCAAACAAAATGAAAAGCTGAACTGGGCCTTCATTTTATTTTGTGGGATTGCATGAAGCTCGTCTTCTTCTTTCATTTCGGACATTTCTGTGCAGCAGGCTGCCATTGCTCCGCCCTAGTCTCTTCTTTCGTCTTCATGTTCCTACCAGGCTCACACGGCAGTGCTACAAAATATCGACTTGGAAAGTAATTAAGTTATAAGTATTCCAAAACAGAACACATGGTTATTTAAAGTTCCTGGCCACTGTTCAAAAGGAAAGATCTATGGAATAAGAGGGCTGAGAGCCATCGTGCTGGTTCTACCCCCATGCTCAGATGAAGAAAAGACTAATTATAAATCTCCCACAAACATGACCTGGAAAAGAGTTTTCAAACAACAGCCTCCCCGAAGGGGATATCTGGCAGATCTGGGCACTTGTTTTCCCTAATAACCATTAAAGTTGTTCTTTCTAAAACATTTTATAGCAACGTTAGAAATATCAAGGTTTATGTTTCGTTAATGAATTGCTGCAACGTGTTAGCACTGCACCCTGTCTCCAAATGGCTCCTTGTCCTCACTTTGTCTCCATTGTGTGCTTCCCTCCCTCGGAACATTTCATTTCCAATGACACGTCAGCCGTCTTTCACCAACCTCAAAGGGAAGTTGAATGCGGGGCTCACAAAGTTAAGCTGACATTTGCTCCCTTCCAATAAAAAATATTTAGTCCATTAAACATAAATACCTGTCATTATGATACATGGACTGGGTGCAAACCTCCCAGTTCCCTCTGTTGTTTATTACATCCAAACAACAGCAGTGCCTGCATGTTTTCAACTTTAGTGTATTGATTAAACTTTTAAATGGCTGCCATATAACCCAGGGACAGCGGGAAGATTAATTTGCGTCAATGTTCATCTGTAATTCATTAGCCATTTATTCTTTACAACCACATGGGCTATCAAGAAAATGCAGGCCATTTTTCACTCGGCACAGGCTGAGAACAGATTCTGAAATTTGTGCTGCATACAAATAAGTTCCCTAGGCCTGGCCAGTGAAACTGCTTGGCTTTTCAAAAGTTGAAGTTGGGAAACAGCAGCAGAGAAGGGACATTAAGAACTAGCAATGGGGGACAACTTCTTTGTCTGGTGCTCATGATTGAACTGAGTCTGTCCATTGTCTTTTCATCCATGGATTATGATCTTTTTCCTGCTGTCATATGAAAATAACAGAAACTTGTGTCTAAAGCACAGGCCAGAAATAAGATGGGTTGCTTTTCCCCCACCCCTCCCACTCCACCTCTTTTCTATTGTTGTAAAATGCTCTTTCTAGCAGAAAACTCCAAAGAATGGTGGTGGCGTAGAAGAGCACAGAGCCTAGGGGAATTTGAAACCCCAGTGTCAGGGACAGTGGCATTTGAACGAACTTGTGCCTCCATCGTCGAATCTCACCCTGCCTGTGTTGGGAAGATGCCCAAGTAAATACCAGCTTTTTTTCCTACGGGAGGAGGTAAGCCATCTGGCTTCTCCGTGTGCCCTCCTCACCCCTTGGCAGAACACAGAATGCATATTAAGGACATAAATGCAGTGAGCACTCCAGTGAGCGACCCGTCGACACACAAGACACTTGGGAAAGAGAGCCAAGAGAAGGACGTGTGTGGGGGGTTGGCGGAGAAGAAAGAGCACCGGGGAAGCTGTTCTTCTTGAGGATGAATCATTCAAGTGGAGAGTTAAGTGCTCTGGCCTCACAGTGGCTAAGAACTGCAAAAGTGTGTTGAAAAAGAGAGAGGGGGATGCTTTCCTCTGCTCTCCATCAGGTGCGTGCTATAAGCAGAGGTGAGACTCCCCCGCAGCGGGTGCTCACTCGCCAGCTGTGTCCCCACCACCACCACACTCCCTCCTCCGCCCCAGGTCCTGCTCAGCCTCTACTCTCTTGGGCCCTTGGGTTTCGTGGTGCAAGCGTGGGTTCTGGGCTCCTGTTCCTGTATTCCTCCCACGTGGTTTTTCACACCCGCTTGCCAACCCCCTCGCGGCTTCCTCTGGGCCTGGTACGCTTTCCAGAAATAGGGTGTACCTTTTGAGGAATACCTGAAACTTTCCCTTTCTTTCATAAAGACTCACTTGGATTACAAAAGAAAAGGGGAAAAAAGGAAGAAAGAAAGAAAGAAAGAAAAAGAGAGAGGGGGCGGAGCAGGAGAAAAGCAAAAAGCAAAAAAAAAAAAAAAATCACAGACCACGATGCCATCTGAGGAAAATCTCTGGCAGTCAGTCATTTGGAGGACCCACAGAAGCCAAGGCGCACACGCTCCGGGCAACACATCTTGCGCAGGTCCATCGTGCCCACAGAAGTCAATGGCACCAGGCCCCTGGGTGATGGTGTCCTTAGAAGCACCAGCAGAGCAGAGCTCCGGGAGGAAGTGGTCAGTTGTTCAGGATACTTACAATCAAGAGTAAGGATTTCCTCCACCAAAACCTCTATCTGAAGCCATTCTCATCCCAGGTCCAGAGTTACCAGTATCAACAATCAGCAGCATACAACTCTCTTTCAAGCCTTTGGAGACATGAGGCAGGATTACCATAGAAATCCATGGCTCATCTGTCAGTCTTTTGCACTCGGGTGGATTTTGGGTTGCTGTGATGCTGGACGCTATGCCATTTTGGTATTTCAAATACCACTAGGGACACCGTGAGGGTAGGTTTCAGTGGAGCTTCTAGACTACGAAATGCTATGAAGAAGCACCTGGCAATTTATTTAGAAAAATAAGTTAGCCCGTGAAGAACTCATGAACAGTAGCAGAACATTTTCTGAGATAGTACCTGAATATGAGCTTCTAAGGTTGGAAAGTGCTCAAAATAGGATTGAGGTCAAGTTGCACCCTCAAAGTAGAGTGGACCTGAATGACAGGGTGGAGTAAAGCTTTCAGAACCTTTATTTGCTGTAGTAGCATAACTCTAAATGAGAAGAGACAGCCGCAAAAGTCCATTAATGACTGGAATGCGTAATGTTTAAAGTAAGAATCTAGGAAAACTGGAAGTTGTCAAAAATGAAATGTATAAAGATCTAAATCATAATGAGATGCCATGGACTGATATTGCCATTTTAAATCAATCACATGGTTTATTATTCTGGGGTGAAAAATGGAATAGCAATGGTGTCGCACTCATCATCAAAAAGAACATTTCAAGATCTATCCTAAGGTACAACCTTGTCAGTTATAGGATAATACCCATACATCCACAGGGAAGATCAGTTATTAGTACCATATATTCAAATCTAGGTACCAAGTATAAATGGTAAAGATGAAAAAAGAATTTGATTTAAACAAACTCTGCATCTGAAATTTAACAAACATACCACGAACTTATGTATTACAAATCCAATTTTACAACATAAACATTGACTTGAATAATGATGTTGGTGAAAAATATTGAATATATTATGGACTGCCAGAAGCAAGAACAAATATGTCGTGGACTAAGAACAACTAGGAAGAAAAACAACAACAACAAGACTGCTCCAGCGGGACTGACTGTTCACTAAAGAAAGGCTTCATGTTTAGTGGAGAGGCAGAAGAGAAAAACAAGCCGCTGGAGGAGACAGATGAACAGAGAGGCTGCAACAGTGACTCAAATACAGCCATGACTGTGAGGAGGGTAGACCAGCAGGTGGTAGGGCAGTGGTTCATTCTGCTATAAATAGAGTTGCTATTAGTTGGAATCAGCTACGATGTATCATATAAATGTGGATTGGCAACTTTTATTTGGCTCAAGGGTGAGGCATGTAGTGTAAAAAGGAATAAACATTCATCGTAGAAAAAGCGCATGGGTAGAATTTCAAGGTCATTAGATATAGTCCTCTGCCGAGTACAGTGCTGTCAACTTTATCTCCTTTTCCCACAGTAATTAGCACACTGGGCTTTGCACCTTATAGGAGCTCAATAAATATTTCTAGAGAAATTGATTAATTCAACCTAAGCACAGAGTCATTAATTTATCCAGTCAACAAAGGCTTTTTAGTACTTTTCCTATCCTAAGCATTGTTCTAGACCAAGGATAAAGTGGTGAATATGTGTAACAGCACTCTCTGAGCAACAGGATACTTTTAAATTGGTAGCTTTTTACTTTCTTGTGGAGATAAGAGAATTTATAGACTGTCAAGACCTGTTTTCAAGTACCAAGCCATGTTCATTGTCTGATGTTCCTACAGCCAAATGCTAGTGGTGTAGCAGCTGATGCTTTATAAATTAACGGAATAAATTCTGGAAATAAAATTATTCTGAAGTTCTAGAAAAGTTCAAAATACATATGTACTGATAATTTCAAAGAGCGTTGACTCCAAGGATAAGCATAACTTCTTCACGTGAGGTTGGGTTCAAGTTTGAAGAATTAAAGGAACCCCACAAAAGTTTCCATCAATTATGAGTGAGCTACTGAAGACAGCTATGCTTGCCACAGATATGTTGTTGCTGTTTTTAGGCATTGCTGTGTCGAATAAGAGTCACGACAGCGTTATATGACAGAGCAGATCAACTCCATGGATTATTCTGGGCTGTGTCTTTATGAGAGCAGATCAACAGGCCTTTTCTCTGCACTGCTGCTGGCGGTTTCAAACCGTCAACCTTTTCAGTTAGCAGGGAAAGTTTAACCATTGCATGCCCAGGTTTCTTTTATGGAATACACAGGGTAAAATAGTTAATAGAAATCATTGTCTCTATCATCACTTAAGGAGTTTATGCATATCCTTGGGGAAACCAATCAATGTCTGAGAGCAAACTAATACATGGCAACAGAGAATCAATCCTAAGAATTGTAAGCATTTTTTATTTTAAAGAATGAAAATATATATGCCCCAAATTCAAAGCCTCTGGAATACCAGCGCTCTCATAAATACAATCACATGGAATTCATCTGATCATACCCATGGAGTGTCAGAACAATGCTCGCTTTATTCTCTTTAATCCCAAATGATGTCTATTCTAAAGAAATCATAACCCATAGAAGAAAGCTACACAGCACAACTTTTTACTGTAGAGTTTTCTGTTACTAGGAACAGATAGCAAAAATGGATAAAGATTAAGCAAATAATGCTATATTTACTCTGTGGATTCAGGTAAAAATTGGATGGCTAACCACAAGATTATTCAAACTCATCAGCTGCTCTATGGAGGAAAGATGAGGCTATTACTCCTAGAAAGACTTATAGCCTCAGAAATGAGAGATATATATAGTTGCTATAAGCTATAAGTTGGAATTGACTCAATGGCAGTGAGTTTGTTTGTTTGGTAATAGAATAATCATGGTTACAATTTCAGTGATTCAAACCCACTAGCTACTTTGTGGTAGAAAGATGAGGCTGTCCGAACCTACAAGAATCCTATGCAAAACTTCTTAAACTGTAACTGAATGTAGGGGTTGCAAAAATGTTGGCAACAGTAAAAGGTTTCTGATTGTGCAACAATCAAAAATAAATTCAAAATAAAATGTGTAATAAATAATAAATCCACGGTGTCTCTGGCAGCACTTGCCTGTGTTGTGGCTCTCTGGGTTGGAAATGGGCCACAAGTAGTGAAAGTTTGGGGAGCCTGCTATGGCGTGGCGCTGAGTCTGAAGGGACTCCATGGCAGCGGTTTGGGTTGGTCATTCTGAGATGGGTCACATGTTTCTATGATGCTGGGAGATATTCACTAGTACTTCAAATACCAGCAGCTTCACTTGTGATGAACAGGTTTCATAGCAGAGTTTCTAGACTAAGACTAGGAAGAAAGGCTGGGCAACTATTTCTAAAAATTAACCTGTGACAATCGCATAGATCATAACAGACTACTGTCTGATATAGAGGTAGAAGATGAGTCCTGTAGGTTGGAAAAGATTATACAATAGCTACAATAGTGAACTCAATGGCATAAGTTTGGACAATATTTCATTCTGTCATATATAAAATTACCATAATTTGTACTTAATGGCAACTAACAATAATGATATGATAATTATAAGTGGTAACTTATAAATGGTAAATGGAAAAACTATTAATTATGAGTATATGAAAGAACATTGAAAGTAAGAATGAAACTATGCTAAAATAGAATACAAAAATGTAGGTTCACTAAGGTTATAACTATGTGTTCCTATTAAAAGTGCTATAATATTATCCTTACAATTCTTAATAGACTGTTATACAAAATATATCTTTGCTCTTTATCAAATGTTCTATGATTTATTTTATTGCTTTTGTAATTAGAAAAAGTTTTAAGTTTTGTTCTACAGATTCTAAATGCTATGAATATTAAAATGAAACTTTATGTAATAGGAAGTAGGATTTGCCCTTTAAGAAAGAATCTTTAAGGAAGCAGATTTTAATAAACACAAAGGAAAAGTAAACACTCATCCTGGCAAAGGGACCAAAGGGCCAGAATTTAAAATGTACATGACCTGAAGTAGGAACAGTGAAGACATTTGTGTGGTAAGAGCAGATGATGCATACTGGAGAAATAATGTTAAATAAATAATGTGTAAATCTTTTAAAACTTTGGCTATGTCAGAGAGTAATTATTTTCTTCCTATTTCCGCTTTCCAAACCAGTAAGTATATAGCTTACTTTAGAATTTTACTTTAGTTCTCCCCGTGTTTATGAACTAAATGAAATAAAAAGTAATATAACAAAACAATTAATGTCATCAACTTCTATTTTTGAATTAATTCTACATTCATCTAATTTAATATATAAAAAAGAAAAGTTGAAATCACTTTGAAATAGAAGAGTCTGCCTATATATTGTGATTCTTTTATAAGTATTCATTAAAATTGAGGAGAGTAGAGAATAAGAATTATTGGGTGGGTGACAAGACTTATCATTACTTCACAAAATAAAATTGCTACAATAATTAAATAACATTGAACATTGAATAATTAAGAAGAAGCTCAGTGGTACCAAAGGGAAAACAAAGATGTTCAATTGCTTACAGATGGGCTTTGGGCCTCCACTCAGCACTCCTGTCCTCATTCACATTGTGATTTTTTGCTCTGGGTCTTTGATGCCTGATATCCAATCCCTTCAACATCTCGTAGTCACACAGGCTGGTGTGCTTCTTCCATGTGGGCTTTGTTGCTTCTGAACTATATGGCCACTTGTTTGCCTTCAAGCCTTTAA
>NW_022103968.1:69509332-69526237 GCF_000313985.2 Echinops telfairi | reverse complement strand
GATGGCAACATATGTACAAATGTGCTTGACACAATGGATGTATGTATGGATTGTGATAAGAGTTGTATGAGCCCCCAATAAAATGATTTTAAAAAGGAGGGGATAACAAAGAAATAGATTCTGTTATAAAGGAATTTAGAATATGACCATATTGACATTTCTCATCAATGAGGAAATGAAATACTGCTTAATGAATGTTGATAAGACAGAATGGATCTGTGGTTCCAGCCTCCTATAGTAAATATTTAAGAAAAAACTGTACAATAACAACAACAAAAATGATCTCTAACTCTCATCTCCAGGGATATGCCCAAAGGGAAGTGAAATATCACACAGAGAAATATATCAGACTTGGGTCTGTAAAAAGTTTTAAAACCTCTGCATTATAAAACACTGAGAACAAGTAAATTGCAAAGTTGGAAAACAAGACTAAACTAAAAAGATCTTATCATTTATTACAAAGGATTATGACCTCTAATATAGTCAAAATATCTTAAAATCAAATGAAAACCATTGATGCCTCTAAGGAAAATGGATAAACTGTATAAATAGCTGTTTCAAATTTTAAAAATGTAACACAAACATCAGATAAATTTATTTAATATGTGCATGCCCACACTCATAAGGCATCAAGGAAATAAAAAATAAGAGAGGTGTTTTGTTATTTAAACAAGTGCTAATATATAATGTAGTAAAAGAGAACTTCTTAAGTTTGTTCTGTGGGAGTTTAAATTAGAACAGCATTTGGGAGTTTATGTGCCAATCCATATGAAAAGCTTTTAAAAGTGTAAGACCCAAACCAAAAATAATTATTGCACCACCTTGAGAAAGAGAGAGAGAGAAATTGTTGTTAGGTACCATTGAGTCCGTTCCGACCCATAGTGACCTTATGCACAACCGAATGAACCACTGCCTGGTCCTTTGTCATCAGTGCAATTGTTCCTGTGTTGAGCCCATTGTTGCAGCCACTGTGTCAATCCATCTCATTAGGGTTTTCATCTCTCTTGCTGTCCATCTAATTTATTGAGCATGATATCCTTCTCCGGGGATTGGTCTCTTCTGACAAGATGCCCAAATTACGTAAGAGAAAGTCTTACCATACTTACCACTAACAAGCGCTCTGGTTATACATCTCCCAAGACACATCCGTTTGTACTTTAGCAGTGCTTGGTACGTTCAATGCTCTTCTCCCCCACCATAAATCAAATGCATCAATTCTTCTTCAGTCTTCCGTATTTAATGTCCAGCTTTCATATGCATATGAGGCCATGGAAAATACCAGGGCTTGGGTCAGGAGCATCTCAGTCTTCAGAGTAACATCCTTGCTCTTCAGTACTCTAAAGAGGTCTTGTGCAGCAGATTTACCTAATGCAACTTGTCTTTTGATCTCTTACCTGCTGTTTCCATGAGCATTGATTGTGGATCCAAGCAAGACAAAATCCTGGACAACTTCAACTTTTCTCCATTGATCATGATGTTACCTACTTCTCCAGTTGTGAGCATTTTGGTTTTCCTTACATTGAGCTGTAATCCATACTGAAGCCCGCAATCATTGATCTTCATCAGCAAGTGCTGCAAGTCCTCCACACTTTCAGCAAGCAAGGTTGTGTCATCTGCATATGGCAGGTTGTAAATAAGCCTTCTTCCAATCTTGGTGACACATTCGGCTCCACGTAATGCAGCCTCTCTGATGATTTGCTCAGGATACAGATTGGATAAGTGTGGTGAGAGGATGCAGCCCTGATGCCCATCTTTTCTGACGCTCCTTGATCCGTGTACAATGTCCACAGGAGCACAATGCAGTGTTCTGAAATGCCCATTCTTATCAAGGCTATCCAAAGTTTGATATGATTCACACAGTTGATTATTGCATAGCCAATAAAACACACGCACTCTTTCAGCAAAGATTTCTCTGGCATCAGCAATGGCATCCTTTGTTCTATGCCCTCTTCTGAATCTGGCTCAAAGCTCTTGCAGTCCCTGTCAGTGAACTGCTGCAGGTCTTGCTGGGTGATGTCAACCAAAAATTTACTTGCATGTGATATCAATGATGTCCTATAATTTGAACATTCTGTGGGGTTACATTTCTTTGAAATGGAGACAGATATGGATCTCTTCCAGTCAGTTGGTCAGGTAGCTGTTTTTCCAGATTTCTTCATATAGACAGCTTGTTGAAACATTTCAGTTGGTATTCTATCGATTTCTGGAGCCTTGGTTTTGGCCAACGCTTTCAGTGCAGTTTGAACTTTTTCCATTCTTTCTCATATGATACCTCCTGAAGTCGTTCTTTTTCCTCCAGTGACTCTGTGTATTCTTTTCATCTTCTCTGGATACTTCCTCCATCATTTAATATTTTGTCCATAAAATTTTTTTATATTGCAACCTGAGTCTTGAATTCTTCTTTTCTTCCTGTTTTTAGTTTAAAATCTACTGAGCATGTTCTTCCTGTTTGGTTTCTAACAGTTGCACATTTCACGGTAATGTGCTACTTTGTCTTCGTGAGCTGCCTTGTGAAAGTTTCTGTTCAGCTCTTTTAACTTTATAATTTCTTCCATTTGCCTTAGTCACTCTACGATTAAGAGCAAGTTTCAAAGTCTCTTCTGGAAAATCCTATTTGAATTTTTCTTTCTTTTCTGTTTTTTAATGATCTTTTGCTTTCTTCATGAATGGCATGCTTAATGTCCTCCCACAGTTCACAGGTCTTCTGCCCTTGTGTTCAATGCATCAAAGCTTCTTGAGATGTTCTCAGAATTCAGGTGGTGTAGACTCAAGTTCATATTTTGGCTCTTGTTGACTTGTGTTACGTGGCTAAAGCTTCACTCTCAGAGCAATTGGTCTGTTCCACAGCCAGCCTCTGGCCTGGTTTTAGCCGCTGATATTGAGCTTCTCCAGGCCTCTCCCCACAGATGTAGTCCATTTGATTTCTGAGCACTTCATTTGTAGAAGCTCATGGATTTGGTACCATGTGTTGATAATGAGTTGTTGGTCTTAATAAAATTCTATGATGCGATCAACAGCTTTGGGCCTATCACCAAGTTCATGTTTTTCAACTACCTTTCCTTCCTCTTTGGTACCAATGTTTGCATTCCAATCACTAATAATTATCAATGCATTCGGTTGTATGTTTGATCAATTTCTAATTGAAGACACTGGTGGAATTCTTCAATTTCGTCATCTCCAGCTTTCCGGTTAGTAAAAATTCGCATAATTGTGTTGTTTATATTTTCTTGAAGGTGAATAGATAATATAGATAATATCTATTATGCCTAGATAATATCCTAAAATGCCTAGGATGCCGATCATTTTCATTACATTTTATTTTTGAGAACATCCAATTTTCATCAGCTTGTTGTAGATTCATACTTTGTACATTCTAAATTAATGGATTTTTGCATCTATTTTCTTTTGCGTCTATATCATATTTCTGTTCCCAGCTGCTTGAAAAAGTGCCATGTTACTTTCCACATTGGTTGCGTCATTTTACATTCTTACTAGCAGGGCTTAAGTCTTACAGACCCTCCACAACCTCACCAGCATTTTTTTCTGTTTTTGTTTTTAACTTTGTTATTGATGTTGACGTGATACTTTATTGTTGTTTTGGTTTGTGTCTCTCTAATGACTGATGATAATGAGCTTTCCTTCATATGTTTATTAGCTGCTTCAATGTGTTCATGTCCTCTGCCTATTTTTAGATGAGATTATTGATATATTTCTTCTGAGGTGCTGAGGTTTGTCTATATATTTCAAAATAGTCCTTTGCCTGGTATGTCATTGCCAAACTTTCCTTTTTCTCTCCCCCTCCCCCAGTTCCCCAGTTTGTGGGTTCTCCTTTTAGTCTTTTGGTGAAATCTTTTGGACTGCCGACCAAAAGATTTTGTTCAGCAGTTCAAACCCATCAGCTGCTCTTCGGGAGAAAGATGAGGTTTTCTACCTCTGTAGACGCTTAACGTCTCAGAAACCTACAGGGGCAGCTCTACTCTGCGATAACGGGTCACCATAAGTCAGAGCGGACTTGGCGGCAGTGAGTGTGGAGGCTGGCTTTTGAGTGATACATGTGTCTAATATTAGGAGGCGCCAACCATCTAGTTTGTTTCCTGTTTTGTGGTTTTCACTATGTTTGTTAGGGTATTTATTCCATGGATTAGGACCCCTATGTTTGTCCCTCTTTTTTTCATTATAGGTTTTATGTTAGGTCTTCAATCTATCTTGCATTTGTTTTAGTATATGATGTGAGATAAAAGCCCCATTTCATTTTTCTGCAAATGGATATCCAGTGTTGCCAGCATAATTTACTAAAAAGAGGGGGGGTTTGGGTCCTCTGTCAAAGATCAGGTGCGCATACAGGGATGAACGTGTTTCTGTTCTACTGGCCTATCTGCCTTGGCGTGTACTGGTGTTGTGCTGTTTTGACTACTATGGCTGTGTAGTAGCTTTGTTTTCCCTCCACAGCCTCTTCAACATAGTAATTAAGTGGAAATAAATACAAATCCCTCAAGGACAGATACTTACGAAGCCCTGATTAATACTACTTGGAAATGAAGGAGGGAAAAAATGGGCACAGTGTCTTAGAAGAAATCACGGAGAATGTATAGATATGAGACCTATCTGCCTCAACGTTTTCATGCCCTCTGAAGAAAGACAGGTTTTCCATGCCCAAATCAGGGAAATGGCCACTCGGCGGAAGTTGAGTTCCATGCAGAATAGACAGTTGTTAATAATGAAATAGCATCACTTTATAAATCTCATTGTCCAGAATCCACATTGTGTACACACCTGAATCCCTCCATATCAATTAACAGATTCTCTGCAAACTCCCAAATGATATCCTTGACTTTATTCTCATCTCCATTTCCTAGTATGTAGTAGGTTTTGAGATCATAAAGTGAGATTTTCAATATCATCCATCTTTATATATTTCTTACATATAAAATTCTTATTTGGTTGTCTTGAAAATCTGATTGGGTATCTTCTATAGAGTCTGCCTGCTTCCTCTATTTTATCTTACCTTTATTTATTTAATCACTTCCTAGAAATTTATTTTCTATTTTCTAATCACTAATTCTAAAATCTGTGTTGTTTGTGTATTTGCTTGCCTTATTGTTTTTTTCCTAATAACTCTTTCTCTTTCTTGAGGTTTCTTTGTGTGTTTTGTAATTTCTTATCGTGAACATATATTTGCCTGTTCTCATTCTAGGAGATTCTTGGGAGTGCAAATGAATGACATTTTATTCTAGAAAGGACCGGATAGTGCTTCACTAATTTTCAAGGGTCTAGGCATAAGTTTGAAGTTCACATCCTTTATATTGTGGTAGACCAAGGTTGTACCTTTATATGGAATATCTGGGTTTGGGGGAAATACCTGTCCTCACCTCTCATTTCTGTACATTAATACACATAGAAAAAGATAGCACGCAGGGTTCCTGTACTGAGAATTACATCTATACCTGGAATACTATCTAATATGTTAACCATTACTTTAAAATAAACTCAGTAAATATTTTACTGAGGAGATGATGGCACTAAGTTAAAAATTAACTTTGCCCCGAATAATCACATTATATTAATGAGAGTTTCCACATTTTTTATTTGATAGACAGTCATTTAACACACTAACATATCTTTAAGAAGTTTGACTTAAAATATTTAGAAATGTTATTAATCTAAGATTAATTATAGATTTGCAATAATAGACACTTTCACAAGTTCTTATTTGAAGCTTATATTAAATCTCAAAGGTAATAATCAATGATTAAAAATATGGTTATGCGTGAGGTGGATACACAGAGCAGAGCAGATACACCATGCTGCAGTGTAGTATTTTTTAGTTCTCAGAGTCTCCAGCTTCAACATAAACATGACCAGAGAGATAGAAAGCTTGGGTGATCCAGCAAAGATATAATAACAGGATCTGTCTCAAACACGTAGTGGTGGCGGAAGCACTGACATGACAGATGGTCACAGGCTCTAGGAGACATTGCTTCAATAATGATCACAAGTCATCCACTTGTGCACTAGAATTTCTAAGCCAGAAAAAACACAAAATATTCTTGTCCAACATTCTTCCTGCACAAGTGAAGAATGGATCCTTAGGGGGAAAGCAGCGGTTTACTCAGTTTACCTGGACAAATCATGATTTCATGGCAGTAATAGAATTTCAATTTGGGTCTTCTCAACTGGCTTCCTATGCTCTTCCCACTACATTTAGTTTTACTACATATCAGATCAACTGTCTCTGCAATTCTCTAGCTAGAAACCGAGATAACAAGATGAAGGATTCCAATATTCAGGGCTCATTTCTGTTCAGTACCTAGCACTTAAAAATACATACAAATTTGTATCTGAAACTGTGAACCTCAGGGAATTTGTTCACTGCACTTTGTTCACTGCCTATTTTGAGCATGGCTAGTCCTAGACTTCAGCTCAGAAATCTCCCTTAAGACATGTGTTGAGTAGCCCAGAGATGGAGTGTGGGGTCTGAGTTTGAGGAAATGTAGACTGAACCCTTTATTTCATTTTCAGTGTCATTCGTTGTGGTTTATGTTTGTTGGTCTGTTTAGCACCAACAGTGAGTGATAGTATGTTAAGTTTTCTGCAGATCAAAAGGGAACCATATGCAATTGTAACTTCATATAGGCAGGTCCAATGCTTTAACATTTAATTGTCACTCTCATATATTTCCCATGTAATTACTTTGCAAGCCATCATTTAGTTACAAAAGGACAAAGTTATTCTCATTTCCCAAATTGTTCAAAGCTAACGTTTGATAGTGGTTGTATTTGGTTCCCCCACATAGCTTAGTTATTTAGTATCTTCTATGATTTTTGGTTTGTTAGCACATATACTCAACCTCCTTTGTTGCCTGGAATTTCTCGTACTAGCATAATTTGGAGAAATTCTGAAAAACGGTTAAAATTAAGGCTGAAAAATGTGTTGGTTTTTTTTGGTCTATTTTGGGTAGTAACAGAGCTGATCTATCAATCCCTCATGACTCATGCCAAATTATCAAGTAAGCTTCATTTGTTTGGTAGTTCCTGTCTGAAGTCCTATTTTGGAAAGGATTCTGGGGCTCACAGGGAAAGAATGTGATGACAGATTAGCAATGCACCATAGTCCGGGTACAGGAAATAGCAGCCTGTGCTCATGTTGAACAATGAGTCTGTAAGTAGAATGGGCAGAGCGGGAGGGGTACACTCAATCTCTACACCTACTTTAGGAGTCTATTCTCCCCTGGAAACAACATGGGTCTTGTAATGCTCTAGTACAATTCTACCTTTCCACAACCTCTGAATCACATTGTTTTCTTTTTGTTACGTATTAGCATCCCACAACAAGGCCTGAGTAGCTCTCAGATTCTAGGCAAAATGGAGGCACTTTATAATACACATTTTTCCCTAAAAATAAGTTTTAGAAAGAAAAGTTCCCAAACGCATATTATCTTTTGCCCGTACCTGACACACAAATTTGATTCTGCATATGAAATAGAGATTGGCCCAAGTGCCTTGACCAGACCCATGATGTACCTTGCAATATGTTCAGAGTCATTTAAGCTTCATGGTAGGAGTTTCTCACCAATTACTCTGTTTCTGAGTTACTACCAACTCAACCAGCTTTCTCTGTTCCAGCAGTTCTCAAGGGTTAGTTACCAGACTAGTAACATCATCATCACCTGGAAATTTGTTAGAGATGCCAATTCCCATCAAATCAATATTTGATGAACCAGAACTTCTGGAATAAGTACTCAGCAATCTGAATTGTATAAGAACTCTCAAGTGATTATGATGCATGCCAAAGTTTAAGAATGAATGCCTGCAGTGTTTTGGAAATAATGATGACAACAGATGTACAAATGTGCTTGATACAATTAATTTAAAAAAAATGTCTTGCAGAACTCCCTAATAGCAATTTCCACAATAATGAAACCATGTTAGATATTTAACTGTACAATATGGTAGTCACTAAATATATAAAGTTTGCTACTGAGAAACAGGATTGGTATTTTTTTTTATTTTAATGAACTGTAATTTAAATAGTTACATGTGACACATGACTACCATATTGGGAAGTATATCGCTAGAGTGTGATATGAAATAGTTGGGATTCAGGGGTATTCTGAGAATCTGACAAAAGTTACAAATCTTCTCTCCATAATTCATATATTCTAAGAAACAGAAATATACAAAAACTTTTAGGAGGTTATGGAACTTCCCCACTATCTAAAAGAAATGATTCTGTCTATCAGAAGAATTTACAATGTATAAGTTATAATTAAACTGTTAAAAAAATACTCTGTATATATCATATAGATCTTATTATTATCTAGGCCAAACAAAACAAATTGGTGTACACCGAGTTCCCAAGGATATACTGAAGATATTCCACTAAAACAAAACCAAATTTCGGGACACAGAAGCAGCTGTGCTTTCAGCTATGAGAACTTTCTAACAAAGATAAATAAATTAAAATTCTAAGCCTGCATAAAATCATATATCCCCATCATAATATATTACTCAATTGAGGTCAATGGGAAGATGTTGCAAAATGAGCAGGTCAATATAGTAGAAGGCCTATTCTTGGCTAGAGAAGCTCCTATTTCTTGGTTCTCTGGACAGGTTAATGGCAGATATTTTTTTCTTGCAGAGTAAAATATCTTCATGTGGAAGACTACTTTTCTGCAATTGCAAGTTTCTGCAATTACTTTTGATATACACTGAGCCATCCCCCATCCACCAAGCTTCCAACCGTCCATCAAAGTTCTTCTATAATAATTTTAAGTCTCACCATCTTCCAATGCTCGATTCAAATCTCTTCTCTGCAGAGCTCTGAGCTTTCTATTCTCCAAAATCACAGACCATGAACAAAGCGCCATCATTTCTAATGTTCACTTGAAATTTCATGCTCCATCGATTCCTTTTCTGAACTTTTCAATTGCAACTTCCTAGAGGGCAGGGACCATGTCTTCTAACCCTTCCTAATGATAGTTCCTACCATAGTACTGAGATCAAAACATGTGCATATAAATCCTCATGGACTTACCTCACATTCAACTAGAACTTGCATGTTTGCTGTGTGACAAACACTGGACCGGACAACTTCACACATATTCATATTCAATCTCTAGAGCAACTGCTGGAGGCAGATTACTCATATCTAGTAACTTTATAAGTTACTAGTACTGTAGTATTTGTTTGACGATAAGGATATGGAGGCTCACCAAATTGTCCAATCTTAGAGTAGAATTAAATTTATCACCAAACGTACAGGATGTGTGGTAGTTGAAAGAATGGGTGGTGGGGGAATATGGTGCTGTTCTAAGGTCCCCTGCCTAGAACTCCCCTTGTGTGGCACAGAGTTCAACAGGTGAGGAGGCAAATTATGGGAATCTACATGCCAGACCTTGACCCTTGGAATTTGGGGATTTTTTTTTTTTAGACCTCTCGCTCTGATTTTCGCCCTTGAAGAACACAGTGGAGCATTTTGTGGTCTCCCCTTTCCCCTTACTAGCAGCCTCCCCTCTCTGGTGGTGCACACTACCCTGCCCCCTACTGAAGCAGGCCAATTCTGAGCATTTACACATGAGAACTAGAGTCTCAGCATCCCATGATTTTTTTTTTTCAGACTCCCCTCTTGGATTTTCGCTCACGGAGAACCCACCAGAGCTGTGGCAGCATCTCTTCTCCCCGACCGTGGTCTCTCCCCTCTGCTACCATAGCAGGGCCAGTGGGGGTGGTGAGTGCCAGCCTCCTCCATTCTCCTCTAGTCCTGTGACCCAACAGCGGGGAGGAATATCCCAAGTCAGAGGTCCTCCCAAGTACAGACCACAGCCCCACACCCTCGTGGAACTCTGGGAGCTGTGGATGCCAGAGCTTATGTTGACTAGTGGAACAGAGCTTGCATAGCTTCACTTTTGCTGCCCCCCACCCCCTTGCAAGTGCGCAACTTTCCTGATAGATATGCCCAGCTAACTCGAAAGGGTTTCAGCCCTGGTAAGACACCCCTCTGAGGGCTCCAAGAGTATATTAGATTTGTTCTTAATTTCTTTTGAGAAAGAAAACCACAGAACTACTTTTTACTGCCAGAGGAACTGGGACCCAGCATTCCCCTGATTCTCACCAGCTCCCGCCTCCCTTATATAGGCATCTGTAGGGCAATGGGACTCACTGCCTCAGCAGGACTCATTGCCTCCTTATGGGAAGGCTCATCTGCACCTTCACCAGGGACCCCTCCCCCCCAATTGCCTATTTGCACCCTGGCACCACATGCGAAGAGCAGATAGTACTGAGTTATGCAGAAACTCACACTAAAAGCAATAACAGAAGGGCTGCAACCTCCCCTATATAATATACAGGGTTCATTAGTGACCCTCATAGATTGCTTAATATATCCCTCACCAATCACAACCACCATTACCTCAAAACCCTACCTCCCCTCTCCCCCACTTCAGTAACACACAGTAAACTATCTTTTAACCTACCAAGTAACAACACATGTCTTATAACCCTTTTTCCCAACCCACCAAAAATTACTAGACTTAACAGGAAGGCTTGCTATGATTAATATCACCACTTAAAACCTACTGCCGAGGACCTATATCCTAATCCTCCTATGAGTATACCTCGTGCGGGGAATTCTATAGGGCAGAGTGGAACATGCATAGATAGTGAGTAGACCAACAATTCATAAAACCAGGGAGCTCCAGCCCAAGTCAGAGAAACTAAACCACCATTCCTGAGATGCAGCTTGTCATTGCCCCTGATTTTAGGCTTTTTCTATCAATATTTACTACCCATTCTGCTATCATTGCTAATCGGGCTTTTTTTTAAAGTATAATTCTATTTCTTTACTTACTATTTGTTTCTCTTTCCCTCCCATAACACCTCCTCACCCGGTATCTGATCACTCCCCTAACCCCTAATCTAACACTCTCACCCAGATACTTACCACAAACTGCTCATAACCCCTCTACTGCACCACCAAATATAATTAACCAGTCCCACTAGCACCACCTCCTTAAGCCAAGATGTCAAGGAAGCAATAGACAATATCAGTGCGCAAGGGCGTGCGTGCATGCACACACACACACACACACACACACACACACACACACACACACAAAACAGAAACAAAAAACTGAATACCGACCAGACCTAACAGATATTGAACAGACTATGGATCGACCAGAAAAAGAACGCAAGAGAATGATGATTGCACTTGTGCAACAGTTGAAGAATTTGAGAGAAAAAGTGAAGCAACAGAAAAGTTAGCAACTGGTAAACAAATGGCCACCTAGCTCAGAAGAAACAAAGCCCACATGGAAGAAGCACACCAACCTGTGTGACCACAAGGTGTCAAAGGGATCAGTTATCAGGCATCAAGGAACAACAAATCATATCATAGTGAATGAGTGGTGGAGTGCGGAGTGGGGACCCAAAGCTCATCTGTAGGACATCCCCTTACAGAAGGGTTGTGGGGAGGAGACGTGCCAGTCAGGGTGCAATGTGGCAATGATGAAACATACAACTTTCCTCTAGTTCTTAAATGCTTCCTCCCCCCAGTATCATGATCCCAATTCTACTTTACAAATCTGGCTAGACCAGAGGATGTACAATGGTACATATAGGAACTGGAAACACAGGAAAATCGAGGATGGATGATCCCTTCAGGACCAGTGGTTAGAGTGGCGATACCGGGAGGGTGGAGCGAACGTGGGGCAGAAAGGGGGAACCGCAGGATCTACAGGTGGTCTCCTCCCTGGAGGACGAGCAGAAAGGTGGGTGAGGGAACATGCCGGGCAGTATAAGATATGACAAAATAATAATAATTTATAGATTATCAAGGGTTCATGAGGGAGGGGAGAGCAGGGCGGGAGGGGGAAAATGAGGAGCTGATACCAAGGGTTCAAGTGGAAAGCAAATGTTTTGAGAGTGATGATGGCAACAAATGTACAAAGGTGTTTGACACAATGGATGGATGTATGGATTGTGATAAAAGTTGTACAAGCCCCTAATAAAATGATTTTAAAAGAAAGAAAAGAAATGTTACCAACTTCGTTACATGCTTTGGAAGATAAACTCCAAACAGAAACACAAAAATCAAACCCTACAATAAGAGAATTCAACAGCAATATAAACGGCACGATGTTATAAAAGAACAGAGAAACAGAATTGAAGAAATGGAATCCTGAGATGCTGAGGTAGAAGACAAATCTATAGACTCTAAAAATAAAAGAACAAATAACAAAACATACAAGAGCCCGAGAAAAGCTTGAGAACAATGTAGGACACAATTAAGAGGAACAACCGGCACCTTATGGGGATTCAAGAAGAAGAAGCAAAAACAAAACCTCCACATAGAGAATAGTCCAAGAACTCCTGCAAGAGAGCTTTACTCAATGTCTAAAGGAAGAAGAGATAATTATTCAGAAAGCTGAAAGAACCCTAGCCAGGAGAGATCCCCAAAGGAAATGTCCCAGAATATCGTAATCAAGATATCTAACATCAATGACAAGGAAAAAAATACTAAGAACAGCTAGAGAAAAAGGATCAATTGCATACAAAGGGTCAGCAATTAGAATAACCTCAGATTTCTCAGCATAAACCATGCAGGTAAGAAGACAGTGGAGTGACATATACAGAGTACTGGAGGAAAAATTGTCAGCCTAGAATCCTGTACCCAGCACAGTTATCACTCAAATATGATGGAGAAATAAAAGTATTCCAAGACAAGGAGAAACGAAAGGAATTTACAAAAAGGAGAACACCAATCCAAAAAATACTTGATGCACTGTGGCCCCAAAACTAGCAACAACAACACACAAATCTGCAACCAACATACAAGAGAATTCCTCAGAAACCCAACACACACAAAGCAACACCCAAAGCAAGGAAATAACACAGGGAGAACAAAGAAACTTAACACAATACACACATAAACAAACAACACACACATATATACAGCAAAATGGCAGTAATAAATGCATACCAATAATTTCACAGAATGTTAATGAACAAAATGTACCAGTAAAGAGACGGAGAGTAGCAGAATGGATAAGACAAAAACTCCATCAATATGCTGCCTACAAGAAACACACTTTAGAAACAAAGACATGAACAGATTAAAAATCAGAGGCTGGACTGAATCCCAAGCCAACAGCCACCAAAAGAAAGCAGGGATCGCAATATTAATCTCCAAGTAGATAGACTTGAAGGCTAACAATGTAATAAGATAACAACGAACACTGCATAATGATAAAGGGAGCAATAACCCAGGAAGCCGTAATTATAATAAACATATATGCACCCAGTGAAAGACTCTCAAAGTACGTGAATTAAATCCAACATTGAAAAAGGATATAGACACATGGACAATAACAGGAGACTTTAATACACCATTCTCAAGGAAAGGCAGGATATCAAGAAGAAAAATCAACAAAGACACAAAAAAGCTAAAAATGATCTCTTATACATATACAGAAGGCACCAACGAACAAAACCACAGTATACGTTTTTCTCCAACACACATGCAACATTCACAAGAATAGAACACATACTAGATGACAAATCATGCCTCAACAAATTTTTAAAAAATTGAAATCCTACAATCTTCTCAGACACAAAGCTACAAAATTATAAATCAACAATAAAACTAACAGAAACATAAAGACAAACACATGGAGACTGAACAACATAATACTTAAAAATGACTGGATAATAATGCAAATAAATGAGGAAATTTAAAAATTCCTTGAGACAAATGAGAACAATAGCACAACATATCAAAACCTTTGGGACACACTGAAAGCAATAATCAGAGGCCAAATTATAGCTAGCAGCACATACATGAAGAAAGAGGAGAAATCTAAAATCAACAACCTAACACAACACCTCCAAGAACTGGAACAGGACACAATAAAGGAAAGAAATAAACCAAATGGATCAAAGCAGAAGTAAACTATATGGAAAACAAAACAAAACAAAACAAAAATGGGAAAAATCAACAAGACAAGAAAATGGTTCTTTGAAAATATTAACAAAATAGACCATTGGCAAACTTAACAATGGGATAAAAAGAAAAGATGCAAATACTCAGAATAAGTAATGAAAACAGTGACGTTGCAACAGATCCAAACAAAATAAAAAGAATAACACACTACTACGAAAAACTGTATTCAAACAAATTCGACAATTTGGAAGAAAGGGACAAATACCTAGAAACACATCACTCAACTAAAACTAATGCAGACAGATATTGAAAAATCCAGTACACCCATAACAAAAGAAGAAATAGAGCAAGTCATTAAGAAACTGCTAACCAAAAAAGCTCAGGTCCAGATGGTTTCACAGGGGAATTCTACCAAATATTCAAAGAAGATCTGACACCAATACTACACAAACTCTTCCAGAGCATAGCAAAAGACAGTACACTCCCTGAGTTAGTTAATTGTGCCAACCTGGCCGATAATCACATGTGAGGCTAATTGAAAGGCGGAGGGATAAATGGGTGGAGAGCCTCGCCTTTCTAGTTCTCGGGTCTCTTGTTTTGTGATGGTTGCACCGGGTGCAGCTGCCTTAGCAGTTCCCTGCTTCAGCTTGCAAGATTGACTTCCTACAAGACATCCCCAAGGAGAAGCCACATGGACCTATCCCGATGCAGCCCTGGGTGCTGGAGCAGCCGTGTGGAGACCCCTGCTAGTGCTGAGATGCTTATTCATTCACTGACTCAGCTTTCCTCCTGCAGTCGGCATCATTGCCTCTGTTTTGTGAGGTGGAGGACTTTGTGGACTGGTGTTGGGTTAATGGGTTAATGTTGGACTTATGGGCTTGGGTAGCATTGGGTTGGGATGTTTTTGTGATGCACACTTTCTTTACATAAAACTCTCTTTTACATGAGTTGCTGTGGATTTGTTTCTCCAAAGTACCCAGACTAATACACTCCCAAACTCATTCTATAAAGCCAGGATGACACTGATACCAAAACCAGGCAAAGACCCCACAAACATTGAAAATTAGAGACCTATATAATCTCATAAACATGACTGTTAATATCCTCAACAAAATTCTGGTCAATAGAATACAGCAAGCTATCAAAAAAATAATTCACCAGGACCAAATGGGATTCATTCCAGGTATGCTGGGATGGGTCAATATTCAAAAGACAACCAATGTAATTCACTATATAAACAAGGCAAGAAATAAAAATGACATGATCATATAAATTGATTTAGAAAAGGCATTTGATAATATCCATTTCTGTTCAAAACACTCAACAAAATAGGAATAGAAGGAAAATATCTCAACATAATCAAAGCTATATATGAGTAATCAACAGCCAACAACACGTTCAATGGGGAAAAGCTAGAAACATTCCCACTGAAAATGGGGACCAGACAAAGATACCTCCTATCACCACTCTTATTCAATATTGTGCTGGAAATTTTATCTAGAGTCATCAGACAACAAAAAGAAATCAAGGGAACAGAAATAGGCAAAAAGGAAGTGAAACTCTCACTATTTGCAGAAGATATGATCCTATTTATAGAAAACCCAAAAGTCTCCACAAAAAGCCTGCTGGAAACAATTGAGGAATTTGGCAAGGCAGTAGGATATAAAATTAATAACCAGAAATCAATTAGGTTCCTGTATGCCAGCGTAGAGAGCTACGAAAAAGGCATTAAGGAATTAATACCAGTTAAAATAACCATACAAAAGATGAAATACGTAGGAATAAACCTAACTAAAGAATCAAATGAACTCCACAGAGAAAACCTCAGAACATTACTATGAGAAACTAAAAAGGACCTACATAAATGGAAGAATATCCCATGCTAATGGATAGGCAGACTTAAGATTGTGAAAATGACAATATTACCTAAAACAATCTACGAAAAAATTACAATACCAATTAAATTAAAAATAAATTCTTTTTAAAAATGGAAAAATTGCCAATTTTATATGGGCAGGCAGGCAAAAGACCCAGGACAAGCAAAGAAGTTCTAAAAAAGAACAAAGTAGGAGGCCTAACACTGCCTGACCTAAAAAATTACTGCATAGTAGTCAGAATAGCCTGGTATTGGTACAACTAAAGATACCAATGGATCCAAACACAAAACCCAGACATAAATGCTTCAGCCTATAGTCATCTAGTCTTTGACAATGAAGCTAGAACTATCCAATGGGAGAACGACAGCCTCTTCAACAAATGGTGCAGGACAAACTAGATTTCTAGATGCAGATGAATGAAACAAGATGTATACTTTCCCCTATGCACAAACATGAACTCAAGATTGATTAAAGACCTAAGTGTAAAGGATCGTGCCCGAGTATCAAAATATATAGTGTCCAGGGGCTTAAAGGCTTGAAATTAAACAAGCAGCCATCCAGCAGGAAAGTAAATAAGCCCACACAGATGAAGCACACCAGATTATGAGGTGTGATTATGAGGTGTCAGTGGGATCAGGCATCAGGTATCAAAAGATCAAAACAAACAACTATATTGTTGTGAATGAGGGGTTTTGGAGTGGAGACCCAAAGCCCATCTGTAGACAGTTGGATATCCCTCCAAAGAAGGGTTATAAGACAGGGATGATTCAACCAATGTGCAGTATAGCACTGACGAAACACACATCATTCCATTAGTTCCTGAATGCTCTCCCGACCTCCCTACTACCATGACCCAGTTATACCTTACAAATATGGCTAGACTGGAGAATATACATTGGTACAGATAAGAGTTCTCGACACATGGAATTCAGGACAGATAAACCCCTCAAGAACAGTAGTGAGAGTAGCAATATCATGAAAGTAAGTGGATGGTCAGGGAGAGGGAAAGGGGAGAAAGGGGGGACCTATCACAAGGTTGGATATATAGTGCCCTTTCCAGGGGAAATGAATAACAGAAATTTGGGCGAAG
>NW_022103968.1:69491642-69509232 GCF_000313985.2 Echinops telfairi | reverse complement strand
AATGGACAGTGTAAGATATGAAATAATAATAACAAGGGTGGGAGGGTTGGGGAGAGAGTTTGAAAAAGAGGAGCTTATGCCAAGGGCTCAAGTAGAAAATGTTTTGGAAATGACGATGGCAGCCTATTTACAAATATGCTTGATATAATTGATGTATGGACTATTATAAGAGCTGTAAGAGCTCCCAATAAAATGATTTTAAAAAGACCTAATGTAACCCCCAAAGTTCTCAGGATAAACAATGAGAAGGTTGGATCGACCTTAACGGCCCTATAGCAGGGCATATATAGACTAACAAGTATAATGGAAGAGTCACACTCAGCAGAACACAAGACAGATGACTGGGACATGCTGAAATCACATCGTCTATGCCCATTAAAAGACTTCATCAGGAGAGTGAAACAAGAGCACACAGATTGGAAAAATTTGGTTTTACTAATGATGTATCTAAAAGGCTAATTACCCAAATATACAGAACTCTACAACAGTTTGATAAGAAAATAATGACACCCAATTAAGAAATGGGAAAAAGCCATGAACAGTCCCCAAAAATGAAATATATGTGGCTAACAAACTCATGAAAAAATGCTCATGATAACTAGGCATCAGGGGATGCAAATTAAAACCAAAATGAGATGTTACTTTGCACCCACCATACTAGCCCAAATTAAAAAACAAACAGAATACAACAAATGGTTGAGAGGAAATGGAGAGATTGGAACTCATGTGTACTGTTGGTGGACTGTAAATACATACAGCCTCTGTGGAAAATGATATGGTGATACTTAAAGCAACTGGGAATTGAAATCTCATAACAATGAAATCTCTTAACAATACCACTCATTAGCTATGTAACCTAAAGAAATAAGAGACACAACATGAGTGGATGTCTGCTCACCCACGTTCATAGTAGCACAGCTCACAATAGCAAGAAACTGGAAGCAGACCAAATGCCCAACAGTGGAAGAATGGATAAAGAAACTATGGTACATTCGCGCAATGCAATAGTATGTGTCCCTAAAAAACAGTGATGAAAGAATGAAACACCACATGACATGGGAAGACCTGGGCACCATTAGACTGAGTGAAGTAAGTCTCTCACAAAGGGTCAAGTACTTTCTGAGTCCACTACTATAAGGAAAAAGTACCAATTAAAAAATCTTAGGAACCAATTTCTGAAAAAAGAAGCGAAGGCTATGTCCTAGCTATGAACCAAACCTAATCACCCTCTTACACACTTTACAAGAGCCCACTTGAAGGAGGAGAGCTCCCATTGCCGGGGTCACATCCCCAAGAGCGGGGAATGGGAGATGACTATCGATTTGAGGATATACAGCATCGAGACAAGGCTGGGTCAAATCAAAGGGCTCCCCCATAGGAATGGCAGGAGATCCTTGTTAAAAACCAAGCTTAGAACAAGGGAGGGGAGCATCTACATTTTGGAGGAGACTCTGATAGTTCAGTTGGTGAGTATGGTGGGTGAATGGGGAGAAGTAACCTCATATGGGGAAGAAGTGTTAAACAATGCAGGGAATCTAGAGGGACAATGGACACTGTTTTATGGTCCTGGCAGAATCTATGAACACATTTCTACCCAGCCCTTGGTGAACCATGCCATGAACTAAACAGCATGATGACCTTGGACAATCACCAGCATGGTATAACACCAGGGCTACACCAGAAGGACTTAACATTGATATCTGGCTGAATGAATTAAAGTTGCCTACACCCTTTGACTGAGGACTGGAGTATTCAGATAGGAAAGGAAGCAGAGAGGGGCTGCCTTGGGACTGTGAAAGTGGCAGTCATTGGACCTTGGGGGTAACCTCCGACTCAGGGGTATCCAATGGCAGGGACCCAGAATCACCATATATTTTGTACCTTGATGTTGCCCTTGCAGTGATATGACATGTTTTGCTATGTTGGGTAGGGATTGATCCAGGAAGTTTACCCCTGGCATTAAGCCCCATAGTTAGGGTAAACAGAGTTCAAAGGACAGGAGATGGAATTGTGTAGAACAACAACTCATGGTGTACAGCTCAAGGTGGATCTGTACTCCCACAGAGGCCTTATACTGACAGTGTCCAGAGCGCTGTTTCATTGGGAAAGCTGATACTATACTCCAGGGGGATGGTTGACAATATTTTTTGTTTTGTTTTGTTCTAATATATATGAGTTTTGTTTCTTACCTTTACTTCCCCCTGCCCATTTTTTTTCTTTTTTTCTTTCTCTGCTTGTTTGCTTGTTTGTTAGTTGGTTGGTTAGTTTGTTACTGGTGCTGGTGTAGTTGGTCCTATCAGGGTTTGATTTTGTCATAATACGACTGCCGAAATAAACTTCAGTCTTGAATATTGCATGGACAAGCAGATGGATTCTGGGATCCTACTTAGCTTTAGCAACAATTTAAGAACAGTTATCTCTGATAACATGGCTCTGATGGATACTCACCTTCAAGAAATGATCACTGATTGTAAGGGTGCTACAGAAAAGTGTGGTTAAGAGAGCAGATGGTACCCAGCTGTCATTCAGAACAGTGTCCGGGGTTTTAAAGGCTTTTATTCAAACAAGAAGCCATCTGAGGAATAAACTAAGTCTACATACAAGATTCACACCAGCTAGTGTGATCCAAATATAACAATAACAAAATTAAAATATGAAGAAGGGAGAAATATGAGAGTTTAAATTGTGAACACCCAATTGGTGGAAGGCCATGGAGGACAAAAGGAGCCCAAAACTCATCTGCAGAATATCTAGCCACATTAAGCCACTGGCAGATCCCCTCCAGCCACAGGCAAAAGTCTGGAACACCCTTACTATCCAACATAAAACATTGTAATCCTGATTATGCTGGATCAAACTTGATACTTGTCAGTTGACCTCTGTGTAGATCCAACCTGAATATTTTTTAGGTGCAAAAATCTTTTGCTTGTTCCATGACAAAAATATCTTGCCTGGTTTTTAAAATATTGATGGCGATCCTTTCTTTCTTACTCATTGTTTGTAGTTTTATCTTTATATTACTATTGTTTTATCCTTACCAAAAAAAGTATGGCTGTTGGAGTTCAAATATCAGCCTTACTACCTACAACTGTATAACATTAGATGAGTTATTATTTTTTAATCAGGTGTATATCATCTCATGGGGAAAAATTTAAATGAATATTTTGTAAATAAAAGAAAACTAAATATTCTAGAAGTCATTGAACTTTCAATGGGTGAGTTTTAATGAATGCAAATTATATCTCAAAGACAATGGAAGAAAAGAAGAAATAAATAACAAAAGAACAATACATAGTGCATAGTAAATGTTTTCAATTGGTTCCATGATGATGATCATTATTGTTATTTTAATAACTACTACTGTTATTATTATTTTATAGTCCTTCAAAAATGAATATATAAGGCTTATACTTTCTCAGAGAAATATGTGATGTAGAAGAAAACTATTTTTTCATCCTTTGGTGAGTAAGCACTCCTTTTTTCCCCCAACTCAGGAAAGATGAAATGTAGAGGAGGCTCCCTTTAAGTTACAAGAACTGATAAAGATGCTAGAAAACAAAGGCAAAATGAATCCTAGAAGAGACGATCTATCCATTCAGCTTTCATACATTTGTGTTGATTGGCTTTCCTGTCCACTAAATAACCAATTAAAGTTTTTCTCTCTCTCTCACTTTTACCAGGGTTTCTTTATATCTAAGCATCTTTCTTTTGTTCTTAATCTATCTGGAGGTGATAACAAAGGAGCCATATGTGTTGAAGGGCAAAGAATTGAACAGGCTAAAAAAGTGCGAATTTATAAATTACAAGACTGAATGCAAACTCCTTATGACTTTTTAAAACCATATCCATTACTGTTGAGTTGATTTAGACTTGAAAACCATCAGAGAGGCCCAGAAGGACTGTCCCACGAGGTTCCCAAAGCTGTATTCTTTACAGAAGCAGATGGTCAGACCCATTTCCTCCTCGCCGCCATACACAGCATCAGGTGGATTCAAACCTCACCCTTCTGTTAGTGGGGCTCAGCTTCTGTGCCACTGGGCTCGTTCTTTAGAGCTTTGCATGCCAACTTTATCAGTTATTGTATAATCAGTTCCCACTTGTGGCCACCTCACATGTGTCAAAGTAAAATTGAGTTTTCAGTAAATACTTTTTCAGAAATGGACATCAAACCTTTTTTTCTGAAATATTTCTAGGAGGGCCTGACCTCCAACCTTTACATTAATATTTAAGCACAGTCACTATTTGCATGACACAGGGACTCTACACACCAGGCAGGTGTGTACATCCCATATGCAGGTGGTTCCCTCTACAGGCCTATATCCCATCTGCTACTGCTGCTTTTAGAATATAGAATGCACCCTATTACAAGGTTTGCCAGAGAACTGGAAGTAGAAATTTTGAAGCAGGAGTGAAATCCACCTTTTCACAGCTCTCAGCATATATCAGGGAACCAAGGCCTACCATTAATCTTCAAGAGCCGTGATTTCAGTATTTGGTTGGGATTTATGAGAGGTCTGCAAGGATTACCCAGGGTGGGTAACAACTCTAAGTTCCTGATTATTCTGAATGAACCAAAGCCAAAGAAAACAATATTTCTGCTGAATGAAGGCTATTAGCCTTGTAGCATCACAATCAACATGTACAAACAATTGTTCCAATTTGCAAGACCATGAACTAGTTTCAGTAAATTAATAAATGCCCAGAGTGGTCTCTTTAGAGGAAACACTGATATTTGGGAGAGGATAGGACAGGGGGAAGGCCAAAAAGCTTTACTCTCTAAAACTGTATTTTTAACTAATATTCTCCTAATATTCTCATAGTCGGACATGTGAGAAATGGCATGGGAGGGCAAAGGACAACAGTTCAGAAATAAAACAAGTTGAAGATCTTTAATATACTTGCCAAGGAAAAGTGCTCATCTGATAAAGATTTAGACAGGATGATTCCAAAAACCAGGAAAGGCACAACGGAGAGCTATGATGAGGTGATTGCTGCTCTAGCTGTCAGAATTGTCAATAGTGTGGAGATCTCCGGTTTTAACTCAAATGCAATGGCAGCCTCTGAATGGCTCTACTTCTCTGCATGGTTTTCATTAAGAATTAGCAGGCCACTGGAGATCCCCTTGTAGACGGGTCTCAGGGAGGAGACGAGCCAGTCAGGGTGCCATGTAGCAACGATGAAAAATACAACTTTCCTCTAGTTCCTAACTGTTTCCTCCCCGTTCCCACTATCATGATACGAATTCTACCTTGCAAGTCTGGCTAGACCAGAGGATGTACACTGGCACAGATAGGAACTGGAAATACAGGGAATCCAGGGCAGATGATCCCTACAGGACTAGTGGTGTGAGTGGTGATACTGGGAGGTTAGACGGAGAGTGGGTTGGAAAGAGGGAACCGATTACAAGGAACTATATGTGACCTCCTCCCTGGGGGACGGAAAACAGAAAAACGGGTGAAGGGAGACGTCGGACAGGGCAAGATATGACAAAGTAATAATTTATAAATTATCAAGGGCTCATGAGGGAGGGGGGAGCGGGGAGGGAGGGGGAAAATGAGGACCTAATGCTGGGGGCTTAAGTGGAGAGGAAATGTTTTGAGAACGATGAGGGCAATGAACGTACAAATCTGCTTTACACAATTGATGTGTGTATGGATTGTGATAAGGGGTGTATGAGCCCCTAATAAAATAATTAGGAAAAAAAAATAAATAAATAAATAAAATTTTAAAAAAAGAAAGTCTTAAGACATAGTTCTAAGTATAAATAGATTATTTAGGGCTAGAGTAAGATATGAATTTGTTGGTTGGTTTGTCTCTTCTTCAAATATGGATTGAAATCCAAGGAAAAAGACAACACAATCCTATATTGTCACCCTAAAGTACTGGATTGGAAACAATAATGGTTTCCTTAGGTTTGATTTGTGGACATATTAGATAATAAGAGATTGCCATTAATACCAAAATATGAATCTCTGTCAGATTAAGAGAGGAGCCCAGGTTGTGTAGCGGTTAAAATGTTGCATTACTAATGTTAAGGTTAGCATAAAGAGCTATCCTTCTGGAAACATGCAGGGGAAATTTGACCCTGTTCTACAGGGTACTATGAGTCATAATCGATGCAGTGGCAGTGAATTTGGAGTTTTTGAGTAAGGAAGATCTGCATTTCTGCCAAAGAAGTAGATGTTTGAAAAGATGTGGGTATACACTACTCCATATAAGAGGGAGGAAAAGGGGTTGGCAAGCATAATAAGGGGCTGTTGCTCTTAGCTGTTGTTAATTGATTGAGACTTGAATTGCTTTTAGAAGAGCAAACTTCCACGTTCGCCTTTAAGGGTTCTGTAAGAAAGTGATGTCATGGGGTGTAGCAGCTCCATCTCCTTCATAATTCTGGAATGTCAAATTAGATTAGAATTCTAAGCACATAGATTTAAGTCTGCATGAACTTTGTGCTGTGAGAAAAATTGTATTTCTTCTCCTTGATTAAAATATGTAAGATAAACATAAAAAGAAAATGGTCGCTCTTTTTATTTTAAGGAGAAAATAGTCTAATAATATGGAATTGCATACCATTAAAGGAATGCCAAGGAACCACACAGAAGTAGAAGAAATATTTTAACTATTAATGCAATTCCATCTAGTTCTTAAATACCTAATTATTTTTCTCCAAAAAAATCATTATTCTACTTATAATCTATACAATTAACTGTAATAAATCCATTAAGTCCCTTGGGAGACAGAAATCCTACATTCTACCCTACACTTAACACAAAGTTAAAAAAATGGCAATGTATTTTTGACAATATTAAAGTAACCATTAGAGTATTAATATATTCTGAAAATCTGGCAATAAAGATCAATCATTGGAATAGCTCAAAACTGTTTTGTCTGTTTCTTTACACGTGAGATCACCAAGAATTCTGTGGTAACTTGATGGCAGCTAATAACAATCTCCTATTACGCTTGGTACCTGTTATCTACCTCTGTCACACTGAGCAGAAGATACTCATGTATCTTTAAAATGACAATGTCATGCCACATAAGCAGATTCTCATTGATCTGATCAAGATCCATACTTAGATCCTAAAGTAAATGTTACCAACTGGAAGCATCAGGACCATAAGAGTCAGGAAACACAATGCTGCATGCAAACACAGCTTATCATTCACCCCCACTGCTTACAAGCAGACAGTAGAGTTTGAAATGTAATGATCAATGGTCAACACACTTCACAAAGTTACTAGGTCAAAAGGGAAATTTTTGAGACTTTTACTTCCAACAAACATGAAAAACAGAAATCATATTTACTTCTCATACACCTGAAACAATAAAACACTGGACTATGCATATGAAAGAACAGTATCCAGACATTGAACATAAGAAAGCACAGGACAGTGAACCCTAAGAAGAGATGGGATGGGGAATGGAAGAGATTTCTAGGATTTCTACAGGAAGCAAAAAATAATTCTTTCATTCTGTTACTGTCTATTATATAACTGTAGTAAGTAAGACACTATGGTCTTCTTCAGGAGATAGTTATGGCTTACTGCAGTGGTTCTCAACTTTCTAATGCCATGACCTTTAATAGTGTTCCTCATGTTGTGGTGACCCCAAACATAAAATTATTTTTGTTTCTACTTCATAAGTGTCATTTTGCTACTGTTATGAATCATAATGTAAATATCTGATATGCAGGATGTTTTCATTGTTAAAAATTGAACATAATTAATGCATAGTGATGAATCACAAAACAATATGCAATTATATATTGTGAAATATTTATTTCTAATTAGAAATCAATGAAATTTTGTCTTGAAACACGGTGTATCATGAGTAATAGACTTAATATAACAACAGTAAACTACATTGCTACATTTTGTAACAGTATGTGTAAAAAGCCAATGTGGGTGCGAACGTTGAGATAGCTTCTTTCTCACCAGATCAGAAATTCGTGAGGCAGTCTTTGCAAGAGCACAACAAAGATCATCTTCCACAACGAGTCTACTTCTGTATTTAGACTTGATAGCCAACAAGCTGGAAAACCCTGTTTCACAAAGATATGTTGTTGGAAATGGAAGAAGACGGCACAACACAGTCTCTGACAGAACAGGTTATGACTGCAAACCCGTGATCCAGAATTTTGTAACTGGCATTGTAGAGAAACCAGTTCTCGCTGCATCGCTGTTAATAAGTTCAATGAACTCCTCTTGTGCTGTCTCAGGAACATCTTCAACTCTGACTGTGAATGGGCTTCTGGCAAGTGCTAATGGGTGTCAGCTGGATTTGGAAAGTATGATGAAATTTTGTCTGCAAACATGTGCAAGTGTTCTTCCACAGAAATTATCATAGTAATCCTATTGTCTGGTTCAGTGTCATGTTCCTCAAAGAAAGCAGATAAGGGAGGCAACATGTAAAATTTATTTTCATCCAAATTTTTTTTGCCAGAGTTAAAGTTTCATTGACAATGATTGGATCTCTTCAGACAAGTTGAGGTATGTTGCATTGGTCCTTGAAGTGATAAACTTAACTCATTCAAGATGGCAAAGATGGCAACCAAGTAAGCTAGTTTCTGCTTACTTGGAACCGAAAAGTGCTTCAAACTGCGGTCTTGCTTTCTGATTAAAAATGTTTTGAATTCACCACGAAGCTCAAAAACACGTTTTAAAACCCTTCCTCTGCAACAACCATCTCACTTCAGGGTGAAATAGAGCATTATTCGGTGCATCCAACTCGCTGTGCAATTGTGAAAGCAGTTGACTGCTTAAGGTGCTCGCCTTTACAAAATTGACAGAACTTATGAAGCTTTTCATTACTTTTTGTAACTCTTGTTGCAGTGTCTTCATTACTAATATTTGCCTATGAATCATACAGTGAGTTCCAATGACTTTTGGTGACTCATTCAGTACCAAACATTGAAATCCAAACAAACATCCTAGCATAGCTGGAGCACCATCTGTGCAAACACCATAAACCTTTTCCCAAGAGATCTTATTCTCCTTCAGAAATGAACCAACTGTGTCAAATACATTACGTGCAGTAGTTGTTGTTTCAAGAGGTTTGCAAAAAAGAAACATTTTTAAATTCACCATCATTAATATAACTCATGTAATCCAATAACTGTGAACCATTTGCAACATTTGTAGATTCATCAAGCTGGATGCTAAATATTGGAAGTGGATTACCTGGATTACCTGATCAAGAATATCAGCAGACGTGCCATCTATTCTTCTGTGAGAAGTGTCATTAGGTAAGGAAATTGCACTCAATTTTGTAACAAATTCGTCGCCAATCATAACTCGAACAATGTCTTTGGCTGCTGGCAACAGTAAATCCTCAGCAATGCTGTGAGGTTTCACAGTTCTGGCGATTTTGAGTGCCACTAAATATGAAGCTTCAATGGCTGCTACGCTTTGTTTGTGGTACTTGCCACCAGCGTCGAGTCTGGCTTTCTTGAGTCCATCAGCTTTGCTTCTAAAATAGTCGGTATCCTTGCCGGCAAAGCTCAGATGCTTGCTATCAACATGGTGTTTCAGTTTGTTTGGCTTCATAGATTCGGCTGATAGAACCTCACAGAAAATAACACATTGTGGTTTCTCAATTCCTGCTGTAATTATGGAGGTAAAACTGTACTGTAAAAATTCACTATTTTTTCCTTTTTTAGCGTTCTTCTCTACACAATCCATTGTCATGGGATGGTTTGCTAGTGAAAATAATATATAACAATAGTTTTAATAATACAAAAGATGATACATGGCATAATTCAGTTAATATAGTTCATTAAAGTTTCCTATGATTTACCATTCTGTGTTGTTCTTTTACATACCTGCTACTATCACAAGGGGGCAGTATTCACATCGACTACAGCTGAATATAAAAAGACGGATCAGCATCCAGATTAAGTTCCCATGGTACAGATATATATATTACTGTAGTTGATGATTTTACATTACCCAGTAATTATAATTCATGAAGTGTCGTTTTACATCCAATACTGCTTCTTTCAACACAGTAACTGCTTTTAACAGAGTAATTGCTTTCAACACAGCAACTGCTTTCTACACAGTAACTGCTCTCTACACGTGTGACTGGTCTGCATAAATACATTATGGCACCAACCCTGTCACATACACCTATATTTGTATGGGGTGTATGTGAAGGGGTTGGCGCAATGATGCCACCACACTGGGTACTCATATGTGGGCGTATCTGCATGTGGGCAGACCTGCCTGGAGACGGAGAGAGGAGTGGTGTCTCAGTTCCCAAGACCATTGGAAATATGTTTTCCGATGGCCTTAGGCAACCCCTGTGAAAGGGTCTTTCAACCACCAATTGGGTCATGACCCACATGTTGAGAACTGCTGGTTTACTGTATCTATCAAAGATTACAAGGACATTTAATGGACAAAGGATAATCTTTGAAACAAATGATTTTGATACTAGAATAATTAGATGGCTATGTACAAAGGAGCCCTGGTGGCATAAGGGTTATATCTTGGGTTGCTAACCTCAAGATCAGCAGTTCAAAGCTACCAGCCACTCTGTGGGAGAAAGACTATACTTCTATTACCATAAAGAGTTACAGTCTAAGAAGTCCACAGGGGCAGTTTGATAGGCTCACTATGAGTCAGAATCAACTCAGTAGCAGTGAATTTTGAGATGTACAAAGAAATGCACTTTGATTGCTACATTACACTATATAAAGAAAGACCAAGAAAGACGTCAATAACCTTAATATAAGAACTAATATAATTTTTTTGAGGAAAACTGGAAAAATAAATTCTAGTGGCCTTGTGGTTAGCAAGGATTTTTTAATGAGATTTTAAATTCAAGAGGTATAACAGAAAAATCAATAAATTAAATTTTGCTATTTCCTTTAGGTGCTATCGTGTTGGCTCCAACCTATAGCGAACCTATGCACAAGAGGATGAACCACTGCATGGTCCTGTGCCATCCTTACAACTGTTCCTTTGCCTAAGCCCATTAGTGCCGCCACTGTGTCAGTCCATCTCGTTTAGGGCCTTCCTTCTTTTCAATGCTCCTCCACTTCACCAAACATGATGTCCTTGTCCAGGGACTGTTCTCTCCTGACAATATACCCAAAATATGTAAAATGAAATCTTCCTCTCCTTTCCTCTGAGAAACACTCTGATTATACTTGTTCCAATTCAGATGAGTTTGTCCTTTTAGCAGCCCATGGTACTTCCAGTATTCTTCTCCAGCATTGTAATTCACATGCATCAATTCTTCTTCAGTCTTCCTGATTCAGTGTCCAACTTCCCATGCATAGGAGGCGATAGAGAACACTACGGCTTGAGTCAGGTAGGTGCACATCAGTCCTCAAAGTAACATCTTGGATTTTCAATACTCTAAAAAGGTCTTGTGCAGCAGATTTACCTAATGTAATATATCTTTTGAACTCTTGACTGCTGCTTCTATGAGCTTTGAAGCATTGTCAGAATTTAGGCATTATTAAGGTTAAAAGCTTTTACACTCCCGAGACACTCTGATAGAAATAAAAAAAATAAGTTGAAGATTAGGTGAAAATATTTTCAAAATATAGAACTGATTTAAAAAAACTTGTATTCATGATATAAAAAGCATTCTTACAACTCAATAGTAAGAAAGCAACTTGATAGAAAAAAACTGGCAATTATACTTCATCAATTCAGATATATGAGTGGCAATAGGTACATGAAAGAAAGCTCAATATCACTTTCTATTGAAAAGTATAAATGAAGACTAAAAAAATAATTTATTATACACATTTAGATTGGATACAATTTTAAAACCCTGCCCATTAAAGTGTTAACAATGATTGAGATGAACTGGAATGCTTATCCTTTGCTGATGGAAATGTAGAATGCTACAATAACTTTGAAAACAGTTTAGCCATTTCTTAATGGGTCAGCTATGACCCACGTAGTGAATAAACAAATGTTCATGGTCAATTTATTCATAATAAAGTTAAAAACTAGACATAAATGTCCCTCAAAACATAAATTAATACTTCCTCAGCAACTATCAGAGAAGTTACACTAGGAGAGATATTCTGCACTTCCAAGCAGTAAAAATCCTGTCTTAAAGATAAGTAGACCCAAGTTTCTTCAAATGGGAAAGCATCACTGCCTGCTGACAGACTCCCCTTTGCCATTAACAAGCGGTTCTTAAGCAGAATCATGAGGCAACAAAAAGAAATTCCATTAGGCAAAGAAGTGAAGCTCTCACTATTTGCAGGTGATGTGATTTTGTAGAGAAAACTCCAAGGACTCCTCAAAGAGATTGTGGAAGACAATTGAGGGGTTTATTAAAGTAGCAGGATACAAGCAGAAATCAAGCAGGTTGCGTATGCCAGGGCAGGGAGGTCTGAAAGAGACATCAAGAAAACAATACCATTTATCATAGTCACACTAAATATTAAATAATTAGAAATAAACCTAACCAAAGGAACAAAAGACCCGTACAAAGAAAGCTATAGAACATTACTGCAGGAAACCAGAAGAGACCTCCACAAATGGAAGTCTAGCTCATGTTCATGGATAGGAAGGATTAATATTGTGGGAATGCCAATACTACTTAAAGCAATCTACAAATACAATGCAATCCTGATCCAAATTCCAACCTCATTCTTTTAAGAAAAGGAAAAACTAATTACCAAGTTCACATGGAGATGGAGGAGGGTCAGGATAAGCAAAGTACTTCTAAAAATACATACATACATACATACATACATACATACATACATACAGGACCAAATATGCTGTCTTGGTCAAAACACAGTAACAGTAGTCAAAATAGCCTGATACTAATATAATGATAGATACATAGACCAATATGAACAGGATAGAAATTCCAGAAATAAAAACAACCACCTACAGAAAACAGATTTTTTTAACAAAGGACCAAAATCCATTAAATGGGAGAGAGGCACCTTTTTTCAATAAATGGTACTAGAAAATGGGATAGGCATTGGCAGATGAATGAAACAGGACCCATAACTCACTGCATGTCCAAAAAAAAAGCAACTCAAGATGGATTAGAGACCTAAATGCAAACCGCAGAGCTATCAGGCTCATCAGTGAGAAAATTGGGACAAAGTTAAGGGATCTAGTTCAGGGCACACACAGACTACCAAATATAATAAAGGAAGCACACACAGTGGAAGGCAAAATAGATAATTGGGATATATTAAAAATAAAATACTTATGCATATCAAAGAACTTCATCAGAAGATCAAAATGAGAACCCATGGATTGGGAAAAAGTCTTTTGCAAAAACCCAAAAGACAAGGGAGTAACTACTGAAATCTACAGAGCTTTACCACGCTTCTTTAAGAAAAAATCCCAATTAAAAAGTGGACAAAGGACATGAACAAACAATTCACAAAAGCTAACTTTCACATGAGTAACAAAAACATGGAATGCTTAAGATCACTAGCCATCCAGGAAATGCAAATCAAAATAATGATGAGATGTGATTTTATGCCCACAATGATAGCCAGAAAACCAAAGAACAACAAATGTTGGAGAATGCACAAGATCGGAACACTCATACATGTAAATATATGTGACCATTGCAGAAAGCTACATGGCAATACCTAAAACAACTAGCAATAGAAATACCAAATCTAGCAATACCTTTGCTGGGCATATGGTCCAAAGAAATTCAAGACAGAACATGAAAACATGTGTACTTGCTCATTTTCATTTTAGCGCCATTCACAATAACAAGAAGCTGAAAACAGCCCAGATTCCAATCAGTAGAAGAATTTATAAAAATACTGTGGTACATGCACAATATGGAATACTATGAATCCTTAAAAAACAGTGATGAAAACCTCATGCAGTGGAAGAACGTGGAAACCATTACGCTGAGTGAAGTTAGTCAATTACAAAAGGACACATATTGCCTTAATCCACTACTATAAGGAAATCAAAATGATTCTGGATGCCTTTTGTGTTCTTTGCTTTTTGCTCCTTGCTTTTCAATTTTCTTATAATGCACAAAAAGCTTGAAGTTAAAAAAAGGTGATTTTAAAAACTTGCATGGAGTCTCCATTGCCTGTGAATAAAGTTAGCTTGCTGATACCTTTTTAAAAAAAAGAAAAAAACACTAGGATGAAGGTAGACTTCAGTTCCCAGGTCATGCACTCTGACCATCCAGTCTGCCAAGCAATGAGGTGGAGAGCCTGGCGAGTGTCCATAAACTTATATCGCTCCTTATATATGATCTTATGAAAGACCACTTTGACAGAGGAGACCTTATCTCAGCTGGGGTCAGTTGTTCAAGATCAAGGGGTGGGAAGATACAATGCCGTTGCTGCCACACAGAATTGTGATAAGGTCACCCCAAACCAACAAACATTCCTACCAGAGTGATAAGTGAACCATACTGGAAATTCAAGTCAAGGTTGGGGGTGAAGGGTATGTATATCTCAGGGAAGGCAATTACATTTCTTTTGGGAGGAAAATGGAGAGGAGTAACTTCCCATTGGAAAACATTTTTTAGCAATACTTATATAGAACTGAAGGAAAGAATATGCCTTGTACTCTATTTGGGACACTTTTTACCTAGTTTTTATGAAGTCCCTAGTGACCCAGGCTGTGTGGTCTAGACTATTAGAGCTTTAGACTCTGTTCTTTTGAAGCAGACGTCAACCTTCATAGGCCACACCAAAAGGACTCCTTGTGGAAACCCCCCTAAGTGAACTGGGCTTTATTTCACTCACCTATAACCTTGGACTTAAGCTGCAATTTTCTAGTGTGAAAAGAAACAGTAACTGGCAGCCGTTGGACTTGGATTCAGATCTCTTGCATTGAGGGTGACCCTGGACTACCATTTATTTACTTTGCAATGCCCTCCTTGTTTAACTATGAGGTGTTAATCTGGTATGCATGGATCTGCCAATGCAAATGAATATTATTGAAAGTTTTGCCCTATTGTTGGTCTAAATAATATTCAATCACTTAAAATTTTAATCTATACAAGTCAACAATTCATGTATTGCAGTTCCACCTAGCCTATATTGCATAATTTCCTTTTATCAACAGTATTTTAAATTCTATACCATTGGCTGAATTAATGAATATGAATAAAATTACCTTGTTCCCCAGGGAGATTATTAAAAATTGATGTCTCTAAAATGAACCAGAAACCTATGTCAACCATAGATATATGAATGGATTTTGGGCTTGCACTTAACTCTATTCCAATCTAAGGACAATTAGTTCTTATGACATGGCCCTGCTTGATGCTTGCCCCCATGACAGAGATCACTGAAGATACGGGTGCTATAGCAAAGTATGACAAAGAATCTACATGGTCCCTGGCTATCAGAAAAATAGCATCTGAGGTCATAAAGGCTTATTTTCAAACAAGCAGCCATCTCAGTGTGGTATCAACTAAGTTCACATGGAAGAAGCACACCGCCCTGTGCAATCCAAGGATTGTAAGTAATAAAATCCAAATCTGAAAGAGGGAATGGTATCACAGCTTAAATTGTGAACATCTGGTTTGTAGGAAGCTATGGATGACAGCAAAAGTCCCAAATCTATTTGCAGGATCTGAACATGGATTAAATGTCCAGTGAATTCCCTCAGGTTACAGTAAAGGAATATGCATAAAGTTATGACAGATGTAGCTAGGTTTGAAATGTCATATCTTATCATTTGATCTCCCTTTTGACCCATTTAAAAGTTGTTTCAGTTAAAAAAAAAACAACAGACAAATTACACAAGGATTAAGGCTCTGATGGATCCTCTCTGACCACAGACCAGGGATATGAGTAACCTTGCTACCATGCAGAGTGAGTTGGAAAGTGGATTATTACAGATCTAGTTAGGTTAAAATTTAAAATCTTATCATTCGATCTCCCTTTTGGCCCTTTTAAAATTTGTTGTACTTTTTAACATTTTCTACTTTCGTTTTGATTGATTTTTTTTCTGCTTTACTTTGCTGTTGTTGTTGGGTTTTGCATATTTTTCTGTATATGAAATTCTAGACAAGTAAATCTATAGATATAGTAATTGGATTCATGATTTCTTGGGGGTATGGCAGGAGAAGTTGGAGGAAAGTCAGATAATAAAAGTAAGTATAAGAAAAGAAAATATTCTAAAATTGATTATGGTGATGATTGTATAGCTCTTCTTAATATGATTGAATTACTGAATTTCATGATGTATGAATTATGTGACAATAAATTTTTATATAGAAATTAGTTTATTACTTACCTTTGTTCAATAGTTTTACTGGCATATAATTCTCTATGTTCTGTATATATACAACCAATACACTCAGCAATAACAGTTCAGAATGAACAGTTGATATTCTCAAAATAACTGAATATTAAAAGAATTGAATGAAACAATCTAGTCAAAGATAGCACATATTATGGTGTGACTTTATTTATTGGATATTATAGAAAATATGAATTAGTTTCTATTGAGAGAAATAATATTTGTACATTCATGGAAGTATGGAAGGATTAAGGACTATAGAGTGGTACAAGGATTATTTTTATGGAGTTATGGATATGTTCAGCATCTTCCTTGCGGGGATAGTTGCATATGTATATATATGTGTACATACAAGTATAAAATTGTATTACATTGTACACTGTAAATACACACAATTTGCATTTCAATTATATTTCTAATAAGCTATAGAAATAAGGAGAAATATTTTTTAACTTATCTTATAGAATCTTCAATGAAACAACATAGAGAGCATAAAAACAAATGAATGTTTGAAAACCTGGACCTGTAATTATCGACACAGATTTTCCTGCAACATTTTAAATCTTCACTACTCCAAACATGAAAAATTATTTAATGTTATTTTAATATCTACTATATTCATATAAATGATATTAATATATGATGTCATTTATTCTCTTATACTTTTACTAGATTATTATACTTATATTACAAAATAATAAATTAATGGTTTGAAAGGTTAATTGACCACAAAAGTGCACAGTGTTGGGAACATGTGGTTTTGAATTCCATCTTCATCACTTCATAGCTTGAGAGAGTTGCTTACCCTTTTTAAGTACTAGTTTCCAGATATGAAAAGCAGGTGATAATTTAGCCTATTTCATTTAATTAGAGTGAAGAGTTCAAAACAGAGATAAATTAGCAGAGAAGGAAAGGTCTATTTCCACCAAAAGAGAGAGAGAGAGAGAAATATAAATATAGAGAGATAAAGAATTGACAATGAAGCATATGTCTTGAGCTATGGTCCATATGCTGAGAACTTTCTAGATAACTAAGACAGTTCCAAAGCCCCCTCATTGTTGCCTCCATAAAAGCTATCCTATCTGTCATTTGTTTCATTGCTATTGCCTTGGCATAAACTCAAGTCCTTGATATATTTTTCTTAAAAGATTATAATCATTTAATTGGTCTCTTTAATTTTGATGTCTTGTCTCACTGATCCAAACCACCTAACATTGAGATGTTTGATAATAAGCTGGCACTCTGTGATACTCACTTCTCCGACACGATCACTGAAGACAAAATGGTTGCATAAACAAACGTGGTGAAGAAAGCTGATGGTACCCAGCTATTGCAAGATATAGCATCTGGGGTCTTAAAGG
>NW_022103968.1:69486959-69488479 GCF_000313985.2 Echinops telfairi | reverse complement strand
TTTAAAAATCAAAATCAATGCCATAGACTCTATTTTGACTCAGATCATTATAGGAATAGAAAGCCGGATTTTTCTTCCATGGAATGGCTGGTGGACTTGAACTGCTGACCAATGTGTACATCAGTATGCCACCAGGGCTCCCTACTGGGTAATATAGCATCTCCAATATGGACACTTCTAATGGAATAAGATAGAAACACACACACACCTTCGTTCTAGACTAGGAAGGAGGGAGTGGGGTGTGACATGAAACCCTTTGGACTTTATCCATTATACACCAATTAAAATGCAAAAAAAAGTAGAGCCCTTTCCTCCTCCACCAGTGCAGAAGAGACAAATTATGAAAAGAGAGTGCTGTGACTCTCCTCCCCTGCTAGAGAGGAGCAGACAAGGAGCAGTGCCTCCTTCTCTCCTACTAACACAGCAGGTGTGTCCTACTAGCGCAGCAGGTGTGCACCCAGAAGCAGGGACCTCATGACTGCTGCTGCTTTACTTAAGCAAGCACCAAAATTGATGGAAGGCAAACTATATTCATGGATTGGAAAACTCAATATTGTTTAAAAATCACTTTTCAACAAATTGAATTATATATTTTAATCCAAATGAATATTCCAGCAGAAAATGTTATGCATATAGCAAACTGATTTTTAAAATTAAAAAATATATAGGTGAAATAGAAAGAAGATAAAAAAAAATGAATAGCAAATTTGAACTCACACTACTTGATTTCAGTGATACTGACAAAAAAGGCATATATATATGTATATATATATACACACACACACATATATATACACACAACAGAATAAAAGAGCACAGAAATAGATGCATACAAATACAGATGATCGTTGACTTTTGCCATGTGTGAAAACTCACTCTTATTCCTGTTGAGCGGATTCTGATGCATAAAGGAAGTGAAGCATAAATGCAATTAGAAAAAAAATTCTTTTCAACAAATGCTGCTAGAACAATTGAATAGTCATCTATGAAAAAGCTAGTTAAGACCAATTCATATTAAATGAATTCTGAGTTAAAAAATTAATTCAAATTGGATCCTGGAGAAATGCATAAAATGTTACATTAGAAACATATAAAAGAAAGCAAAAAAAAATCACTACAAAGTAAGATAGACAAAAATGTAATAGCAAAAGCATGATTTGTAATAATCAATAAAGCCATAATGTCATTCTTTGAAAATACCAATGAAATTCATAGAGTCCTAGAAATACTGTTAAGTGAGAACAAAGTATAAAAGGAGGAAAAAGACACAATTCTAGAAGCAGGCATTTACAAAATAAATAACAGTATAAGTAACTTTAAAGTAAAATCTGAAAATTACGATGAAGTGGACAAAATTCCAGAAAACTACCTCATCAATGCTGAAAGAAGAAAAATATAGGAGATATGAATAGTAATGTATCTATTTGAAATGTAATCTAACTCACAAAGCCAGGTGACATATAGGTAATTCCTCCAAACACTCAAGAAAATTAATTTGTATTACTATGGACTCTTTCAGA
>NW_022103968.1:69477643-69485597 GCF_000313985.2 Echinops telfairi | reverse complement strand
AAAAAAAATAGAAAACTGACAAGAACACTAAAAGAAAGTAAACTTCCACCAATCCCTCTGTTTAATCTAGATGTAAAACTTCTAATCAAACTATTGACAGATTAAATAATTGAAATAATTAAAATATTAACATATACTCATACATTATCTAGGAATAAATTTCAATAGAAACATACAAGTCCTCTCTGCTGAAAACTACAAAATCTTATTGAGAAATATTAAAGAATATTTTAACAAAGGGAATGCTACATAACAATTATAAAACAGTAGGGTTTATTCAAGAATGGAAAGCTGGTTTATAACTCAATTACTAATAAAACTAATTCAGTATATAGCTAATGTAAATGAAAAATAAACTGATGAACACTTCAAGAGATGCAGGAGATAAAGAATTGGCTAAAATTTGCCAGCTCTACTAATTTGCTAGAATTTGCTAAATATATTAATTAAAAAATCACAGAAAACTAGCAAAAGAAGGGAATATTGTTAGTCTGATAGAGGGAATCTAGACAACACTTCCGACAAACATCAAACTTTATAATAATTTAAGATTCTGTTTGAAATGGGGAAAACCAGATATACTCATTGTCCCATTTATATTCACCATTTGACTTTAGTTCATAACCAGTGCAGTTAGACAATTATAAAGTAAATTTAATGAACAAGGATAGAAGAGAAAGAATTACAATATTTATTTTCCTTTTGCAAAATATTGTATTTGAAGGAAATCTATTCAAAAGAATATAAAGACAAACTGGAAAGAGTAATTGAATTCACTGAGATAATTGAATGCACATCAATTAACAAGGGGAAAATTCAGTTTTATTTTGGTGCACTAGCAGCAAACAAATGGAAAATAAAATAAAAGATACCTTTAAAAGATACCTTTTAAAAACAGAATTAAAATATTCTCATATAATATCTAAGAATAAATCTAATGAAAATGTATGTCCTTTTTGCTAAAAACTATAAAATCTTATTGAGAGATATTAAAGAATACCATGATAAAGGGATATTAAATATAGATGCAGATACAATGCTGATGGACTATAGCACTCAATATTATCAATATGTCATAATATGTCATATCTCCTCCAAATTGGTCTATTTTTACATTGTTATCCTAATTAAAATTTCAGAAGGTTGGTAAATGGCTTTTCAATTTTCAGTGACAGGCCAAGAGCCAGCCAATATCTAAGACAGTCTTAAAGAGGAGGCAGGAGTAAAATCAGGAGAGGAGGGGAAAGAGCAGGAGTGGTGTAAGAAGAGGAAGACAAAGAGGAGAAGGAGGAGATGGTGGCAACAATGGGGGTGTCTGGAGGAATTACACAATCAAATATTGAGATATCAAGAAAACTATAAATATTATAGTTATAAATCTGTAGCAATGAACACATCTTGCAATTGGTAGAAAGAAACTTGGTTATAAAAAGCACATAGATGTCATGGTCTACAGATTTACATGAGTCTGTGAAGTTCACAGAGGTGTTTTTATGAATCATCCAAAGAGTATGTTTAGTGGAAGAGGTAATGATTATTGATGATGAGTGCCTACTATAGAGGAGGCTTTGTTTTCAAAGAAAAAGAAGTAAAGAAAAACTATGAACTGGGACCATTTATTTTTATAGTCCTATGAGTGAATTCCACTACTTGTCTGTCAGTTTGTCATACTGTCGCAGATTGTGTGTTGCTGTGATCTTAGAAATTATGCCACTGGTATTTCAAATACTAGCAGGGCCATGCAAAGCTAATAGGTTTACACAGAGCCGAAGAACAGAATATTAAAAAGCCATGGACTTCCCAGTTCTGAAGAACTGCCACTGAAGACCTTATGTCTAGCTGCACAGCATTGACAGGCATATTTTCAGAAGCCAAGTCCTTCAGGGTGAACCAAACCAAACTCGCAGCCATCAGTTGGATTCCAATGTATCGTGTGACCCTATAGCACAGAGTAGAACTGCCCTTGTGGGTTTGCAAGACTGTAAATCCTTACAGGAGAAAAAAGCCTCATCTTTCTCCTGCAGAGTAATTTGTGGTTTCACCTCGCTGACCTTGTAGTTAGCAGCCCGGTATAGAACCACCATATCACCAGGTTGAAAGGCATTGGAAATAGGATGGAGGAAGAGCTGTCCCCTTACAGTGGAGTCGACTATAATGATGTGGATGGAATAAGACATTCATTTACTAAAGGGGCCAGATTCAACACGAGGAGAAACAACTGTAACATCTGTTAACAATGGGGTTGGGAATGTACAGAGTACGACCTTAGAAAAATTGTACTTAGTGAAAAATAAAATGGAACACATAAAGATTGATACACGAGGCACTAGGGAGCTGTAATGGAGTGGTACTGGTAATTTTGAATCAGACAATTACATGGTTTTTACTGTGCTAGGAATGACGAATTCCAGAGCAATGGCTTCACGTTCATTGTCAAAAAGGACACTTCAAGATCTATCTTACACAATGCTCTCTATGATGGGATAATATTTATGCACATATAAGAAAGTCCAGTCAACACAACTATTATGCAAATTTACACACCAAACACTACAGCTGATGAAGAAATTGAAGAATTCTCCCAACTTCTTTAGTTTGAAATTGATCAAACATGCAATCAATATGGATTAATAATAATTGGTGATTGGAAAGTGAAAGTTAGGAACAAAGATAAAAGAATACTATTTGTAAAATATGCCCTTAGTGATATAAACAACATTGAAGGTTACATGATAATATTTTGCAAACAACTTATTACATACCTGCACTTCTCCAGGTGAAATACACAGAAATAAATCGACTATTTCTGTGGTATGACAAGATGGAGACACCCAATATCAGCAGTCGAAATAAGGCCAGACCATGGACAAGACGATCAATTGCTTATATTCAATTTCAGGCTGAAGCTGACGACGATAAAAACAAGTCCAAAAGAGCTAAAATACAACCTTACGTATATCCCACCCGAATTTTGAGAACATTTCGAGAATAAATTTAACTCATTGAATATTAATGACAGAGGATCTGATAAGCTGTGGGATGACATTCAGAAAATCATACATGAAAAAAGCAAAGGGTCATTTAAAAGATAGGAAACAAAGAAAGACCAAAGCACACGTCAGCAGTGACTCTGAGTCTTGCTACTGGTTGTAAATTAGCTAAAGCAAATGGAAGACATGATTGAATTTAAAAAAACTGAAGAGAAAAATTCACAGGGCAGTTCAAGAAGACAAAATTATTATAATAAAATGAGCAAATGCTTGGAGTAAGAAAACCCAAAAGGAAGAATACGCCCAATTTATACTGAAAGAACTCAAGAAAAACTCAAGCCTCAAATTGCCATATTGAATGATTCTATTGCCAAAATATTGAATGATGTAGGAAGCATCAAAAGAAGATGGAAGGAATACACAGAGTCATTGTTCCCAAAAGTGGTCCACATTCAATCATTTTAAGAGATAGAATATGATCAAGAGCTGGTGCTACTGAAGGAAGAATCTAATCTGTACTAAAGGTATTAGCCAAAAACAAGATTCCAGAAAGTTATAAATTAACAATTCAAAAGTGTCAACAAGCTGGTGAAGCACTAGAAGCATTCACTCTTCTATGCCCAGAAATTTGGAAAACAGCTACCTGGCCAATAGACTGGTAGAGATCCATATCTTTACATATTCCAAAGAAAGCTGACCCAACATAATGTGGACATCATAAAAAAATATCAGTAATTTGTAAGCTGACAATCAGTAATCAGGAAGCTGACAATCTCTGTACAATAGTTACAGTACTACATTAGTAGAGCTATCAGAAATTCAAACGTAATTCAGAAGAGGACTTGGAACAAAGGACTTCTTTGCTGATGTCAGAAGGATATTACCTGACAACAGAAAATACAAGAAAATGTGTACTTGTGGTTTATGGAGTGTGCAAAAGCATTGGACTGTGTGGATCATAAAAGCAAAAGCCAACAAACAAACAAAACTATGGATAGTATTGAGAAGAATGAGAATTACAGAACACTTAATTTTGCTTATGGAGAACTTGTTAATGGATCAAGAGGCAGTTGTATGAACAGAATAAGGGAATCTTGAATGGTTTTAAATTAGGAAAGATGTACCCCAAGGCGGTATCCTCTGAACGTACTTATTCAATCTATATGCTAAACAAATAATCTGAGAAGCTGGACTATGTAATGTAGAATGCAGCATCAGGATTGGAGGAAGGCTTACGAACAACTTCTTATATGTAGCTGACACAATCTTGCAAGCTGAATGTGAGGAAGTCTGGAAGCATTTGCTGCTGATGATCAAGGACTGCAGCCTTCAATATGGATGAATACATTGTAAAGAAAGCCAAAACCTCATAACTGGACCAATATTTAACATCATGTTGAGCAGAGAAAAGACTTAAGCTGTTGAGGAATTCATCTTGGGCACAGCAGTCAAGATATCAAAGGCAGCATCACATTGGAATGGATCTGCTATGCAAGATATCTTTAAAGTCTGGAAGAGCGTTGTCACTTTGAAGACTAAGATATGCCTGACCCAAATCATGGTGTTTTCAATTGCCCATATGCATGTGAAAGTTGTATTTTGGTAAGGCAGATTGAAGACTAGGTGGATTTGAATTACAGTGAAGAATATTGAAAGTACCGTGGACTGCCAAAAGAACACACACATTTGGCTTGAAAGAAGTACAGCCAGAATGCTCCTTATCATTAAGATGGCAAGACTTTATTTTACATAATTTAGACATGATATCGGGAGAAACCCATCGGTGGAAAAGATCATCATCTTTGGTAAAGTAGCGGGACAGGGAAAGGAGAAGATCCTCAGTGAGATGGAGGACATGGCGACTATAACAATGGCCTCAAACATAGCAATGTCTGTCAGGTGGCACAGGACAAGGTATGGTGTTCTGTCACTATGAACTGGAACCGCTTTGAGGCCACCTAACAGCAACAATAACAGGCTGAGTTGAGTCTATAGACAAGCAAGTTGAATTACGATAGAAAAAACATTCTTCGTTTTTTGTTATTTTTTTTAAAGATCATTTTATTGGGGGCTTTTACAACTCTTACAATAATCCATACATCAATAATATTTGTACATATGTTGCCATCATCATTTTCTAAATGTTTACTTTCTATTTGAGCCCTTGGTAAGAGCTCCTCTCCCCACCCCCTCTTCCACCCTTGTGACCCCTTAATAAATTACAAATTATTTTCATATCCTACACTGTCTGCTGTCTCTCTCCCCCCATGGTTTCTGTTGTTCGTCCCCCTGGGGGATGGGGTGAAGTGGTTATATGTCCATCATTGTGATCGGTTCCTTCTTCCTTTCCTTCACTGCCCACCTTCCCCTATCCACCTGATATCGCTACTTCCATTTCTGTTCCTGAGGGGTTTATATGACCTGGGTTCCATGTGCCATGAGCTCTTATCTGTGTCTATGTACATTCTCCGGTCTAGCCCACAGTGAAAGGCAGGACTGGGGTCATGACAGTAGGGGGTGAGGTAGCTTCAATGAACCAGAGGAATATTGTGTGTTTCATCAGTACTACACTGTGCCCTGGTTGACTCATCCCTCCCTGGTGAAGCTTCTGTAAGGGGATGCCCCAGCTGGGCTTGGGGTCTCTGCTCTGACCCCCCTCATTCTCAACTATATATATATATAGTTTGTTTTGGGTCTTATGATGCCTGTGACCTGATCCTGTTGTCACCTCATGATTGCACAGGCTGGTGTGCTTCTTACATGTAATGCCAGGTTGTTAGAAAAAGTGTTCTTGCGTTGAGGCAGGGCTTAAGCAGGGGCCCAAAGTCCATCCACTATCTCAATGTATTGCCATATAAATATTTGTACATATGATAATACATCTATTTTTATGGCCACTTGTTTAACTTCAAGCCTTTAAGACCTCAGATGCTATATCATTTGATAGCTGGGCACCATCAGCTTTCATCACCATATTTGCTTTTATAACTATTTTGTCTTCAGTGACTGTGCCAGGAGGGTGAGCATCACAGAATGCCAGGTTTTTAGAACAATGTGTTCTTGTGTTGAGGCAGGGCTTAAGCAGGGGCCCAAAGTCCACCCACTACCTCAATGTATTGCCATATAAATATATTCCCATATACTAATACCTCTTTTTTAATGAATTAATGTATTTACATATGTACACACCTATGAACATAGTGGGCAACAGGGCCAGCCCCAATCATAGCAAAACTGACCCCCTCCCTAGAAGTATGTGCTGCAGAGGACAACACTAAAACTACAGGTGGGGAGAGGGGCCATCATGCCATGCCCACATGGAAGCAAACCAAGAAGGAAAAAGAGAGAGTAAGGGTCTAGACCCCATATCTGCAACACTGGGGATGACGTCCCTGCATGCAACTGCTCAGGCACAGAGAGGACTGTAGGGCTGACAACAGCTGGAAACATGATGTCCCTGATACTCCTCGCCCCTCCCGCCCCCAGCCCCTGGAGCATACCACCATATAGGACAATACCGAGGACACACGGTGGGGAATTCGTCCGGTCTGAACCCCCAACAGCTGTGCGAGCCATGAAGGGAACATAACAGACGAGCAATGGGAGCAAAGCCAAGCCACAAAGCCACTGAGGAGCCCCCCAAACAGATATCAGGCTAGGAGGGACAGTTCCCAGAATACACAGAGAACAACAGAGGGGAGGTAGTCATAAAGGTCAGTGGAATTATGTATGCTTTTTTGTTTTTTTACTAGTTATTTTTTTCCTCTTTTGAGTCAATGTTTTCTTTTCTTTGTGTTTTGTCTCCCTTCTTGTTGGTTTGCCTGCCTATGTGAGATAGGCATGGGATGCGAGCCCAGGAGATAGCAACTGGGCTGGCGATTCAGGGGGGACTTGTGGGGAGGAGGGGCAGGGGAAGGGAAAAAGCTGAGTGAACAGCACCACAGACAGGGGACCACTAGGAAATTAAAATCAACAATGAAGAGGAAGTAGAGATGCCGGGGGTGTTGGAGCATTTCTTCGTCTTTAATGCGATTGTACAAAGAAAGTTGGCGGTAAATGAATGAGTGGATGAATGAATGCACAAATAAACCAATGAATATATATATAGCCAAAAGCTAGACTTAGACCTTTGACCAGTTGATATGATAATTCACAACACTTTCCCATTTCTATTTTCTTTTTTTCTGACTCATAATAGCTTTGTATAGGATTCCTGAGATAGTAGACCTTTACAGGAGCAAACACCTTCATTTTTCTCTCGTGGAGCAGTTGGTGAGTTTGACCTGCCCAACTTTAGAAAAACTAAATAGTTTTATTGGGACATAATTCAAATATCACAGAATTCAATAGTTCATTTAAGAAGTATCGCACAATCATGATCAAATCAATTTTATCATAATCACAATCATAATCTAAATTTCCTTTTTTTCTTGTCCTCCTTATTATTTGATTCCTATTTCCCCCAACTTCCTTTCCCGTACCCCCAAGAAACTGTTCACTTACTGTCTTACAAAAAAAATACAAAGCAAAGAGTCACAAAAAGCTAACAACAGTTACAAAGTAAAATAGAGGAACAACCTCAATTGGGAAGAAAACAAAATATTAAAACTTAGGACAACTTTAAATGGGTTTAAAAGGATATCGATTGGTAGATCAGGGCTTAACCTAACCATATCTGTTATATTCCACTTTCCTTTGCTTTCTGTATGCTAACAAGGCTATTCACATCCCTGCTCTGTGTTCAGAGGGGATTCGTCGGAGGCCTCATCACATGTATTTCCTCTTCACTTTTTAAAACTGCTACAATCTGTAGACAACTGGACATCCCTTGCAGAGGAGTAGTGGGGAGGAGATGAGTCACTCAGGATTCAGTATAGCAATAATGAAACCCACAACCTTCCTCTAGTTCTTAAACGCTTCCTCCCCCCAACTACCATGACCCCAATTCTGCCTTGCAGACCTGG
>NW_022103968.1:69473527-69477338 GCF_000313985.2 Echinops telfairi | reverse complement strand
AAAAGGAAAATGAGCTGATTCTGGGAACCCAAGAGGAAAGCGAATTTTGGGAATGATGAGGGCAACAAATGTATAGGTGTGCTTTACACAATTGATCTATGTATTGTGATGAATTGTATGAGCCGCAATAAAATGATTAAATAAAATAAATAAATAAAAAACTGCTACAACTATTAGATATGTCCAAGGGTGATCCAATCAGATGTTACATATCAACCATTCAAATAAAATGTTACATTTGAATCTACAGTAATCTTCTCTACAATACTTTCCTTTTACAACCAGGCTATTCACATCCTTTGATTACGATCAGAAGGAACTCACTGGAGGTTTAATCTAGGTCTAGATCCTGCAAATGGATCTTGGGTTTCCACTGCCATCCATAGCCTTCTGCGAGCCAGGAGTTCACAATCAAGCTCTGATACCACTCCCTCCTTGGGATCCACTTCTTTTAGATGTCAGTGCCTATGACCAATGATCCTTATCAGATAGTGCAAAACTAGGAGAGGGAACGTCTTCTAGTTGTGGGAGTGTAGAGTTTAGTTTAAAGCCATTTGTAGCACCAAATCAATGAGAAATCTGTGTCTCCCTAAAGAAGGCTTTTAGGATAGTCAGTTTTCATCTCCTTCAAAACTGTGCTGAGTTGATTCAGTTGAAGAATGAGCCCCCACCCCCACCCCAAAAAGTCATCTCAGGCCCTAATCTGTAATGGAAAATCAAGTCCTAATCCTGAGCATGTCAGAGTATATTCTTAGAATCTACCACAAGGGGAGATATTAAATAAAATAAATGAAGATACAAAATAAGGTCTTTAATAGAATAAGAAATCATCCAAAAGCCTTGATCCCTACTTTTAAAATCATTTCAAAGAGTTGTCGAAACAAAGAAGAAACCAACAAGTCCTCATGGTTTATGTGAGGGAAATTTTAAAAGTTCATGGGAAAAATCCATTATCTCTCAATTCCATTTTTTCCATGCACTTGCTGAAGTCCCTTTGTATTACTTTATTAAACTGCCTATCTTTACATCATTGTCAATCTCAAAAGTATAGATATGCAAGCTACAAGTATAGGTGTCTACTAGTGTTCCAGAAATTTGAATTAGACTATTTCCTCTAACTTTTCTAAATGCTTGATTTTCAATTATATCCTTATTATTCCTCCCAATGGGTCATTTCATTGGTAACATGATTTCTATTACTCAACGTGTAAGAACCATTTGTCTTTGAACTTGTTGAGAAATTATTTTTTACTCTGTTATTCCATGCAAATTGAAGTCATTTTCATGGGACAATCCACCATTTAGTTACAGTTTTAACTTATAAATACAGAACATCCACAGGCTGTCTAAACCTCTGGCAAGTTATTTATGTTGAAGAAAAACTGCTGATTTTATTTCATCTAGACAGAGCGCACTCAAGAGAAACAAGGCGACATTTGGAAATATCTGTATACTGAGAGTTCATTCGTAACCCACAGTTACCTCACCTTTCGCTTCCCCGTAATGAAATGGATTATGGGAAGATGGTAGTATAGTAAGCCTGTCTAGATTATGGTTTAATCATCTGTAAAATGTGTAGGTTGACAGAGGAGTCCTTTAAGATTTCTTCTAGTTTTAACATTATATTCATAATTGAATCCTTCTTTTTCAATACAATTTTTTTCTCATTTAAAATATTAAATACAAAAGCTACGTAATTACATATCTTGGAGTGATATAAAAATAATATCATTTTATGGTTTTATAATTGTATAAGTGTATTAGTGTATGTAAAAATGTATTTCTACAAAGTCATAAACCTATGTTAAACAAAAATATCAAAATATGAGTTAGGATTTCTTGACATTGCCTCCATCTATGTCTGTATACTTCTAAAGGCAGTATTTACATTTTTCTAACTCTGGCATGAATAATTGTGCAATCCTAATTCATATCACATAATCTTTTCTTGATAGCCTCAACACATGTTCCTTTTAAATATTTTCTAGGGAACACACACAAAGTCTGTATGGACAAGATCAGTGTTAGGATATTCTTATCCCGACAGGATAAGGTTTCTCAGTTATGGACTTCTAGAACAGCTTTTGCTCAAAGGAGGAGCAAGTGTATTTTCCTGAAAGAAAAATATTCCTGGGCTCAAATGTCCTGTTGTCATCTTTTTCTCACTAAAGTATTTTTCAATTTTATTAACACTTCTTTATAATAAGCCTCATTGATAATCCTATGCCCTTTTAGAGTATCTATCAAGGTTACCCCTTTAGAGCTCTACAAAAGTTAGCATAAGTTTCTGAGGTCGTCTCTCTGCCTTTAATTTAATCTGGCAGAGTTCCTTGAAAGAGACTTTGAAAAAAATTTTATGGAGAGTTTAATACATACACACTTCACATCATTCCATAGTTCAATTACAGCAAGCAGTTTTGGCACAATTGCTACAACAATCAGTTTCCAAACATTCTTTTTCTTCCTGGACTCCTTGATATTGTCTCCCTTTTAGTCTGCCCCACACCACAACCATTGCAACCCGCCCCCCCACCACCACCACACACACACTGGAAGCTCTTATTGTACTTGCTGTCCTTATAAGTTCATTAATCTTGGGTTTCCTATACCGAAAAACAGAAAAACATACAACGTGAGTTCAAGAGGGTGACCTCCAAGGACATAACACATCTGAGATAACTCTAATATGAAAAACAACAACAACAAAAATTACATAAAATGTTGCAACTAGATTAGGCCTAACATGCATCAGAGCAGGGACCAACTGACAAGATTTTAGTGATTCAAATCAGATTTATAATTTTGATCTTTTATAGTCTTTTCTTCAAGGCACTCTATTTGGTAACCACTTTCTTTCCATCCCTCTACTAGTGATAGACGGGTGTGGTAGTTACATCATCCGGTGTCAATTTGGGACTTGAGAGAATTAATGGTGAAGGGGCGGAGTCTAGTCTGTCAATCAGGTCATAGCCAATGAGACCTCTGTGTGGGCATGGCCTTCCTCTGAGGATTCTGGGTATTCCTGGATTTTCCTCCTTGGAGGTGGCCGAGACTCCCTCTCTGCTCACTCCTTTAGAAATGCTCTACTGACAAGACACATGGCACTATGCTGATAGACCCATTCCCCGGTAACCGGAGAAGCCATGTAGAGACCCTGCCAGCACTGAGATGCTTACAACACCACTGGATACAGAAGAATTCCAACCTACTGGCCTGTGATCATCCTGCATTTGGTGCCATTGCATGTGTTTCGTGAGTCTGAAGAAGACCTTATAGATTGGTATTGGACATATGGCCTAATAGCAGAGGTATGGATTTGATCTGGACTGGGCTGGGATGCTTTCTCAATATTCAATTGCTTTTGTATATAAACCTCTTTCTTATACACCTGGGTGTTTCTATGGCTACTGACAAAAATGGAGAAGCCTATAAATAGTTCAAGGTCTGTTTGTTGGCCTTTATGAGTGTTATCCAGTCAAGACTGATGGGATGCCACACTCTGTCTCCAAAGTCTATTTTCTGTATTCCCCGAGGGTTTCATCAGTCTGCTCCCCCTAGCTGCTCTGCTGCATGCCCTCAGTGCCTCGCCCCAATGTGATGGGGCCCCCAACTGTGCACTATTCCTGCACTGTGTTTCCAGTGCTGTCCCCCGGGGTGCCGGAGGAAGGGGAGGTGGGAGAAAGGAAATGGGGTGTGTCTGGGGAGTTACCAACCCAGGGGCAAGGGGAACAACAAGTGATCCAAAATCAGTGGTGAGGAGAGTGTAAGAGGCCTGGTAGGGCTTGATCAAGGACAATGTAACCGAGAGGAA
>NW_022103968.1:69470657-69472142 GCF_000313985.2 Echinops telfairi | reverse complement strand
TTGACATCTCACTTCTAAGCCTACTTGTTTGGAGACAAGCCTTTAAGACCCTAGGCACTATGATAACCAGGGACCATCTAATTTCTCCACCTCATTTTGCTATAGCACCCATATCTTCTGTGTTCCCTTCCTGAGGGCAAGTATTAAGCAGGCCCATAATGTAAGATCTAATTGTTCTTAAGTTGGAGCTAGGATTTAGTATGAGCCCCAAATCCATTCCTTGATCTATGTTTTTTGCTTTGTTTTGTTTTTCGTTATCTGCCTTTGGCTCCCTTTCAAAACCTCCTGGTTAGTTTATGGTAGAGATTCTTATGCATCCCTCAAAAACAGCACTGAAACTATGAAACATTTCAAGACATGGAAGGATCTGGAAGACATTATGCTGAGTGAAGTCAGTCAATCATAAAAGGGGGATTACTGTGTGAGTCCACTGCTCCAGGAACAAGCTGGAGGAGGGGCATAAGGTCAGTCTTGTAAGCAGGGCATCCATTCTGCTGGCGAGGGGAGGTCGACAGGTACTCTAGGTAAGTATTTTGAAGGTCACTTTGCTGAAGGACACCTCACATCAGCTGGAACCAAATAGCCAAGGAAAGGGAAGGGCCTATTGTCTACTGACCGCAAAGCTATGATGAGGTCTCCCGGATAGGTAGGGTCCTATCAGAGGGATGAAGGGTACTGATGAGAAAAGCAAGTCAGGAGAGCGTAAAGGGAGCAGACACTTCAGGGGGAACACAAATGCATGTCTGTTGGTAGGAAAAGTGGGAGGACCAACCTCCAGTTGTGGGGAAGAATGATTAAAAATGCTTTGGGGGTTCCTAGGGGGAGTGTCTTTGGTGTCTGCACCAACTGCGCCACATTGACCTGGGCTTCTGGGTGCATCCAGGGTACCCTAGCTGGATGTTGTGAAACACTGGTACATTGAATCCTGAAAGATGCTGTTTTGACTGGCCCCTTCCTTTGAAGGCACTCTAATGATAATCAAACAAGTGCATTGCTGAGAGAACTTGTCTGAATCCATCCATTGATTGCAGAGACATATTTAAATCAATTCTGTTTGGAATAAATCCATGCATGTATGAACTGAAACCTCAGTAGAAATACTTTTTGAGTTTACTTTGATAATTTTATCATGTATCTGTAGATTCCAGCACTAATCCCATAAAGCGAGACCAACTCTGTGGGAAAAGACAATGAAGGAGAAAGCTACTAATGGATTTCCCATGACACCTAGTAGTTGTTGAGAAGTCAAAAATGAATTGTACTATGAATTTCTATTGTTCTCTTTCAGTGTCTATGAGACTCACTTGCCTCATGTATAATTGACTATAATCAACTTCAAAGATTGATAGAAAATATTAGATGAAATAATGTAAGAGCTTATATTTAATCAGAAATTCTCCAGGAACCATAATTGATTTTTCCAGGAAGTCTACTGAGTTGGCAATTTCTTAATGTATTTCCTAATAACCAGAAATAAAACAAGTT
>NW_022103968.1:69468077-69470557 GCF_000313985.2 Echinops telfairi | reverse complement strand
ACCCTAGCTGGATGTTGTGAAACACTGGTACATTGAATCCTGAAAGATGCTGTTTTGACTGGCCCCTTCCTTTGAAGGCACTCTAATGATAATCAAACAAGTGCATTGCTGAGAGAACTTGTCTGAATCCATCCATTGATTGCAGAGACATATTTAAATCAATTCTGTTTGGAATAAATCCATGCATGTATGAACTGAAACCTCAGTAGAAATACTTTTTGAGTTTACTTTGATAATTTTATCATGTATCTGTAGATTCCAGCACTAATCTCATAAAGCGAGACCAACTCTGTGGGAAAAGACAATGAAGGAGAAAGTCAAAAATGAATTGTACTATGAATTTCTATTGTTCTCTTTCAGTGTCTATGAGACTCACTTGCCTCATGTATAATTGACTATAATCAACTTCAAAGATTGATAGAAAATATTAGATGAAATAATGTAAGAGCTTATATTTAATCAGAAATTCTCCAGGAACCATAATTGATTTTTCCAGGAAGTCTACTGAGTTGGCAATTTCTTAATGTATTTCCTAATAACCAGAAATAAAACAAGTTTCTGCAAAACTCATCTAAATTTCAACAGGCCAGTTAATGTTAGAGAAAAAGAGCTATAACAGAGCTAGGTTATACTATCAGTTTCAGTTTGGGACCAAATCCCCAACTGGCTTGTAACTCCAAACTCCTTTTTCAGGTATATGAAATAAATCAAGATAATTTTCTTGAAGAACACATACTTTTTTGAAAGTTTCAGATCAGGATCCATGAAATTAAAAAACAACAACACATTGCCATAGAGTAAATTCTGACTCAGTGGGACCCTATAGAACATGGTGGAACTGTCTCTCTGAGTTCCTGAGTCTGTAACTCTTTAGCAGAGTAGAAAGCCTTGTCTTTCTCCCAAAGAGTGGCTGGCGGTTCTGTACTGCTGCACTTGAGGTTAGCAGCCCAATATATAACCACTACTCACAGGGCGTTTGGTGAAATAAATCAAGATAGCTTCCTTGAAGAACATATAATTTTCTTGGAAGTCTTAGTTTAGGATCTATTTTTAAAAACACACACACAATGCCAGTGCCATGTAGTTAATACCAACTCATTGCGACCCTGTAAGACAAGGGAGGACTGCCCGTGTGGGTCTCTGATGCTGTGACTATTTACAGGAGTAGAAAGCCCCATCTTTCTCCCACAAAGAGGTTGGTGGTTTTGAATTGTCCTTGTGGATCACAGCCCAACACATAATTACTCTGCTCCCAAAATTCTTGGCTAGTTAAATTCACAGCACTTCAGAATTCAACCATGCCCTGGAGATCATAGTTTCTTACCAGGGCATGGTGTTCAGGACAGTTATTTACTGTGTAGCACTGCCCTATATATTGCAAGATCTTAAAAGATCCCCTGCTCACTTATATTATGTGGTTACATAATTTTCAGGCCAAGTACAAAATAAAAAATTCAAGACCCTTGTTCAAAGCTTATTAAGAATTTGAAAATAGAAACAACAGAGAATTAAACCTTTTTCTGACCCAGAAGCTATGGACTGCAGAGGCCACACAGTCATGAAAATGATTCTGTGTGGAAGGAGTCCTCTTGATCAAGGTCAACACCAAGCAGACTTCCCAGGAGTCAGTTCTGACTCACCATGACCCTATGGAGCGGGGAAGGACAGCTCCTCGGGGTGTTTTAGATGGTCCGTTTCTTGGCAAGCATGCCCGTCTTCTTTCTTCCAAGGTATGTCTTTCCAACCATGGCATGTGGTTTGAGCCACAAACTGTATGGTGAGCAGTCCGTGCAGAGCATCACCAAGGCTCCTTTTGATAAACACTAAAAAAGCTGCCCTTCTCTGCCCTCCATGCCAAGTGGCTCCTTTAGTCCAAGTATTGTTTAATAGAAAAGGTGATGGAGGCCAACAAGGAAAAATTCACAAAGTCATATTTTTAGGGAAATAAACATGTAGGTCTGACTCTATGAAAACAAAAAAATTGACTCAAATGTAGTCTTTTAAAAATAAAAGCTATAATTGGCATATCATAAAATTCACTATATTCAAACTTCTTTGTATATTCACAGTTCTGCAACCAATGCTACAATTAATTTGAAAAGATATTTTCTCAAACTCCAAATAAATACCAGACCCATTAATAGTCATCTTCTTATCCCTCAAAATGAAACTAAAAACTCAATGCCATTGAGCCGATACTGACTCCTGGTTACCCGATGTGACAAGGTAGAACTGTCGTCTGTGGGTTTCTAAGACTGGAAACTCCTTATGGGAATACAAAGCCCCATCTTTCTTCCCTGGTGGGACAACTGGTGACTTCAAGCTGCTGTCCTCAAAGTTAGCAGCCCAATGTGTAACCACTTTGCAACCAGAGCCTAACCCTTTAAGGCCTGAATTTTTAATTTCAGGAAAAAAAATTTTTTTTGTTTTTATTCTTTACTTTCATAGTTATAAATATATATAACAACCAAAATATATTT
>NW_022103968.1:69433352-69467224 GCF_000313985.2 Echinops telfairi | reverse complement strand
TAGGGTTAATTTTCTGTAAACCTCTATGGATACCTTTTCTGGATATTTCACATAAGTACAGTCATATACAGCATTTTGTGATTGATAATTTCATGTTTTCAAATTTCATCATGCTGTATGCATATATCAAACATAAAAATAATTGTGAAGATGATGCCAAAATGGCTGAGTTACGCTGTCTCTTACTTCGGGTCACTATGAGGTGGAGCCAACTAGAGGACACCTAACAACAGCATTACATTTTGCGCTCTGTTTTCTTAGCTGTGAACTCTTCTCTGTCCTGGTTGCCACAGAGGTCTAGGTTCTGCATGACCCAGAATCTCCTAAAAATTGTCATTCTGCTTCGATGTTTAACAGAGGTCGTTCCTATTTTGGGTGGGAGTTCTGAAGTCATGTTGTTGCACATGTTTGGTAGGGTTGAAAAATTATTTTGTAGATATAATCTATAATATTAATCTATAATATTTTTGACAGGAGCTCCGGGGGAGTATTGAGTTTTTCTCATGATTCAGAGTAAACCTGTTTTGAAACTTTCTGTGTCCAGCTTTGGATGTTTGCTGGAAGTCATTGTATTTTTCAAGCAGTTCTGGGCCCTGATAGTCAAGGCTGCTGACATTCAAAGCTGCTAATTACAAGGTCAGCAGTTCAAACCCACTAGCTGTTTCACAGGAGAAAGAAAAAGCTTTCTAACCTGAAAGATTTAAGCCTCAGAAATCCAGAAGGGCAGTTCTACCCTGTCCTATATAGGGTTACTGTGTGTCCAAATAGACTCAATGGCAGTGAGTCATATATATGTATGGTATATTAATTTATTATTATAATAGAAATAAATATATGTATATGTGTATTCTATGCTATAATATATAATAGTATATGACACTAGCAACACATTATGCCATTGTTTGTTGTTTCTGGTGTTTTTGTGTGCATTTGGGGTAGTGGCAACCAGAGCAGTGGGGGCAGGATAGAGGATTGGTCTTCTGTTTCCATACATTATTACTTGGTAAGCCAGAATGTCAGCTCTACTCATGCAGTAGAAACTGGAGTTCTGCTACCAAGGATGCTTTAGAATGTAAGTAAATTTAAAATGGGTTTACATAACTGAAACAATTCCAAAGCATGTAGCTACTTGTGAATGTTTGTGCTGTTTTGAAAATTCTGTGCATAGTGGAATCTTTGTAACAGAAAATACAGGAAGGGAAACACAAGCAGTAAACGATCATGCAGACTGTTAGAGACTGAGCATGTAACTTTCACACAAAAGCCTTGTTTCCTGATTGGACTAGAAATGGCAGATGGATGCCACCATGGACTTCTCTACCAACCTTTGAATTTCATGTTTTCCCCCTCCACTACCAAACTACCTTTTGTAATCTTTGATTACGTAGCGTTCTTAAAGATCACATTATAGAAAAGACTATTTTTTTTATTGCTATATCAAACTCACAACTCACTGCCATTGACTCAGTTCTGACTCACAACGACCATCTAGGGCAGGGTGGACCACCCTGTGGGTTTCTGAGACGAATCGCTCTTTGTGGGTGTGGAAAGTTGCCTCTTTGTGCCACAGGGAAGCGGGTGGGTTTGAACCATGAGGTCAGCAGACCAGCTCATAGCCCACTATAAATTAGACCAAATATATGTTTCTGTTTCTGTTTCAAGGCTCTCGGTTTTGATTTTATATCATGTGTGTGCTTGTGAATTGAATGGCTTTAATATTAAGAAGAATTAATGAAATGATTCATCCCAACAGATGTGTATATCAACATTAGACCTACACAAATGACTTGAATTGGATATTACAGAATGTGTTTCCAAAAAACGGGGTGATTTTTAAGGGAAAAAAGCAACAGGTTTTGTTCTTTTTTTTCACTTTGCTCAGCTTGAGCTAGTTCAAACATTCCAGTAGCTGGAGTTACTGTTATAGAAATATGGCTCTTTCTACTCCATAACCCATTGCAGTCTCAGAAACTCAGAGGCAGTTCTCCACCTCACAGGGAGGTCAATTTGATGGCAGTGAGTTTTGTTTCAGAATGTTGCTGGTTGGTTGTAAGAAGAAATAGTCAGATGGCACAATGAGTCGTGAGCTGGGCTTCTAAATAATTTGCTGTTAGTAAATTGAGTTAAAAGATGTGAATTGTTATTCGAAGTTCATGTGCTTTTCAAAAGAAAAAATGTCTCTATATTCAGGCCTGCTAAATAGTGTCTTCACCACCACCACCCCACCATCCCAAGGGGTATTCTAAGAGATAAACCAGAACAATGTTTCAGGAATTCATGGGTGATAAATATATTTGATATTATCAAAACTTTACACATCTGACTAAAAGTTTAATTAGTTTATGTTTTCGGGGACATATTAATATTAAATTGTGCTAACAAAGACTTCAGCTTCTTAATATTGAAAATAAATTTTTTACTACTAGTTTGGAAATCGGATTAATTCTTTGAATTGTCTAGAATCCAGGTGAAGGGTAGATGGGATTTACCAAACCACATAGTCTAGTAAAAAGGCTAATGGTCAGGCATCATTTCTCAGATTGGCATAAATTCCTTTCATGTCTAATCATATAGGAAGTCATGTAAGCTGACTTATTCCATATTTATAGTTAGCCTAATGCATCCCATGTTTGTTTACTCCTCACTACATGACTTTCTATGTTGTTCTAGTACAGTATGATGATCTGGTGACCAAATTATCTGGAGACTACTGCAATCACAGTCATTGGACGGACAAGGAGAGTCTCTGGGCATCACACAGCTACTCACTGTTTGACTGACTGCTGCAGGAGACAGCTCCATCTTGTGCGCATCACTTTTACCTAAGTTATTACTGAAATTGCTAGCTTGTTCTTTTAAGTCTAGCCATTTACCTGCAGGCTTAATTAAGATTTCCCTTTATAACTTTTGAGGCTTTTTCTTTTTTACAACCATTTTATTGACATATAATTCACATATTATATAATTCGATGGTTTTGATAGATTTTTGAAATTGTCCAAGCATCACCACAATTTTGTAATGTTTTTTTTCCATTTTGTACTCATTGTTATTAACTACCCATTTCCTCCTAACCTCCCATGCTATAAGAAACTATTTTTTTTTAAATCATTTTATTGGGGCTCATACAACTCATCACAATCCATGCATACATCAATTGTGTAAAGCACATTTGTACATTCATTGCCCTCATCATTCTCAAAGCATTTTCTCTCCATTTGGACTCTTGGCATCAGCTCCCCATTTTTCATGTTCCCTTCCCTCCCCGCTCCCCCACCCTCAAGAACCCTTGATAATTTATAAATTATTATTATTTTAGCATATCTTACACTGCCCGATGTCTCCCTTCACCCACTTTCCTGTTGTCCATCCCCCAGGGAGGAGGTTATATGTAGATCCTTACAATAATTATATAAGAAGCTATATAATAATTATATAAGAAGCTTATAATAATTCTATAAGAAGCTATTAATCTAGGTACTATCTCTATAGATTTAACTATCCTGGATTTCATAAAAAAGAAAATAATATTGAAAATTACTTCAATAATTATTATTATTATTGAAAACTCTCTTGGAGCATTCATTATTCCATATTCTGATTCAATTAAATTCAGGAGAGGGTAGTTTTTCAGGGAAGTCTTTACAGTTCGTTCTGTCCCAAAGAAAGATGTCTTGGCTGCCTCTGCTCCAGGTTTTATCTGGCAAACATGGTAGCTTTAACCTTAGCTAGTTGCTTTCCGAGTTACCAGTCTCCTTTTAACTGGTTAGCACCAACATCACCATTGTTTCAGAGAATGCCTTTAATCTTGAACTTCTCCACACTGTGTTTCAAGCAAAGTCATTTCCTCTGGGGAAAGCTTTCGAGCTTCTGAAATGTAGAAGTTGTAGAGAGAAAAACAGTCCTCTGCTTTTTGTCTGCCCTCACAGAGGATTTGACCCTCCTGGCTTGTAGTTGGAAGGGATGAGTGATGTTGGTGGCCGGATGCTCTTGGCGAGATAGCCTATCTCTAACCTGGGTGCTGACCGGAGAGCAATCTCCTTCCTGCTGACCACACCTGTCAAGAGTGGAGCTTTCATCAACCTGAACTGGAGAGGAATAGGCCCTGGAACAAATGTCAGAGCTCACTGTTCTTTTTGAGCTTCAATAGATTTTTAGTGTGTGGGTTTTTAATAAATATTTTTTCCTCTGTTGAATGTCCCAAAGACCACTTAAATACCTGTTTTCCTTTCATTCTCCTGTAACCATATAGGTTAAGCTTATTTCACAGTGAACAGGGGGCAGCTTCTCACTGTATAATTCCAGACAGAAAATCGGCCCCCTCCCCCTTGGTAAATGTCCTCCCTTTTTCTTTCTCTTTTAATAAAGTAACTTTATTAAACTTGCCTCCGCCCACTGTTTCTCTGACTTTGGGTTTCTGTTGGTGAGCAAAGATCATTCATTAGGGGCGCTATCCCCTCTCCCAGGCTATATGTCAGAATAAGTGGCTGCTGTGAGTTGTACTGTGCCCATCTTAAAGAAGAGCATGCTGAAATCCGAAGCTCTATACCGATGTGATTCAATGTGGAAATAAGGGTTTGTTGGTAGCACTAATGGGTCCACATGAGTGTAGATGACTTTTGCGATTATACACCGAAGCAAGCACTTACTGTTGAGGGGAGACTGAGGCTGCGCCACATGAGGATCTTCAAGGGACTGAGAAACGAGCCGCAACGAGGAAAGGAGCGCCCTGCACCTCCCAGCCCTCTGACCAAAGGAGAGAAGCTGCTGTTAGAACCAGTGCCCTGAACGAAGACGACTAGCCTTCTCAATCGTCAGAAAATAAACTTCTTTTTGCCTTTCTGTAGTATTTCTGGTGCGGTTTTCTCATGTTCTATGATAAGCTCATTTACTATTCCTGGAGTTTTTTTCTAACACATGCCTTACTTAAACGATAGGACTCTCAGAGCTACATAACTGAAAATGATTAAAAACAAGTAAAAGTAACTAAACTTACTAATTACAAACTCCCTGTTGAACTATCCCTTATCTTGGGTGAGGCAGTTTTTCTCTCTTTTTCTGTGTGGTAAATTTGCCTTTCCTAGTGTATGTAAAAGTCATAATTTTCTCTAACACTCTTCCTGAAAGCCAGTCTCCTCTGTTTGATATCACACAATAGCTTAAATAAAAGAGAATACCCTTTAACATTCCATAAAGGGTCAGCAATTATTAATGAAAAGCAAGCCTCAAAACTTTCCAGTAAGTGATAAAGGACATTTTCTCAGGAACAGTCTTGTTCTCTCAAATAAAGGAGATGAAGAAGGAAATTAAATTCTTAAGGAAATAAATTTTGACTCAAGTGAGAAATCAAACTAAGAAGCTAATTTAAAGGAGATGAAATTAATTTGGATGACATTTATTCTATTTAGCAAAAATGGTGACAAAATGTATAGTGGCTCTGTTGGCCAGAGATAAGAGACGAGTAATTTAATGCCTGGTACAGCTACAGTCTACTGCTATTTAATCCTGCTGCTACACATCCCCTGTGACCTATCATTAAAGGTTTAAAGTAAAACTGACAATTATTATTAGCTAGTAATTGGATTTTGGAGATCTAGTATAAAGTTAGGATAATTTAAATGACTGTTGACATTGGAAAGATTATGTAAACGCTCTGAATCAGCTGAATTTATCAATTTATTTGGTCTTATAAAACAAAGTATATCACCAATATCAGGAAATCAGTAAAAGGGGTAATGACTTTCTCAGCATTTTCCCCAGGAAATCAGCAGTGTCTTGGACTCTGATTCTCTGATGGTACCACCCAAACTGGCATGCCAAATATCTGCTAGGACAATGGTCATTAAATACCCAGATCAGAACTCTGTAAAGTTTCATCTTCCACAGAGGACTGCGAGAGATACACATGCCTCAGAAAGTCAAGGTGCCCCAGGAGAAAAAGCAAAACTATCACAGACCAATATTTTAAATAATGAAGGCTGAAATTTTGAAATTAAAGATGGAATTTTAAAAATACAACCGTCTTATTAGGTTAATAGCAATGTCCTCTGGCTAGAGTAATTTCCACAAGACTACATTCCATAAACATTGATGTAAATGCTGCCTGCTCCATTGTCTTTTCATAAGCACCAAGCACTATTGGATTATTAGGGAAATGCTTTATAAAATTTGTTCTGCTAAGAATACAATTGCATTAAAATCAGTAAAAAGAGGCTTCCAATAAAGATGGTGATTTCGGCAGACATACTACAACCACTCTTCAACAAAGAGGGGATGAGACAGAAATATAGGAAAAACACAGATTCCTGAATTGCTGAAGAAGGGGGGAAAAGCCAATGAGTTAAACACCAGCAGCACGGAGGGTGTCATCTGTGGGACTGAACAGCGCCTGGTTCCGCATGGCTCCCTGGTAGACAGAGGAGTCCTGGGTCCACATTTGCATGCCCAGGAGTGGCTACAAACCCAACATAGGGGGAGCTAGCAGAGACAATGAGTGCACTGGGCCTGAATGTTTTGATGTAGAGCTACTCTTCAAAGCAGTGGAATTTCCAGGGCACATGGATGGATAGGCTTCTTGACTGTGCATGAAAGAGTCAGCTCAGAACCACTTTTTACCGTGGCAAAACAGCCAATGCATCATTATTCAGAGGCTCTGTGGCTCAGGCCCCAAAGAGCCAGTTTACAGCGACTTTTCAGTGTGGCAAAAGAGCTAGGTCTCATGGATTCTTAGGTTCCTTAGCTCAGAATCCAAATGTGATCATGTAGAGGTACATTTTGAAGTGGGAGAGCAGATAAGCAAGGAACTTTTTAAGAAGAGCAAAATAGACCGTCTCTCACTAACGGACCTCACAAGATACCCTGTGGCCACAGTGGTCAAAACCACCTCGTGCTGGTACGATGGTAGGTACGTAGACCAATGGAGCAGAATAGAACCCCGCCCCCAAATAATTTCATCCACTTCAGACCACTGATCTCTGACAAAGGACCAAAACTATACAAATTAAATGCAAGAGATAGTCTCTTCAATAAATAGGTAAATAGGGCTGGCAAAATTGAATCTCCATTGGCAGAAAAATAAAACAGGAATTATAACTCACCCCACTTATAAAACAAACTTAAGATGTGACAAAGACACAGATATAAATCCCAGAAATATAAATATCATCAATGAGAAAATAAAGAAAAGCTTAAGGAAGCACATGCAGCCCGCAGAACCTTTTTAGACCATTTTACTTTCTTCTCCTGCCTGCACTGGACACTTCAGGGAGCAAGATGCGTGGAGCCGGGCCTAGGATTTGAACATCGCAGGCCCTTGGAATCCACCCCAGCCCACCCCGCCGTGTACACAGCACCTGCCTCCTACTGGTTCCCAGGGGGCGAAGGCTAGCATCTTGAGGGGCCAATTTCAAACAAGTCAATCAATACCTCCTAATGCCTACACCTTTCTTGTGTTGTGTTTCTCTTCTATTTTGGTTCTTTGAAGGATTCACCTTTATTCTTAGTTCTTCCACCCCCCAAAACCTCCTGTCATTCTCTCACAAGTGGCCAACATTTTAAGTGTTTGTTTTTATAAGTCAATATTACTTGGGTTTCTATAAAGCAACACCTTTTATAAGAAAGTCCTTTTTATAACTTAAGAATTCATGTCTGCTCCTTCTACAGAACTTACATATTTAATATATACTGATTTGTTTACTCCAGAGAATTTTGAACTATTGGCCTACAGATGATCCTTTGAGTTGACAAATACATAAGGTGCATTGAAAAAACAAAAGAATAGATAGTGGAGACCTACTAAAAGTAAGACATTTCTGAATATCAAAGATTTACTCAAAAGAGTAAAATCAGCCCTCACAAACTGGGAACAAATCTTTGGCAATGACTAATCTCTAAAATCTATAGAAAACTACAATACCTCAATGAGAAAAAAAATAATAACCTAATCAAACTATGGACAAAGAAGATGAATACACAGTTAAATAAAAATGGCATCCACTGGCTTACAAACCTGTGAAAAAGTTCTCACAATCATTAGCCATCAGATAGGTGACAATCAGTGTAACAGTGAGATACCACCTGACACTGACAAAGAGAGCACAATTAAACAAAGCAAAACTGAAAGTCACAAACACTGGCCAGGCTCCCAAGAGACTGGAACCGTCCTTCACGGATCCCTCACTGCCATCGAGTCAATGCCAACTCCCAGGGATGCTATAGGACAGCGTAGAATTTCCCTGTGGGTTCGTGAGACTGTAACTCTTTATGGGAGTAGAAAGCCCTGTCTTTCTCCCCATACACTGCTATTTGGGTTGAGGGGATTGTATTCATTGTTTAAAACAAAATAATGCTGCTTCAAACAGCTAGGTAGGGATAGAAATTTCATATGATTAACTATGCTTCTGCTGGATATATAGGTTAAAGAAGTAAATGCCATAGCACAAACACATCTGCACTTTTCATAATAGCAAGAAGTTGGAAACAGCTCAAATACCATCAGTAGGAAAATAGATGAAGAACATTTTATACATGTACACAATGAAATAGTACGCATCACTACAAAACAGGATGCAACTTTGAAGCACCTCATGACATGGATGGACCTGAAGAACATTATATTGAGTGAAGTTAATCAATCACAAAGGACAAATATTATATGAGACAAGACAAAGACTTTTCATACCAAAGAGAACAGACTTTGGCTATTGGCAAGAGGGGAAGGTAAGTGTGTTAGGACTGGTTGACTAGAGAAACAAATCCAGTCACACTTAATATGTGTATAAGAGAGAACTTTATATCCAAGAGCAATTGTATATTGAGAAAACATCCAAGCCCAGTCCAGATCCGTTCCATAAGTCCAACATTAACCAATATGTTCTGATACTAGTCCATAAATCCCTCTTCAGACACATGAAGCACATGCAATGACGCTGAGTGCAGGAAGATCACAGGCTGGTGGGTGAAAAGTCTTACGGATCCAGTGGCGGTAGAAGCATCTCAGTGCTGGCACAGGTCTCCACGTGGCTCCTCCAGCTCTCTGAGTGTGACTCCTCAACAGGGAGGTAAAACAGAGAAAAAGCATGTGGCCCATTTCCAGGGAGAAAGAGAGGAAATTCCCAGAATTCTCATGAGAAGGCCATGCCCACAAGGAGACATCATCAGGCTGTGACCCGATTGACAGAATAGACTCCACCCCTACACTTATTTAATCAGGCTGACATGAAACTATGTAATTACAACAGCAAGAGAGGAAGATGAAGCAATGGACTAGAGGGTTTACAAGTGTTGACATGAGTGCAAGGGAGAATGGAGGTCCACAAGAGGGAGAAGATAAATTGGGGGTAGGGGTTGAATATGGTAAGAATATGGGGTAGGGGTTGATGAGTAACTTGATCTGTTGAATATAGAATTTATGGTCTAAAATGTAGACACACACCTAATTCACAATAGAAATATAATTTGAAAAACAATAAAAGAGACCTCCATAAATGGAAGACCATTCCATGCTCATGTATAGGAAAGATTAATACTACAACAATGTCAATATCACTCAAAGCAATTGATGAATATAATGCAATTCTGCCCCAGATTCCAGCATCGTTCTTTAAAGAGATGGAAAAATGAATCACTAACTTTTAGACCAGTTTACCATGCTCGGTAAAGTAGACAATCATTGAAAATGAGGAAAACCTTCCACAGTAGGCTCAAAGACAGCATCTATAAGGATGGGGCAGGGTCAAAGCTACCTTTCATTTTGTCATACGTAGTTTTGCTATGAGTCAGAACCAACTCGACAACACACAACAGCAATCATAACAACTTTATATGGAAAAGAAAGAGACCCAGGATAAGCAAAGCACTACTAAAGAAGAGAACACAGGAAGCCTCTTTGAGATTTAAAAACCTATCATACAGTCACAGTAATCAAAGTAGCTTGGTACTGATACAATGAAAAATATGGAAACCAATGGAACGGAATGGAGAACCCAGAAATAAATCCATCTACCTACAGAAAACTGATTTTTACCAAAGGGCCAAAATACATGAAATTGAAGAGAGATACTTTCTTCCACAAATGGTGTTGGCAAAATTGGATTCCGACTTGCAGAAAAATGAAAAATGGACCTATTTCTCATTCCATCTTAAAAAATGAACTAAAGATGGATTAAAGACCTACAAATAAAACCTAGACCTATAAAGGTCACTAATTTAAAAAATAGGGACAAGGATAAGGGTCCTAATTCATGGTGTAAGACACATGGTATAAAACAGAATGAAAAATGCATACACAGCAACAGACAAAGTAGGCGACCAGGATCTCCTATAAATAAGATATTTATGTGCACTAAAAGTCTCCCAAAGAGCAAAGAGAACCCAAAGACTGGGGTGAAAAGTGGGAATGATATGTCAGCAAAGCACTAATCTCTAAAATCTATAGAAACCTGCAAAACCTCAACAAGACAAAGACAAATAATCCAGTTAAGAAATTGGCAGAGGACATGAATAAACAGTTCACCAAAGAAAGCATCCAGGCAGCCGACAAACATATGAAAGAATGCTTGTGATCACTGGACATTCAAGAGATGTAAACAAAACAAGGATAGGATACCACCCCACACTGACATTGATAAAACAGTTAAAAAGAAAAGAAAGAAAGAAAAGAGGAGGGGAGAAAGGCTGAAGATGGTGAGGGTGGTTCAAACCTACTGTTTGTTGGACTATGAAGCTTTATAACCACTGTGGAAGGCAGTGTGGTACTTTCTCAAACAACTGGAAATAGAAATCATATGGCCCAGCAATCACTTTATTTAGTATATACTCTATTTGATATATAAACAAGCAACAAAGCACAAGCAGATACTTGCATATCCATATTCATCGCAGCACTATTTACAATAGCAGGAAGAGGGAAACAATTAAAATATCATCAGTGGAAGAGTGCATAAATAAGTTTTGATACATGCACACAATGGAATACGATGCATTGCAAAGAACAGTGATGAAACTGTGAAGCACCTCACGCCATGGGGTGGCTTGGATGGAATTTGCTGAGTAAAGTTAATCAGAGACAAAAGGACAAATATTGTAAGAGGCCACATTTATTATAGAAAATTAACATAAAAGTTACCATACAAAGGAAACCAATTTGGATGGTTCTGAGGGTTGGGAGGGGAAGGGAAGAAAGGTGACATAATCAGGAGAGACCCCAAAACCCAGTACCATGGAGTCAACTCTGACTCATCGACGCCTGATAGAATAGACTGGGACTGCCCACGGGGGTTTCCAACACTAACGCTTTATGTCATTTCCAGCAGATTTTGGAAACTTTTGTTCAAACTCTTGTACTTCATGTCTTCCATTTGTTTTAACTACTCTGTGTTGAAGAGTAAGTTTCAGAATCTCTTCTGACATCAACTTGATCTATTCTCCCCCCATCTTTGTAATGACCTGTTGCTTTCTTCAGATATGTCATTGATGTCTTGATGGCATGCCATAGCCTGGGTCATCTGATCTTTGGCCATTAGAGCTCCATGCATCAACTCTGTTATTGACAGCGTGTTGAAAGTCGGGAGACGGGGAGGGTGGGGGTAGATATTTGAAGTTGTAGTTTGGCTCTAATGGATATAAGCAATAGATGGTATCTTCTATGGTTGGCACCTAGTTTGTTCTGATTGAAGTTATTGAGCTTCTCCACTGTCTCCTCCCACAATTATAATCAATTTGATTCTTCTTTCCTTAATCCAGCAAGTACCACATGCATAACTGCATTTTAGGTTGATGAAAAACGGGTTTTGTAATGAAGGCTGAATTTTCTAACTATTGATCCTTCTTCTTTGTTCCCACCTTTTGAATTCCAAGCACCAATAATTATCAGTGCATATTCATTGCATTTTTGATCCATTTCAAACTGAAGAAGTTGGTAGGAGTGTTCAGTTTTTGTGTCATTAGCTTTGTGGTGGGTTGAATAATAGTTGTATTAATTGGTCTTCCTCATAGGTTTATACACATATATATTATCCTATCACACACAACAGTTGACTTCAAGATAAATCTGGACATATTCTTCTTAATAATAAACGAAACCCTGTCCCTCCTGAGCTTGTCCTTCTTGGCATAGTAAACCTTAGCACTGTCCAATTCAAAATGGCCAATAGCAGCCCTTTTGAGCTCAATAATGCCTAGGACTTCCCATTTCATTTTTGATGTTTTTCAATTTTTCCCAATTTATATGTCATATATTCTACATCTGAGTACTCATGGATATTTACAACTATTTCTTCTCATTTTGAGTTTTGCTACCTCAGCAAATGAAGGATCCTAGAGCTTTGCTTCATTTACACCAGGATGGTATTTTATTAATTAGTTGAAATATCTGAAATGGTCTTCCATAAATTCCTAGAACCTTCTCTTACCTATAAGAGATACGACAGTGATCCTGAAAGGAAGGAGAGAGAAAAGGCGTGCTGTTCTGTTATCTCAGTTCTGGCAGCTGCATCCCAGCAAACGCCTTTACTCAACAGAGGCCACTGATTACAGTGTCCACTTGCCCCTGCTTCCCATCCCCGGCTCCTCAGACACTCCCACTTGTCAGCACCAGTCGTTGCTTGATTTCTGAATCCCAGGTCTACAAGGCTCCGCTGAGCTGCTCCCATCATTTCCTTATATTTTTCTAGAGGGGCAGTAGCTGCTTCTTTCAGTTTCTATCTCTGTTATCCCAGTGTTCTTTCCGTACCTTTTTAGTCTTCTAATACCTGTTTAACCAATTCCTATATTAAATTACCTCTGTCACAACAACTAGGATATGTCCTCCAAATGATTCTCAAATGTGGGATTCAGGGATTATTTGGGGCTATTATTTTTGCTTGCACCTGCCACCATCATAGATAGCGCATCAAGATTAATCAAATTATCATGTGTCTATCAAATATCTTGGAGGTAGGGGAGGGAATGCCTCTTACACTGAGACAGTAGGACTGTGTAAAAGGAGGATTGTGCTTGGGACACTGGAGTACAGAAAGAAAATAACACATTCAGGTCTTAACATTGTAGTCCAAGTCAAAAGAGAACCAGAAAGCCTTTATAGCTAAGTCCTTAATGAATCACATTTCTTGGAGTACATGTGTCCTGGCTGCAAATGTTCCCAGTGACACCAGTGCCTTCATATCATAGTAGTGGCAGCATGGAGTTCACCACTACAGTGCTTGCAATAACAGAAAACAAAACAAGACAAAACTCAAAATCATGAAGGAGGAGATGTCCATTATCCAGGCAGTAGAAATTATAACTACATTCAGATTGTCAACTGCATTAAAAAATCAATAAGGAATTAGAGGCAACCATGAAAGTATATTCATTTGTAAATTTTGTTTGTGTTCTATTTCTCAAGGCCACAGAGATGCCAACGTCTTGGTGGTTTTTTCCCATGTGCCCTTTAATAAATGGTAATAAGAATTTGCTCAATATAAATTTATCAATTAATTAATGTGATACTAGGAACATTCTAGTTCTAATTAACAGGTCACTAACTCAATCCTGTTTATCTTCACCTTTTTATGTTGAGATGATATATTCTGCACTTTTATCTACTTCTTCTATGATAACCTATTTCCAGAGCCACGAAGTCATCTTGAAACAGAAGTGAGATAAGCCTGAGTCAAGCAGCAGATGATGTGTCCCCCATTGTCAGCGCCACATGCTCTCAAATAGATGATCATATAAGCATGCATATGTGCATGGACGCACACAGATGCACATCTCTTAACTATAATAGTCATGAATGAAAAAGGATTTTGCAGGACAGGAACTCTTGGATTGTCCGAAAGCTTGTTTTGTTTCAAATTTATAATAATAAAATTTTCAGATAGGGATACTCACTGGGAAATTATGGAAGCATTTGAGTTGACTTCTGGATCTTTAATTTTGCTCAAACAGTTGGTCAACATGAGTATGGAGAGAAAAAAATAACAGTTGGAAAGATTATCCAGATGTAATGAGGTAAATATATAAGGATAAATGATTCTTGGTTAAATTTTTCAGTTGGGTAAATTCTGCAACTAAAATTTAGCCAATCTCTTCTCTGGGAACTCTACCTTAAAGAACTTGTCCTAAGTATGTTGTTTGTTGTGTGGATGCTGATAAGATACATAAATATCCTAATATGTCACTACTGATAGACTTACACTTTACACTCACAGTTCCCAATGCCCTAGGGTTTCTTGCCTCTGTATAAATGGTAATCTTTCTCCCTGGAATATCCTTCCTGCTATTGTTACTTAGAACTAATTCCTGTTTCTCCTTCAAGATGCACCAAGGACATAATTTTTTTCCAAAAATATATTCATGTATTTCCTAAACTCTCTTCCCACGTTTAAGGTAATGTCCCCCACATCCAATTTATGCACATCTCGGTCAGAGCCGTTATACACAAATGTCTGCACCCCTATTTCTTCCAGCACATTGTAGACTCTTCAGAGAAGGAAAGGGCCATAGTGATCCTCTCCTCCTCCCACCCCTACAGCCCGACAGGTACACCGTGCTAGTAAAGGTTTTCTGAGACTGTGCGCCACAGCTCCTGAAGTGCCATTGTAAGAATTCTAACAGACCACGGGAGAAGAAAGCACCCACACGGTCTTTCTGAGGAGGCAGAAGATGACCTTATTGTTTTAAGTGCGCTCTTCTCTGTAAAAAAAAAAAAAAATCCCTTTGTCATTTACTGAAGGTAAAGAATACTTCCACCACTCATCTGTCAGCGGTATGTGCTAGTGGCTAGTGTGTTGCGATGACGCTATGAGCTATGTTGCCGGCATTGGAAACACCAGCAGGATCGCCCCTGGTGACTAGGTTTCAGCAGAACTTCCCGGCTAAAGAAAGATTATGAAGATGGAACGGCAGCCGACGTCTCAGGGATAGGTCACTAAAGCCTCACGAATAGCAGTAGATTTTACCGGATACAGTGTCAGAGGCTGAGCCCCTCGGGTTGGCAGCACAAACAATACAAATGGGGAGGAGCTGTCTCCTCATCCTTACTGATATGAATAACGGTGAAGCTCTCAGGAACTTCATTTGCTGATAGAACAAGCTGAACATCAGAAGAAACAGCTGGAAACATCCATCGTTAATCTAGACATGGAATATCTGAAGTATGAATCTAGGAAAATTGGGAACCATTAAAAATAAATAGAACACATAAAGATTGATATTCTAGGCGTTCGTGAGCTGAAATTGCCCGGTACTGGCCATTTTAAATTGGAAAATCATATCATTTACTATGCAGAGAATGCCAAATTCAAGAGAAACGGTGGCACATTTCACCATGAAAAAGAACATTTGAATATCCATTTTGAAGTTCAAAACTCTTTGTGATAGAGTAGGATGTATGCACCTACAAGGAAGTCCGGTAACAACGATTATTCAAACTTATATACCCACCACTAAAACTAAGGATGAAGAACTCAAAGAAGGCTTCCACTTTCTTCAGTGTGCAATAGATCAAACATGAAATGCACTGACATAAAGTGCATGTTGATGCGCTGATAATCAAGGGCAATTGGAATGTGAAATTTGGGGACAAAGAAGGAGGAGGAGATGGAAAAGATAACCTTTGACATTAGAAGCAGAGCCAGAATCACATGATAGAATATTGTATGGCCAATCAATCCTTCATTGCAAATACTTTTTCAACAACATAAACAGTAACTACACACGTAGAATTCACCAGATAGAATACACAGGGAAAATATTACTATAGGAAGAGAAAATGGAAGAGCTCATCAGCAGATGAAACAAGGGCAGGTCCAATTGTTGAACAGTCTATCAAATGTTCATATGTAAGTTCAAGTTGAAGCTGAAGAAAACTAAATCAAGTAGACAAAAGCCAAATTGCAACCTTGAGTATATTTCGTCTGAATTTAGAAACCATCTCAAAAGCAGATTTATTGCAGTGAACACTAATGACAAAAGGCATGACAAGTTCCGGTTTGCCATAAAGCGCATCATAAATGAAGACGCAAATGTACTTTAAAAAGATGGGAAAGAAAGAAAAGCCTTAAGTATGGAACACAACTCAATTTGAAGAAAAGCACCTGGACTCATAGTTAACATCATGCTAAGTGGAGAAACGTTTGAAATTGTCAAGAATTTCCTTTTGCTTGGATCCAAAATCAATCCTCATGGATGCATCGGCCGGGAAGCCAGGTACTATACTGCGTGGATCTGCTCCATCACATCTCTGTGGCACACTGAGAGCAAGCATGTTCCCGAGGACTGCAGGGGGGCCTTCCCTCATCCATGGCCTTTTCGACTGTCTCATCCACATATGAAAGTTGGACAATGACTAAGGACGATTGCCGAGGAATTTACTCATCTGAATTATGTGGTTGGCAAAGAATATTGAGAGTACCACGGGCTGCCAGAAGAGCAAATAAACTCTGTCTTGGAAGGAGAGCCAGAATACGCCTTAGATGGGAGTGTGGTAAAACTGCCTCATGTAGTTTGGATGTGTCAGGAGAGGCCAGCCTCTGGAAAAGGGCATCACACTTGGCAAGGTAGAAGGTTGGTGAACAACAGGAATACCTTGGAAGGCACGGAATGACACAGTGGCGACAGCAGTGGACTCGTACGTAATCATGATTGCTAGGCTAGCAAAGCACCAGGCAGTGTTTTGCTCCGTTATACACAGAACTGCTATTGAGTTGGAACCCATATGATGGCATCTAACAGCAACAACAACAAAAACAAAGGAGATCTGTAGCACTTCTGAAATGTTTCAAACCAACTCAGAACAATTCTCCAAATTATAAACTTATTTTATTAAAAATGAATATTTATCTGTACCTATATGGGCTAGTTCTGATGCTACCGTGGGGACCAAGTTCGACAAAATTACCATTCTTGTGGAGTTCACATTCTGGTTGGCGAGATGGAGAAGAAGTAAGTACATAACACCTACAAATATAATTTCAGTTAATTACAGACATGATGGAGAGGGTAACTGTTGACGCAGCAAAGAGTGAGCAGAGTGAGTCTAAGGTTGTTCTTTCTTGTCAGACTCCAGTGATTCCCCTTTGATACTCTTCCCACTTTGTGACAACAAACAATCACTCCTCTTTGCTAGTCTCCGGCTCCCTCACCCATCTGCTCAAATCATCCCAAAGCATGAAATGAACATGGTTCTTCTTTGCCCCGAAAAAAGTAAATTACTCGAAGTCCAGCTACCCTGTCATCACAAAGACTCCATTACCAATCCACGTGCTGGTAACCAGGTTTCTAGAGCCTCCAGTGTGGTAACCAAAGCACTCCATAAGATTTGAGACCAGGCAGACCCCCTCACAGGACGTTAGCTCAGCCTCTTGATTTATTTTCATTTTCCTTTGGTCCTTTTCCAATTAAATTCATAGGTTCCATTTGCATCTTACTTTATGTTGGCTATCTCTGCTTGGGGTGGCATTCAACCAACAATTACCGTATTTAAGTTTAAGGGTGGTTTTTTGGTTTTGTTTTGGTTTGCTTGTGCACTGTAAGGGATCTACATGAGTCTGCCTTGGATACAGAGACATGCTGACGACAAGAGAAGGGCAGTTTGGAGTGAGGTTTACTTCCTCTCCTTGAGCCTTCCCAAGGCTGCAGAAAGGCACATGAAGCTACCCAGTACGTTAGTAACAGGTCAATCTTACGAGATCCCTTAAGGGGCCTCAAACTAATAACTTGCTCGTTTTATGCATTGCAGCTCTGTGTGCTGCTCTGGTTGGGTGGAAGGAATAAGGCAGTTGGAGGGTCACCAAGTGCAACATTTGCATAAGGGAGCATCAGGACGTGATTTAGCAGGTTCTCAGGTATTGTCTTTAAGTCTATAATATCAGGAACGCTTGCAGAGTGCAACAACCCCCACTCATCCTTGTGTTTTCCCAGTTGTCCAGAGTAGGATGCACCTACTGATATCCCAGAGACAGGAGCTCTGCTCACTTTAATCCTTGAAAGCCAGTCCAAGTAGGAACATTTCTTTCCACTAAGTGTAGGCAGAGATGGTACTCGACTTGGGTAGCGTTTAGGTTGGTGGGAGAATGGTAACTTTTCATAACTGGATTGGATACAGCTGGAACAACTGATTTAACTTCCCAACCCAGAGCAGCTTGAAGTGAATCGGACATCCACAAAAGTATCAAAAGAAAAAGCAGTGAAAAAGAAATAAGATAGATCCTGTGACTAATGCATCTCTCGGTTGTTTCTAGTGGAACCCTTTTATTACTAGATCCATCATCCAAAAGAGCAGGACTTACACTGTCCATTACATTTTTTTTTCAAATGAAGAAACTGAGGTACAGATAGAGCTAAAATAATACCAAGTCTCCTAATTTCCAGTCCAGTCCCAAGACATTTCTAGTGCTACTGAGTCTTTAATGCACATACGAACATCCTCAGTCTCCTGGTTTTAAAGTCTGATTAAAGAAATCTAAAGTTTTGCCCCATAATATGCATTTCTAACAAGAGCCTGGGTGATTTTTCATGGCCCACATTTTGAGTAGCAAAAAGTGCTTAACAAACAATACTTCTCAGAGGATTCATCATGCTCCTCATTCACCATCTCCCTCTCCTCTCTTAAATTTTCTAGCAGGAGCTTTATTTCACACCTATACAACCTTACTGTATTCTCAAATCATGTTAATAGTTTTAGAATTATGGCATTTTGCCTATTGGGAAGAACAGTTGTTTAAAAGTATGGTTCTAGGACCCTTAAATTCATATGAATCATTCTGGAAGCAAACTAACCTAACAAACTGGTGTGGGAACATGAGGACTCACACCCTGGTCCCCCTCATTCGTGACGAAGATCAGAGGTATGTGGATACAGGATTGATGTTGCAGGAGAGTTCATCAGCAGTGGATTAACTCCTCCTCAAGCAAAGATGCTTTAAGCTCAATAAAGGCCTATTTTAATCTTAATTATGGACAGAATAGAGATTCGGAGCAGATGTTTTTATAAGTGAAAGGCATAAATACTCCCAAGCCGCATATTGTACTGAGTCAGGAGATAAAGCTAAAATACATACTAGCTTCCTCTGCTGCTTTATAATCCATGATCACCTTGACCATATTTCCAGGAAAAGGTGCTTGCTGAATAATGAATATAAAGAAAATGCCTACTCTGCTTTTTGTGTTTTGAACTATGTTTAGAATAGTATTGATTCATTTATTCTCAGAAATATATTAAGGAGTTGTTCTTATCCCTAGTCTGTAAATTAATAAATAGAGACGAGAAAAGATTAATTTTCCAAAGATCACATAAAGCAAAAGATAGTAAAGCTGGGAGGTGGATGAAGCTTTGACAATGACTCATATAGCATTCTGCATACTTGACTTTAAAGTAAATATTTAAAATATATCCTACTTTATCGGAAGGGAAGGAGCTCTGGTGGCATTGAAATGACGTGTTGGGCTGCTAACCATAAGATCAGTAGTTCAAAACCACCAGTCACTCTGTGGAAGAAAGAGAAGGCTTTCCACTCCTGTAAAAGGTCATCATCCCAGAAAGTCGCAGCAGCACTTCCAGCCTGCCCTATGGGGTCTCTATGAGTCAGCATCGACTTTTTGGCAGGGAGGTGGATTTTGTTTCATTTTTTTAAACTAGGAAGAGAAAGACAGGAGAAGGAGGTAGTGTTAGACAGCCGGAAAGGGAGTTGTCCCTCTCTATGCCAAGGCGTCCCCTAAAGGAGGTTGCTGCAGAGAATCAGGCCAGCCCAGCCAGCCATCAAGGATAAAGGTCATGCACAAATTCAGGCCTTTGAGACAGGAAGCCAGTACACTTGTGGGCCCCAATCTAGGCCAGGTGGGCTTAATTCATCCAATGGGGTCAACGAGTACCGTAGACCACGTCTCCCAGCGGAGGACCCTGAAAATCCACCTCCTTCTTTGTCCAGCTGCTCCTGGGCAGTGCTGCGGATTTTCTGGCCTCAGATCTCCACGTGTGGGTGTGAAGTGCCCTGAGGGGGCCTGTGTAAACCCTGAAACTTCTTCTATCCTTTCTAAAACTCACTTGGATCACAAACCAGGCTTCAGTGTGAATTCTTTCTCAAATGCAAAGTCAGGGACCGAGGTATTTCCCACCCTAGGAATCTAACAGTAGCTCTTTCTTTAGAAAGAAAGAACTTGACTGTGGAGTTTTGGAGAATGTGGAGACCAAGAATGCTGGTGGTACATTAATTCTTCCTCTTAATCTACCCAAAGATTCGCTGGCTAATGCCATTCCATTCCGTGTTATCACCCTGTGTCAAGTAAACTGATTCAAGAGAAGTAGAAGATTCTGATTTAACTGACATCAGGTAATAGTCCTCAAGCATTATCTTAGATTACTAGTATTAGCATTAACTTGTGAGAAGTACAATTGATCCCACTTTGGACCTATTGACTCTGGGGTCAGCTAATCTGTGGTTTAATAAGCTCTACAAGTGATTCAAATGCAGATCAAAATTTCAAAGCATAGATCAAGGGTGTAGACTGAAAATTGGGTTTCATAAAGCTATCCAGATAATTTCTAAGGTGAAACAACATTTTACAGATTGAAGATATCTTTTAAGTTTTATAAATAGAAGAAGTTTTACAAATAGAAAGCTTTACAAGTAGAAGAATGTCTTTTAAGAGAGAAGTCACAATTGCTGCTGTTGATAGCTACTATTGAGGCAGATTTTGAATCATCCTGATCTCATCTACCAGTGGGATTTGATCATTGTAATTATTTAGATTTTCATTGACTGATTTTCAGAAGTAGATCTCTACATCTTTCATTGCAGTCTGCCTTAGCTTGGAATTTCTGATGAAACTTATTCAGTATCCTAGCAACCCCACAAGCTACCAATCAATGGCAGATGGGTGGTAGATGCACTTGAAGTTTATTGGCTGGTGACAGATCCTTGGTTTCCTACTCCCCACTCCCCTCTCATGTCGCAGACTAGTATCTAAATAGGGGAAAAATTATTGGTGGGGAAGGGGCAGAGGGTGGAACTCAGTGTTGTTGTTGGTAGGTGCCCTTGAAGTGGTTCCACTTCATAGTGATTCTATGCATAACAGACCAAAATACTGCCAGGTCCTTCTGCACACTCCCACTGCTTCTTTTGTTTGAGTCCATTGTGTTACAGCCCCTGGGTCAGTCTCTCTTGTCTAAGGCCTTCCTCCTCTCCCCTGGCCCTCTATTTACCAAGCATGATGTCTTTCTCCAGGGACTGGTCTCTCCTGACAATATGCACAAAGTACTTCGGATGAAGTCTCGTCATCCTTGCCTCTAAGGAGCATTCTGGCTGCACTTCTTCCATAACAGATTTCTCTGTCCTTTTGGCAGTCCGCTTTACTTTCTTTCATAGAACCATCATTCAAATGCATCTGTTCTTCTTTGGAATAAGTAGGGTAAAAGGATAGGACTCTGATGCACACCTTTCTTGATTTTAAATCGTACAGTACTCCCTTGTGGTCTTTGCACAATTGCCTTTTTCCCCTCAAAGCCATTTTATTGGGAACTAATACAGATGTGTCATTCCAGAGGTCAATGACATCAAGCAGCATTGTACAGTTGCTGCCACAATCAGTCTCAAATCATTTTCTTCCTTTTGAACTCCTTGATATCAGCTCCTTCTTAGACGCCCCCCGCCCCCCTACCATCCAGGAATACTTTTTCTACATGTTGTCTCTATAGGGTCATCAATCCTGGATTTCATATGCCAAAAACCAGAAAATCAGGTAACACAAATTCAAGAGGACTACTCACAATCACAAAATACTTCAGAGATCATCCCCAATATAAAAGGAACAAAACCAGGAAAGGTTAAAAACCGTCCCCAAGCTCACTGCCATCAAGTCCAGTCGCACTCGTGGAGGCCCTAGGGCGCAGGGCAGGACTGCCTTGTGGGTTTCTGGGACCATACTCTTTAAAGGGCAGAAGGCCTCGTTTTCCTCCTTGGCTTGGCTGTGGTTTAGAACTGCTGGCCTTGATTTAGCAGAACCACCAGGGTATCTTCTCTTTCCACAGATGCAGTCACTTTGATTTCTTTGCATTTGACCTGAAGAAGTCCATGTGTACAGTCACCATGTGTTGTAGTGAGTGAGACCCTGGTTAAAACATTCAGCTGCTAGCTGACAGAAGGGAGATTTTTAATTTTAAGCCAGTGTTATTGACATATCCTACAATTCAATAATATTAAAAAGAGTAGTTGTACAGTCATCACCACAATCACTTTTAGAACACTGTCTTCTTTCTTGTATTCCTTGTTATTGCACTTGCTCCCCCACCCCAACTTCCCCTGCCATAACCTCAAGAAACCATTACAGTAATCCAATTTCTTACTCTATAGGAGTACACCAGAAGAGTCTCAAAAGACAGCCTTGGTGAACAATAAACCAGTCTGGGGTCTGAAAGGCTTGAAGGTAAACAAGTGGCCATCTAAGTGAGAAGCAACAAAGCCCACATGGAAGAAGCACACCAGCCTGTGTGATCATGAGGTGTCGAAGGGATGAGGTATCAGGCATCAAAGAACAAAAAAATTATATCATTGTGAATGAGGGGGAGAACAGAGTGGAGACCCAAAGCCCATCTGTAGGCCACTGGACATCTCCTTACAGAAGGGCCGCGGGGAGGAGATAAGCCAGTCAGAGTGCAGTGTGGCAACAATGAAACATACAACTTTCCTCTAGTTCCTAAATGCTTCCTCCCTCCCCACTATCATGATCCCAATTCTACCTTACAAATCCGGCTAGTCCAGAGCATGTACACTGATACAGATAGGAACTGGAAACACAGGGAATCCAGGGCGGATGATCCCTTCAGGACCAGTGTTGAGAGTAGTGATACCGGGAGGGTGGAGGGAGGGTGGGGTAGAAAGGGGGAACCGATTACAGAGATCTGCATATAACCTCCTCCCTGGGTGATGGACAACAGAAAAGTGGGTGAAGGGAGATGTCAGACAGTGTAAGACATGACAAAATAATAATAATTTGTAAATTATCAGGGGTTCATAAGGAATAATAATTTGTAAATTATGAGGGAGAAGGAAAATGAGGAGCTGAGACTAAGGGCTTAAGTGGAGAGCAAATGTTTTGAGAATGATGAGGACAACGAATGTAAAAATGTGCTTACACAATTGATGTATGTATGGATTGTGATCAGAGTTGTAGGAGCCCCCAATAAAATGAGTAAAAAAGAAAACCTCACAGAACAGTAGTCTACACACACACACACACACACACACACACTCCCCTCTTGGAAACCTTGCGGAGAGCAGTATTTATTCTGACTTCTTGGGGTCACCATGAGTAGAGTGGATTCAGCAAAGGAACTGGACTAGAACCCAATGTCAACAGGGTCGCATGTGCAGTAAAGGCAGTTTGTGCTATAGTTCTCCAAGGAAGCCACAAGGTCTCAAAGACAAAGGCCACACTATCGAATTCTGGGTCCCATTCTGGGCTGATTGCACTAATTCCAGTGGCTACCTGGTACACATCAGTCATTCATAATTTTTGGTTCTTCAGCGTGTGGACATTTCAGAGGTAAGCCTTTGGGAACATGTCTTCTGGGGAAAAGTCCAGGAAAATGGTAGGAAAGCCCAAGCGGAAAAGTCACGGCAAAAAAGAAGCAATCAAATTAAAACCATGAATATCTGATCCTAACTTCAAAGTTGTACAATGTTGGCAAAAGCATTGACTTCAATTTTCTCCCCTGATCTCTACCCTCACTCAATTACGCATTTTGCAATGGCACAAAAGCACATAATGCATCTATTAAACAGCATGAAATCTGTTTAACGCTTCTCTGGATGCACTTACTATGGTTGGTATTTGGGGGCAGAGCAATACAGAGCTGAGGACAACGCGTAAGTGTTATTAACATTCCATAATTTTCTTTTGGATAGAGAGGCGTGCCACCATTTTCATTCCCAAGTGGTGGAGAAAGATACTTCTAGGAAGGACAGAGTCAAAAATAATAAGTATTTGCAACAGGATATCAACCTGTGTGAATGTACCCCCAGTCCACAAAGCTCCCTAATTCCATTAATAAGCATCTCCAAAACTTTATGGTTTCTTGGGAAATCCCAAGTGTTTTGGCACGAAGGTTTGAGAGCCAACCCTTCCTTATTTGGTGCAGTGTGTAGAGGATCTGGGAATTTCCATGCAATTAGCAGACAGGGAAGAGCTGCAAGTGGGAGATAGTTTTTAATTCATTGAATCATACAAAATCTGGATCTATTTACCAAAAAGAATAAGAAATTGCATCTGGCTAGGCTCTTAGTGGAGGCCTGAGAAAATCTTCACATTTAACAGACTTTCTACTGTAATTTCCCCATAACACTCAGAATTCATAATCAGAAGAATGGAAGGTTAAAAACCTAGAGCATCTTACAGTGCTGAGGAAATGTCCTTATTAACATCAGTGCATCAAGTGTCACGTGTTTTTGTTGTTATTTTCTTTTAATTATGGCAAACCTACAACGACACTGTAAAAGCTGGAACTCAGCAGGACTGCCAAGTCTCTTTTGGGTCTTGCAAGTGTTCCACCTTTAACATGGTACAATCTCACCACCTTCCCATCGCTTCTCTTAGTGGGAAATGTCTGAATATTCCTTACCTGACAGGTTGCTCTCTTAGACAGTTTTCAGCTTTCATAGGCCTATATATGATTTTTATATCAAACAAACACTCACTGCTATTTAGTCAATGCTGTCTCATAGCAACCCCTATAGGACAGGGTAGAGGGGCTCCTGTGAGTTTTGAAGACTGTAACAGTTTATGGGAGTAGAAAGGCCCATCTTTCTTTTCTGGAGCAGCAGCTGGTGATTTTGATCCAACAATCATGCAGCTCACAGCCAAACACACGTAATCATTATGCTACCAGGGTGTATACACACACACACACACACATATATATGTGTATATATATTCTGATGGAAGAAGCAGTCATGAGATTAAATGATGCATTGCACTGGGATAATCTCCTGTCACAAGATCTCTTTAAAGTTTTGAAAAGGAAGGATGTTACTTTGAGGACTAAGGTGCACCTGACCTAAGCCATGGTCTTTTCAGTCACTTCAGACCCATGTGAAAGTTGGGCATTGAATCAGGAAGACCAAAGAAAAATCAGTGCATTTGGACTATGGTGCTGGTGATGAATAATGAAAGTACCATGGACTGCCAAAAGAACAGACAGATCTTTCCTGGCAGAAGTAAAACCAGAATGTTCCCTGAAGCAAGGATGGCAAGACTTCATTGGAGGAACTTTAGAAATATTATTAGGAGAGACCAGTCAGTCCCTGGAAAAGGACACCATGCTCGGTCAACTATAGGGGCACCAATAAATATAAAGAACCTCGACATGATGGATAGACCTAGTGACTACAACAATGGGCTGAAACCCAAGAACAGTCGTGAATGTGGAGAAGGACCAGGCAGTGTTCTGCTCTGTTGTAAACGGGGTCATATGAGTTGGAACTGAGTCAGCAACCATATCTATATACATGTCTGTGTGAGTGTGTGTGTACATACAAAGATAAAATAGAGGCCTTTATTAAGCAAAAATATTGGCACTATTAGGTAAGTGTTGGGCTGCTAGCCACGAGGTCGGATCTTCAAACCTACTATCTGCTTCAAGGTTGAGAGATGAGGCCATTTGCTTCAACAAAGATTTTCAAAGGCTCACCATCCCTATCGAGGGTGACTAATAGTTGGAATTGGCTCTGGCAGAAGGCTGGGATGCGTATCAAAATGTGACGCTATTGTTTCTCTACATATCCTCTACTTAAGTCTATACACTTCTCAAGGCTGTTTCTCTCTCTTTAACCCTTTGTTGAAGTTGTTTGTGTTGTTTGATTTATGCAACGTCAAAACAGCAGTTTTGACATCTTCTGACACTCAAATTGTGTGCATTTTAAATGTTCTTTGAATTTTGCAACACAAAAAGACCCAAGGGGCAAGATCAGAACTGTAGAATAGATGAGATAAGGTTTCCTGATGAAATGATTATAGAACGGCATCAAAGAATGAGCATGTGTATTGTTCTGATAGAGAAAAGTTCCTGGGTGCAATTCTCCTGACCTTTTTCTGAGCAATGCAGTTTTCGGTTTTCTCAAAACGTCCCCATAATAATCCTTTGCAAGAGCATGGAATTATTTAAGATATGTGGCTCTTCCAGTCCAAGTTTCTATCCCCCAACCAAAAAACCTTTCTCTTGATGGGTCTGGTGAGAAAGTGGTGGTGGTGGCTGCTGATAGGATTTAGCTGTGAGTAATCGTGCCCCAGATTCCTTTAAGTGTTATCTTGCTACATATAAGATGAATTATCTGAGAAGCAGGAGGAGGATTTCACTACCAGCAAGAGCCAGGAGTGGAGCACACCCTCTGGATCACTGAGACCCCTAATTGGTGAACCTCCTGGATCCAGAACACAGTGGGAACTTCAAAGGAACAGCAGCAGTAGTAAAACCAGGAGCCAGTGTGTGAAAACAAGTGTGAACTTCTCAGCCCACAAAGCAGTTGAAATCGTATACGCTTGTGCAGATGGCTAGATTAAGGAGTAGGGTGCCTCTGCGCATTTAATTGTGGGAGCTTGGCTTGCTGCCCCACAGAGCTGGAGCTGAATGCCTTTGGTCTGAGTCTTACAGTTGTGTGGCATGCCCTTTGCGTATTGATTAGGAGCCCGGAAGGAACTTTGTAATATGTCCTGATGAACAACTCTATCCTGAGCATTTCTTACTTACATTGTAATTTGTTATCTTGATTAATAAACTCTGGAATTCTGACTATTGTCTGTGAGTTCTGTGTAGCAACTTCAATATAAAATAGAATACCAGTTAAGACAACACAGCCTACACGATCATCCTGTGCCCCTTGAGAGTATATATCAAGATTAGTCCTTTGTAGTACCATAAAACAGTTGGGATAACCTTCTGTGGTAGTTACATAATCTGTTGTCAATTTGAGACTTAAGAGTGAAGGTGTGGTGTTTAGTCTGTGAATCAGGTCACAGCTTGATGACATAATTTGGAGTCGCTAAGGAGATAAATAGCTTGCTGGAGACAGGAGACAGATTACCTCTGTGAGACATGCTTGCTAAGAAGACACATGGAGCTGTGCTAGTGCCCTGGAACTGAAGGCGCCACGTGGAGACCCTTGCCAGTGCTGAGATGCCCCTACTGCCACTAGATCCACAAGACCTTCCACCCACTGGCCTGTGATATTCCTGCATTCAGTGTCATTGCATGTGTTTCATGAGTCTGAAGTGGAATTTATAGATTGGTATGGGATTTATGGGCTAATGTCAGACTTATGGACTTAACATGGACTGGGCTGGGATGTTCTCTCAATATTAAATTGCTCTTGTATATAAACCTCTTTCTTATACACATACAAGTCTCCCTAGATTTGTGTCTCTAGTCTACCCAGACTAACTAACTTTTTGAGCTGATCTCTCTGCTTTGAATTTAACTGGCCCAGCAGGTCCCCTTGGAAACCACTAGTTTGGATGACATTTTTTTTGAAGGCACCTTAATGAGGCTAAGACAACTCTTTTATTGAGAAAACTTGTATGCAGTCATCCAGTGATTGAAGAGGCATGTTTAAACACAAGTTGTTTGAAATGAACATGAACATATATAAATTTGAACCCTAATAACAACACTTTAATAAATGACCTTCATCCTTTTTTTTCTTTCATTAATCTATTTTAATAGGGCTCAAAAATTTTGTAACAAATCTTTGGTCAAATTATTTTCCATTTTTAAAAATTATTTTCCATTTTTAAACTCTGCCCATTCTTGGAGATAACAGCATTCCTGCTATCGTGTTGTAAATAGGGATATTGATGACAGTCACCAAGTATTTTCTGGTCTCAAATTTCCACATAGAACTCTCAATGGGCTCACGTTCATCTTTCAGCTCATCCAAGACCCAGACATACCTGAAGGAGCACTTACACACACTAGCAGCTTTCTTCTCGAATTTGTGGATTTTTGCTGTTGTTATTGTCAATTTGAGGAGTCCTGCTGGTGGTGGGATTACACATTGGGCTGCTAACTGCAAGGTCAGCAGTTCAAAACTACCAGCCACTCTTGGGGGGGGAAAGTTTAGACTTTCTACTCCAGTAAAGTGTTACCGTCTTGGAAGCCCACAGGGGCAGTTCTACCATTCCCTATAGGTTTGCCATGAGTCAGAGTTGACTTAATGGCAGTGATTTTTTTTTTTAGGTGGTGAGGAGTTATTTCCACCAAATTTGTAGATGAGGTGACCAGTGGTGGTGGACTTGCCAGAATAAATGTGTCCAATCACGACAGGGTTAATATGGGTCTTTTCCTTTTCCATCTGGCTTAGATTTTTGTGATTTTTTTCCACCAATATCTGGCAGGATATCCATTTTTAAAAAGCTACACTTTTTAAACATGTGTGTGTGTGTGTGTGCGTGTGCGTGTGTGTGTGTGAAAGTTCTAGGGAAATATAGTATTTATATATTTAACTTTTTATACTTTGAAAATGTAATAAAATGCACACTAAAACCCTTTCTTAAAAGATATAGGCAAAGATATTACCTAGTTAAGATCTCTGGTACTCCTGTTGTGGGTGGACCTTAGACTTGAATGATCATCTTACAGTGGTCTTAACAGTCTTGTAAACTGTGTGAAGGAGCTTCAAAAAGCTGGTGGAAATGGTCTATTATATTTTGATTTCATTTTTCTAAAACATTTTTGAATATTCTCATACATTTAATTGAAATAGATTGTCTGAGTGCCTCAAAGATAGGGCTTCCGGTGATTAGACACAGATGTTACTCTTGTGTAATAACTGGAGTTCGGGATTCCACATATCCTGTCCCTCCCAAGGCAACTATCAGGAAATAAAATAACATGTCTGCTCAACTATCAGGAAATAAAATAACATGTCTGCTCAATGTCAATAACATTGACAGCAGAATGTGATCAAATAAATTTACAGAATTTGACAAAAGTGTGAATAAGCCTGAGTGTGGGTCTGCCATCAGAAAGCTGTTTTATTTTCATCTAAATGTTTATATAAAACAAAAATAATAATAAGAGCATATTCTTCCAAGATTTATTAGTATGGAAATGAAAGCAATATTAAATATCCAAAGCAGGCTGGCACTGGCACAACTTCAGACATTTATTGCAGTGCCAGGATCCATCGTAAAACTCAGCAATCACCCTTGTGTGGAAGAGAAGATTGGTGCCCTCTGTGGGGCTTCAGATTGCAAATGTGCACAAAACCAGGAGGCCTCTTTTGTTTATTGTTGTAATAGCCACCTTTTGGGGAAAAACTAGGGACGTAAAAATAAAAAAAGAAGACAATCCACAATCCAAGTGAAATGACCTAGAAAATGATGCATCTCTATCTGGCTTGTTAAGAAAGTTCCAGGTTGAGTAAGAATCCTACCTCCCAGAATCCTCGTGGTAAAATGCTGCTTACCCAATATATAACGTGCTTACATACATCCCTATCGTATTTATTTCAATCATCACAGATAACGTTCACTAACAATTACCTGGTTTGAATTGAGGATCAAAGATGTCAGAAAAAAGAGAAAATGAGAAGGCTTAAACGTTGGAAAGTCCATCTAAAACCCTGAATGGTTCCTGCCGATCAGAGATTGGAACCAAGCAAACACTAGCTTGATCTGCAATGAGGAAAAGAAGGTGCTCGGCTATGACAGTTCTTGGAGACAATGAGATGTGACGTTGGCCATCCCTAGACAGCCAGGAAAAAATCGAAAGCCAAGAAATATTCAAGATAAAAATCATGCCTAAAATTGCAATTAAAATACACAAAAAAATAAACTCAATTTCATATCTTCAATTTAAATTTTATGGCCCCCAGTATATTGTGGACAGTAATAACAGCAGCACCAATTTCACTGAAGTGATTTTCAGGATTTACATTTCAGTCCCACTAAAGGAAAATAATAATAATGTAAAATGGAGGTGGGTGGAAAGAATGAGAGTCTTCTTTCGAAAGCAAGGTAAAATATAACACAACAAGGCAAAGGTAAAAAGGAAAAGGTGAGCACATGACATCTGTAGGGTTAACTTCAAACTTCACTATTCCAAATGCTCATCTCAAGCATTCATCTGAAATGCCACTTTTAGTTTGTGTGCAACATTTTCAAAAGGCTTGGGCTTGAAGTACTCAAAGAAAGTAATACATTTCTAAATTGCTACCTTCTTAAAATAAAAAGGCCACTTCATCTCAAGCAACACTCTGCTCTTTAAAGGACATAACACATTGTCTTTAAGCATTGTCTTAAACTAATAAATCATTCCATTGGCATCTGGGCAGTCTACCAGTGTAGACTACCTGTATCAGATATGCCTACTGTTAACGGTGATGGAATAGAATCGGGTGAGGCCTATGCTCTCTACACTTTCTGTTTTTCTGTCAAGAAGCTGGTAAATGCTGACCATGCTATTTGGCCTTTATGATAACATTTTAGAATATATTTTGTGGGTTAGGGAAAGACTGTGGGGAAATGGCCTCAACACAATGTAGGAGCTGGGTCCATGCCCATACCATACAGAGGTTAAATCTTTCTATTTTTCTTCTCAGTTGTATCTTAAGTGAGAAGTGGTAAACTTGTAACTTGAACTTGATTTTGAGGTGACAAAAGAGTAAATAGATCTCTGAACTTCTTTGGTTCTACTATAGACCTTGACAGCCTAGCTATGGTAGTTCTATAGGATGTGGAATTCATCCTAGTACATCAGTGCTTTAAATCTTATTATAACCTGTGTCAGCCCCTGTGAGCTTACAGAAAGGGGTGACTAGTGGAGGGTGGGATTCCGTTATCAGAGATAAATAGCACTGTAAGACGGTTTGGACATCGGGTAAGAGTCAGGGTTAAATTTCCTTTAACATAACCTCACCCTCATTTCTGTCATTACAGTTTATCCTTGAACAATGCAGGTTTGAACTGAATGGATTCACATGCCTATGGATTTAAACAAAACAACACAATACAAAACACTGTTATTCTTATCATCTCTGTGTGAGCAGTTCCTCTCTCTAGGAAATTGTGTACTGCACTAAAAAGTGATCTCTCACAGTTCTCTCATAGTTTTTTTCATTGTGGTTACTGAAATACCATAAACCTTGAGTAACACCATGGGACTTATATAAAATGCCTCAAGTGATGCTGAAAATGCTCCCAAGAAGCAGGGAAAGGACATCACATTACAAGAAAATGTTGAATAGTTTGATATATACTGTAGATTAAGGTCTGTAGCTGCAGTTGCCTGCCATTTCCAAATAAATTAATCCAGTGTGAAGACTATTATAAAAGAAGTAAAATAAATGTATAACATCACTAGAGCTATGCCAGTAGCTATGAAAACTTTACATTCTTTTTGCAAACTGTCTTTAATTTTATAATAAAAATTCAGCTTGTATGTTAGTGTAGTATATATTTAACAAATAAAATTGCTAATTGACTGTTATCTGAAAGGCTTCTGGTCAACACTAAGCTGCTAGTAGTTAAATTTGGGGGAAATCAAACGTTATACATGGATTTTTGTCCCTAACCCGTGTGTCATTCACTGACTTTGGATGGTCATGGCTATTGTTTTAAAAGAAAGTAACTCTAGCTTCTAAAAGATAATCTTTCCTATGAACAAAACCTCTCTTATTCTTTCCTGAAGATTTCATTTAATATTAATTTTGATGGGAAGCTGGAAAACATGACTTTTTATAGCTTTCCCAACTCTTGCATTCCAGGATGAGGGAGTCCTACTCCAAACTCAAACTCTGCTCTTAAAGTGACCAGGAAACATGAGGGCAAAAAAGCAAATTTTCCTGGTTCATAAGCAGATGCCCTCCTTGGATTCTCCATCAGGGAAAATATATATGTGAAAACTCCACCCAAATTGTTCTTCTCCCAACATCCTTAAACTCTTTCCTGTGGCTGTGAAACTGGTTCTTCTCAGCAGTTTAGCACACTGTGAAGCCAGAATCTTGCAAATCATCCTGGCAGTTTCCCGAAAAGCCTACTTTGTCACTGGGGAAGGAAACCCACACATCGGGCCCAGGGGAAGGAAACGCAAAAGACAAATGAAATGAAAGTCAAAGTCACGAGAGAGACAAACAATTACCTACAGCTGAGGGAACACAGACCCAAACCAACCAAAGTTTCCGTGGAGTCTTTTGTGTTTGTTGGTTTGTCACATAGAACTTGGACATTTAAATGATTATTCACTCTCTCCACATTTTCTACTTCCCTGGGCGAGGACAAAGAAGGCACAGCCTCAGAGTGATCCGAGCGGGTTTTATGGGATTTGTATTCAACAGCCACAGACTATACCATGTGGAAGTACTAAGTGAATGGGGTTTTTGTTTGTTTGTTTGTCTGTTTTTGAGAGCATTCAGTCATTCAGCACCCACGGAGATCAGAATCCTGAATGCAACAACATAAAGACTAATCCTTTGTATAGCTTTCTCCTCCATCTTTCGCACACCAAATAAACCTTTGAGAAGGATTGTCCTCTTTAATGCTAAATGACATTGTTACGTAAGCTAAAAACACCAGATACAATATAAATGCAAAGATGTGAATTTCAGTTCGAACTTTGCAACCAATGGCCTGTGTGACTTTAAAAGTCCCTGAAACTTACAGTATTTATTGTCTCTGAAGTAAGGTTTACCTATTAAACACAAAATTTTATATAGCCATGGAATATCTATATGTGCCTAAGTAACTATATATAAATAGTTTGCCTTATTCTCATAAAACACTCAATTTTTATTTTTGATTCACTGATGACACTTAATGCACAACTGTCAGCAGAAGGACCCGCAACCAAAAAGTTGGATTCTCACTTAATGAGAGAATTTCTGTAATCTATATGCTCAATGCTAAACTACAGATAAAATATCTTATCTTTTATTAAAAATACAATTTTTTTATTATTTCCAGAAAAAAAATTCTAGATTTGACTGATGTTTCCATAAGAACTGATTGTGGAGCATAGGAAACAGAAAATATTGAAGTTGTCAGGTATTTCAGTTTACTTGGACCCACAAAGAACCCCCGTGGAAGCAGCAGTCAATAAATCCAATGCCACATTGCTGTCACCTTGAAGACTAAGGTGCCTCCGATTCAAGCCAGGAGATTTCCAATTGCCTTCTTGGCATGTTTCATAAGGCTTCCAGTGGCTAATTTCTCAGAGTAGACAGCCCATTCTGTCTTCACTGATCATTCAACAGTTGCAGCAGTACATTAACACAGAGCTGCCAGTGATGAAGGACAGAATCAGAAGAGGATATGGAACAAGGAATATCATTGCTGATTTAAGATGGATATTGGCTAAAAGCAGAGAATACCAGAAAGATTTGCTTGTGTCTTAGTGACTGTGTAAATACATTCGTCAGTGTGTGGATTTTTATTGACTATGTAAAGGCATTCAACTGTGTGGATCATAACAAACTATGGCTGGTCTGGAGAAAAATGGGAATTCCAGAACAATTCATTATTCTCATGCATACACACGATCAAGATACAGTTGTGCAAACATAACAAGGGAATACCCCAAGGTTTATAATTTTAAAAAGCTGTGTGTCATGATATATCCTCTCACCATACTTATTCTATCTGTGTGCTGAGAAAATAATCAGAGAAGGTGGATTACATGGAGGAGAATGCACCATTAGGTTTTCAGTAACTCTCTCTTTTAAAAAAAAATTCATTTTATTGGGGGCTCGTACAACGCTTATCACAATTCAAGCACATTTGCACATTTGTTGCCATCATCATTCTCAAAACATCTGCTTTCCACTTGAGCCCCCGGCATCAGGTCCTCATTTTCCCCTCCCTCCCGGATCCCTCCTCCCTCATGAACCCCTGATAATTTACAAGTCAC
>NW_022103968.1:69428593-69431822 GCF_000313985.2 Echinops telfairi | reverse complement strand
TCAGAGTATAGCTATATCTTTGCTTAAAAAAGGCATGTGAACTTCAATTTACAATACACATTTATAAATAGAATTTAAGGTCAGAAAGTTACTTAAAGATATTAAGATATTTATATACTACTAGGCACTCCACAAATGAAAAAAGTCACTACTGAAATGAAGTTTAAACACTCTAAGTTTTTCCTTATTTCACCTAAATTTAGGTTTGGTAGACTTGTGTAAATGCATTTTGATTTTAAAACCTGCTCTTTGACTTGATTTGGACCCAAAATGGCCTCGTAGGACAGAGTAGACACGACTTTCCAGGACTCCTAACACCGCAAAACACAGTGGAAGCGGACAGGCTGGTCTTCTGAACTGCAGTGGTCTGCGGGCAAACACTTGGCCCACGGTACCACGGGGGTTCTTTCTACACTCAATTTGGGAGAAATTTCTTCCTGAAAAAAAGAATGTCTCCCAGGACCATATGAAATTTAGACTGTGGCTCTCCTCCCTTTCTAGAAACTCACTGTTACAGAGTCGGCTATAAATTCTTGACAAGAGTAGAAACCTTCATTTTTCCTCCCTGAGAGCAGCTGTTGAGTTTGAACTGCTGATTTCCCAAGCAGTGACTCAGTATTCCAAAAGGGCTTTTTAGGTTGCTATCAAGACACTGGAATGAAATCTAGTCGCTTGCATAATTTTAACGGCTCATGCTGAAAAAACTTAAAAAATTAGTTTTACTGATTAGTTTTACTAAGTCAAGGAACATTTTAAAGTATTTTCAATTGTTAAGAATAAAAAAGAAATATAAGAAAAGATAATAATCATAGAAGACAAATTACTAAGGTATAAATCATAACAAAAGAGAATATTATCAGCATAGATTTAATAAAATATAAAGTTCAGAGTAAAACAGATTAAACTCATTCACTGAGAGAGTCAATTTTGACTCATAGGGCTCCTAGAGAAGATTGTAGAACTCCCCTTATGGGTTTCTAAGACTATAAGCCCCCCCCCCCCATTCTCAGTCTTGAATAGCTTTGTTGACATATAAGTCACATATGATTCAATTTAATAGTTAATAATATCAATGATATTTAATCATATTAAGAAGAGTTGTGTAATCACCTTTCAGAACATTGATTTTTTTTCTTGTACCCATTGTTGTTAGCTCTTCATTTACCCCACCTCCCCTTCCATACTCTTAGGTAATTATTAATCCAATTACTCCCTTTTTACTGGTTTAAGGCCCTGTCTGTCTTCCATGAATACATATTGATGAAATAAAAAACATATATATTTTAAATGGCTAAATATATTAGGGAATTTAAAAATAAAGTACATTTTAAAAACTGACTAGATAAGGAAAGTTTCATTTTGTTTAAAATATTAATAACAAATTAAAAATGTAAAAACAATAGAGAACCTCATCTCTAGTATAGCAAAAATAAGGATGGCCTTATGCTTTTCTGAAAAATCAAATGTCTAAAGACTATCAGACAATTTATATAGAACAATAATTGGAATAAGTTTGTAACCTAAGAAATGTATATCCAAGTTTCTTCACTACAGGTAATCAGGTAGCAGGAAATAATTTGCTTACCTTAAAACCACGAAAAAATAAATAATTCATGTTCTTTTCTTGAAAACACACAGACACTCATACACACACACACACACACACACACAAATACTTGTCAATTGATAAAGGAGTTCTGTTAGCACTGTGGGTTAGGCAATGGGCTGTAAACTGCAAAGTTGGTAGTTGAAACTCACCACCTCTCTGCAGTAGGAAGAGGAGCCTCTTTCCAATGAAGATGTAGAGGGTGGGAAACCTTAGACAAGGTTACTACGTGTTGTAACAGACTCAATGACAGTGGGTTAGGTCAATTCATAGAGAGAAAGAAAAATCATGAACCTATGTTTAAATTATAAAAGAAATATGAAAAGCTTTTAATCTAATTAATTTTACAGGATAAACATGAAGATCTGTCACAAAAATGCACCCCAAATTCAGTCTGAACAGATATTATACATAAAAATATATAGAAACAAACTATAATATCCCTTTCTGGATACCATTGTTTTCTTTCTTGCTAGAATTTATAGTGCCATGTGTGCATATATGTTTCTACATGCTCATCGTTGACTCACAACCAAACAAAAAATTCCTCACTGCAATCAAGTAATTTTGACTCATAATGTTCTTGTTAAGTAGAAGCCTAAGTGGCACAGTGGGCTATGAACCACAAGGTCAGCAGTTCAAGACTACCAACTACTCCATGAGAAAAAGATGAAGTTTTCTAGTCCTGCAAAGATGTCCAGCGTCAGAAACCCCCCGGGGCATGCTCCTGTTTGACAGGGCAGCGATGAGTAGGGTGGACACGATAACAGTGAGTTTGAACTTGAGTCTTGGTCATCAGATGGCGAAGCTTTGGAAATAAATCAAAAGATATTTCTTCCTACTCTGTTAATTTGTCAATGGCAGTGATTTTTTTTTCATCATTGATAGGATTAGTTATTCTCTAGTGTCGACATGTGAGCTATATGTATGTGTTCTTTATGTACATATATGGGGCTATATGATAAAATGGTCTCAAAATCTCAGATAAAAAATAGAATTTGTAAATCCAGAGGAGGATAAAATTAGGATAAGTCTAAATATTTTCACTATCTTATTAGAAACTTGCTCTTGAATTTAATAAAAATAGTATAGATTTTTATGTAATCAAAAGGATTATTTGCAATAAAATTAATGAAAGTTTATGTCCACATAAACTTTTTTATGACCATATGAGATTAAAAAAGGAATTGAATAAAAAGTAAAGAAAGCAAAGGTGATAAATTAAGACTAAAAATATGTTACAATAATGCATGTAAATGTCATAAATTTTATTAATAATGAGTGTTGGAAATTAAATATACACATATCACCAGAGGCATTTAAATTAAATATTTTAAAATAGTTTAAAAATGGAATTGATGTTATGTGAGAAAGGAAAATTAAAAGATTATATGTCTTCCACTTACATTCCATAAGGAGTGTAAAATTAGACAATAGAAGGACTATTGAGGAATTTTTAAAAGATAAAAATTGTGAAGTATTCCATATTTGAGGAAAGTTCCATGTTTTCTCACTAAAGAAACATATCATAGTAAAATAAATAGAGGCAAATCTGCACTTGGACATTGTATTAGTCTTGGTACTTTAGAGAAACAAATTCACAGCAACTCATGTATAAGAGAG
>NW_022103968.1:69423880-69427652 GCF_000313985.2 Echinops telfairi | reverse complement strand
TACCCCGCTGAGGTTTTATAATCACTTGCTGAGTCAGAGTGGACTCCATGCAAATGGGTTTTTATTTGATTAACATTATCATCTTAAGGTGACTAATAGACACCTTTATGAGAAATATAGATATGCATAACTACACAACAGTTGGAAGTACTTGAGCTTACAATATTAAAGATCACAATTAGAAATCTTAACATGGAGAATATTTATAGAACTATTTCCTCAGGCAATATATATTTTACCCCCAGCAATTTAACCAGTGCTTATTAAGGCTCTACACTGCTCTAGGTCCTCAGTTCTAAGCAGTGAATAAATAAAACATCTAAAAAGTCTTGCTTTTATGGAGTTCACATTCTAGTAATAAGAGAAAAACCGTGCTAAAAGAAAAGTAAGTCAGATAAGAGAGAAAAGTGATGAGGGAGTGGGTTCTGAAAAGCAAGTTCTCTTAGGACTTCCTTCAAATAGAGACATGTATTTAAAATTCATGTCTACGATGAAATGCAGACAGACATGCAGACGTCAAAGAAGGCGCACCAGTGAGTGTCAAGGTTCTGAGCAGTAGGAGAGGAGTGGCCTAGGAAGCAGGAGCAAGGGACTGCTAAAGCATCAAGCAGGTATACCAGAGAACTGGATAATAACAGACTTTAAAGACTACGGTAAAGATTGCAGATTTTACTCTGAATGATATTCAAAAAGCCTGTAGAATGTTTTGAGTAAAAGAGGAGTAAGATTCGAGTTAGGTAAAGACAATTCTGACGGCTGAATCAAGACTCGAGGGCTTACTTGAATGCAACTGCTGCTGCAAGAATCAAGCAATAGCTGAGGTGATAGTGGTACCAGCGGTTCCAGTACTTGGATTCAGGCTGTATTTTGAAAGCAGAGCCTCCTGGGTATATTGGTAGATTGGATATAAGGTACGGAAAGGTAAGATTTTAAAGATGAGTCAAGTTACTTGTTAGGGAGCAGAAACAACAAAGTGGTATTCCCTGAGATGAGGAAGTCTTGTAGGAGAAGTTGAGATAGCAGAGGAAAGAAAATGATGATTTATTTTCAAGCATATATTAAGTACTTACAAAATCTACCATGTGCAAAAGCACCAATGAATCCTCTAAATATTTCAAAGCAACAATGTCGAACAAGTCACGTCTATGACCACCTGAAATTTAATTGGCAAACAATTATTAAAGAAAGGAAATGGATCATAACTTAAAAACTAAAACCAAACTACTTATCTATTTATGTTCCAAAGAGAAAAAGCTGAATAAAAATGATAACGTATTTGAACTTATAAATGCTAAAGTGTTACTATAGAACTTTGGGGATGCAGTTAAAGCAATACTTAAAGAGGACTATATGAATGCAAATGAATCCATTTTACACTAAAAAGACTAATAGTAAAGTGAAAGGATAACCACAAATCAGGAAAACAGAAAATTGAATAACTTCAAAAGAAGTGGATGAAAAGATAAGAAAGAGCCAAAATTAATACTAGAAAAATATAAAAATTAATTAATGGAATATAATTTTTTAAAAGATTTCCAGACAGGCTGGTAAAGAGCTAGAACCACACCTCATTGACTGAAGGTAAGTACTGTGTAGGTCACTTGGCTGGAGGGCACCTCATGAGAGCTGGGATCCAATGGTTGGGGGAGAAGGGGGAATGCTGTCTGCTGAGTGGTCGCCATGTGGATCTGGGTTGAGGTCTCTCCAGCAGCCCTGTCAGAGGGATGAGGCTCACTGATGGGCAGGGCAGACAGAAGCAGAAATGGTCAAGTCAGGGCAAACATAGGTGCATGTCTGCTGGGGGGAGGAAAGGGAGGGCTGACCTCCAGGTTGGAGGAGAAGAGTCTGAGGATGCCCTTGGGATCACTAGGTAGGGAGGGTCTTTAGTGGCATGCAGGGGGAGGGCAGAATTGACTTAGGGTGTCTGGAGATAGCCCGGGAATCCAGTCAGGTGCTGCAGAACGCTGGGACACTGAAGTCTGGATCTTTGGGGTGCACTTCATGCTCCAGAGGCTGCATCAGTGAGATCTGAAATGGGTGCTCCAGTACTAGAATCTACCACAGACATACGTGTAATGAACGGTGTCTGAGGTAGAAGACACTGGTTCCAAGAGCAGTGTACTGTTGATTGGTGAACAAACATTATTGGTACAGAAACACCATGTGAGATGTTTTAAGCTATGCATTACCCTGGCTGTCTTGTGATGGCCACTCTCTTATATTCTGCCGATGCACATTTATATTAGAGTGTACCTCAGAGGTGCATTGCCATTGGGGCTCATCCTCTTGTGTTATTTGTTGCTTTATTTTTTGATAAATGAAACCCAGGGAATGTTGAGCCTACAGGGAAAGAAACTGTAACAGGGGTTTGGGAGAAAGGGGACAGAGAGGGATTGGGGAAATAGGAGGGAGATGATGTCAAGAAGTCCAGAAAGGAAAAGTATGTTTTGTAAAACATGTATGATTATGGAAGAAATTGCACAACTATTTTTTGACCTGACTGAATTTTGGAATGATACGATGTATGTATGGACTCCAAAGTTACAACAAATTAAGGGGGGGGAAAGGCATCGATCCGGGAATGGGTTTGGGGCTCATAATAAATCCTAGCTCCAACTTAAGAACAATTAGTTCTTACATCATGGCCCTGATGCATACTCACCTTTATGAAGTGATCCCTGATGATAAGGGTGCTACAGCAAAGTGTGGTGAAGAAACCAGACAGTTCCTGGCTATCAACCAGAATAGTGTCTGGGTTTCAAAGGCTAGAATTCAAGCAAGCAGCCGTCGACTGTAAGTCCACATGAAGGACTAACTAAAGAATCGACCAAGTCCACATGAAGGAAGCCCAGCAGCTTGTGATCCAGAGATGAAATTGACAGTGTTTGAATATGGCGCGGAGAAAAGCATCGGAGCCAAAATTATGGACACTCAATTTGTGGTGCGGTATGGGGCATGGTGGGAGCCCAAACCCATCCGCAGAGTAGCTAACCAAGCTGAGCCACTGGCAGACCCGCTCTAGTCACACGCAAGAGTCTCCATCAGCCTCACTGACAGGCAGAGACCACTGTAATCTTGATGCTGCTGCATCAACCTTGATCCTTGGCCAGCTGGCCGCCCTATAGATGGGGCCTGAACATGTTCTGGGGTATCTCTTGCTGGTTCCATGACAGAAATGCCTTCACTGGATTTTTGAATGTTGTTGGGGTTCTGTCTTTTCTTATGCATTATTTTATCTTTGTCTGTATTCTATTATGTTTTAATTTTCAGCACCTTAGCATGATTTAAATTTTTTTACTGTTTTCTGCTGGGTCTTTCAGCCATAAGGCACAGGAGGAGTGAAGGCATAATGGGAATAACTGATACAAGGGGTTCTAGGGAAGACAGGGGTAGGGGGTGGGTGATGGGGAGGGTAAGGGGATCTCAGGAGTGAATGGTAGAGACCGGAGCGGGGAGGCGGCACTAGAATAGATTGTGATTGCTTAGCTTCTTGGAGGCGATTTAACCATGGGAGGGGGCATGTTCTAAACAAATTGATGTGGGAGTTATTGTATAATTCTCTTTGAGATGATTGAGTGATTGAACTATTGAATATATAATACGTAAATTACTTGCCAATAAAACTGCTGGAAAAAAAATGCAGATAAGGGATATGAATAATAGGAAAAAGATTACAAAGCATACAAACATCAAGACTGAATGATTAATAAATCAAGAATATAGAAATAAATTTTAAAAATGAAAGTATTAGCACGCACTTCTATTGGCAAGA
>NW_022103968.1:69420959-69423452 GCF_000313985.2 Echinops telfairi | reverse complement strand
TTCTCAAAACACAATGTTGATTTAAAACAAATTGCCAAAAGACACATCATAACACCATTTTAATATTTTTTAAAAGTATAAAAGCAGTACTGACCCCCACAGGGGTTCCCCTGTTATAATAGTTATTGCATTCACCTGACAAAACAACACCCCATAGTATTTATGGATATATAAATATATATGTAGTGCAAGGAAATAGATGGAGTGAATTCATACCAAATCCATGACAGTGTTTTCTTTGATGTAGCAACATAAGTAGAAAGATTAAAGAGAAGATAATGAGAGATGTCATTTTACTCTAAACATTCTGTTTCTTACAAGTAAAACGTGAAGCATACATGATAGAATACTAACTCTTTTCATACATAGTAGTTGGAACACGAGTAACATTCTTCACAGTGTTTCCATGCGTACCCTTTACTGAAAAAAATTGTTGAATAAAAAAGCAAACTCACCAAACCTTTCCCTCCGCTCCAAATTGTCAACTCTGGTGTTCTTTGGAACGTAACACGTTTTCAGAGTGAGCCTTGGAAGACGACTGGAATAAGAGGTTACCCACGATGGGGTTCTGACTGTCCCTTCTGTATAGTTTCACCACCTGGTGTGCTCAACTTTCTTCCTGGAGAACAAATCCCATAAATATTTTCAAGCCTTTCCCAAAAGAATAGTTGGAATGATATAAGTGGGAGCATGGCTGTGATTAATTTCAGTAAATAAAGAAGTTACACCTGTCCAGGTGTCCTGAGTTTGTGTTAACAGACAAACAAATCTCCTCGATGACCTGCATCTACAGGATCAGACGCAGAGAGGCCTCTGGGGGAATCAGAGCAATGAAGAATACTGATTGCCAAGATATTGAAGCAAACAGGGTTGTGTGGTTAGATCCCAACATCGACTTTTTCTTAAAACAGGCAGTATGACTAGAAAAGATTATCACCACCTCTCAGGAGGAAGGAGAGGAACTGGCCACAACGACTGTTGGGTGCTACTCTTCTGTTGTTGTTGTTCATGAACTCCAGGCTGAATTATCTGATACCAACTAACAAATCATAGAGAAAGCTGGTTATGTCCTGGAAGAGTTACCGCAGTAAATTAGATTACGACCCCTCCTCTTGCTTGGCTGAATTGTCTTGGTTTCAAGACAATTGAGGACTTGCATCTTATTCTACTTAGTATTTTCCATTGTGCTTAGTAGGTATACCACACACACACACACACACACACACACACACACAGTGAGTATATATAGTAACTGATGAGACTTCAGAAAGTTTGCAGAAAAATGGAATTAAAGATATAAATAAAAAATGGAAATTTTCTCAACATAAGCTTCACAAAGGTGAAGACACTTTTGTTAGAGATCATATCAGTCATTTAGTCCATCCACAATCAATGCTCATGGAAGCAGCAGCCAAAAAATTCAAATTATGTATATTGCATTAGGTAAAGCTTCTGCTCAAGATATATTTAAATTATTACAGATGAAGGTGTAACTTTGAGGAGTAAGGTATACCTGCCCAAGCCACAGTATACTCAATTGCCTCATATGCATATGGAAGATGTACAATGAATAAGGAAAATCAATGAATTTGAATTTTGGTGTTGCCAAAGAATAGTGAAACTACCATGGACTGCAAAAGAACAAGCTTGAAGAACAAGCACATCTATTTTGGAAGGAGTACAGCCAGAGGGCTCCTTAGAAGCAAGAATGATGAGAAGACATGCTTGTCTCATGTACTTTGGGCATATTATCAGGACAGACCCGTCCCTGGAAAAGGCTATGGTAAAGCAGAGGGTCGGTGAAAAAGGGAAGACTCTTTAGAGCAGCGGCTCTCAACTCGTGGGTTGTGGCCCCTTTGGGGGGGTCGAAAGACCCTTTCACAGGGTTCACCTAAGACCTTCGGAAAAGACATATTTCCGATAGTGCTAGGAACCAAGACACTGCTCCTCTATCCATCTCCAGGCAGTCTGCCCACATACAGATAAGCCCACATAATTGTACCTGGCATGAAGACTGTTACCCATGCTACAAGAAAAAATTTCATTTAGTTGTAATTAGAAATAAATATTTCACAATATAAAATTACATATTGTTTTTGTGATTAATCACTCTGCTTTAATTATGTTCAATTTGTAACAATGAAAATATGTCCTGAAAAAATCATTTCATCGTGTGTTCGCCTTCCCAATACGATAGCTGAAGACAAATGGGTGCATAAGCAAATGTGGTGAAGAAAGCTGATGGTGCCCAGCTATCAAAATATATAGCATCTGGGGTCTTAAAGGCTTGAAGGCCATCTAGCTCAGAAGCAACAAAGCCCACATGGAAGAAACACACCAGCCTGTGTGATCACAAGATGTCGAATGGATCAGGTATCAAATCATTATGAATGAGGGGGAATGAAGATTGGGGACCCAAGATCTATCTGTAGGCAACTGGACATCCCCTTACAGAAGGGTCGCAGTGAGGAAATGAGCCAGTCAGGGTGCAGT
>NW_022103968.1:69414854-69420749 GCF_000313985.2 Echinops telfairi | reverse complement strand
GGGAGGGTGGAGGGAAGGTGAGGTGGAAAGGGGGAACCGATTACAAGGATCCACATATAACCTCCTCCTTGGGGGGTGGACAAAAGAAAAGTGGGTGAAGGGAGACGTTGTACAGTGTAAGATATGACAAAATAATAATAATTTATAAATTATCAAGGGTTCATGAGGGAGGGGGGAGCAGGGAGGGAAGCCGAAAAAATGAGCTGATACCAAGGGCTTAAGTAGGAAGCAAATGTTTTGAAAATGATGATGGCAACAAATGTACAAATGTGCTTGACACAGTGGTTGTATGTATGGATTGTGATCAGAGTTGTATGAGCCCCCAATAAAATGATTTAAAAAAAGAAAAAGAAAATACATCCTTCGTATCAGATAGTTACATGATAATTCATAACAGTAGCAAAATTACAGTTATGATGTAGCAATGAAAATAATGTTATGGTTGGGGGTCACCACAACATGAGGAACTGTATGAAAGGGTCGTGGCATTGGGAAGGTTGAGAACCATTGGTCTAGAGATTGACCCAGTGACTGCAACAGGGACTCAAACGTAACACGAGTTGTGAGTCTGCTGTGCATGAGATTGCTAAGGGTTAGAGCTAACCTGGTGCCACCTAACAACAACAAAGAACTGAGGGTCCTAAGAATTGAACCTGATCAATGTAGCATCTTTTTTACTTCATTCACTGAAGAACACTAGGAACCTTTTAATGACTTTCAGGATTGGTAAACAAAAAGAAGTCAGAAGGAACCAAATCAGGGTGGTAAGGTGGATTCTTAATGATTTCCTACTGAAACTCTCCAAGGTGCCCTTGTGTTGTGTGCTGTCTGAGCAGTAGAACTGCGGTGAAGCACTCTAGTGAGGGGTTCCTGGTGCTGTGACTAGCTTTCTCAAGGCACTCTTGAAATGTGCAGATGGTATCGTTCTATGACTCCAGAGAGTGAACAAGCAAAATTCCTTGAGCCTCCCAAGAAGTGTTGTCTTGACTTCTGATTCTGACCAATCTAGTTTGGCTTTGGCTACTTCTGCCTCTTGGTGCTTTGTCTTCAGGATTGCACTGGCAAAGTCATGTGTTCGCATCTGGTGTAGTGATTCAAAGCAATGCTTCACGATCTTGAGCTCACTTACTTAAATTTTTATCGAGAGCTCTACTCCTGTCTGCAGCCAATCTGGGCACACCAGTTTGGGCACCCATGGAGCTGACTCAACTTTAATGTATCAGTCAGAGTTGTGTATGCTGAACGAATGTAGTCATCCCTGCTAATGGCTATTCCTACTGTTAATTGTTGATTCTGTTCAACTACTGCATCGATTAAGTTTTTCCTCTGAGTTTAGCATGGACGATCTGCTGCTACAGGTTTCATCGTCAACACTGTCTCCAGATTCCTTAAAATGAGTTATCCATTTGTGTACTCCTAGTCTTTAAAAGCATTGTCCCCAAGCATCACTGTGTTTTTTTTTCTTGCTTCAATTTTAGTAGGGTTCATAATTCTCTGAGAGGATTTTTTTTCTTTTAACTTATTTTCTATCCTCCTTAGGGTCTCAAACTGAATCCTGCTCATGTGCGCTGTCACAAGTTAGTAGAAGTTACAGATGGATGTAAAAACAAATGAAATCTATGCATAGTTTTTTTCATAGTATGCAATTTTCATTACCTTTTTGAAGACCACTTGTCTATTTTGAATTTTTATGGGGCTCTGGTGCTACAACAATGAATTTCTGGGATGCTAACACAGAAAGAAAGATTGGCAATTTAAACCAATCTAATGATTTTGTGAAGATCACAACAAAGAAGCAGTTCTACTCTGTTAGATGGGGGCACTTTACATAGAATATGGTACATACATATACATAATATATAGTGTATATGTCATATATACTCAAATACAGGCTGACATGAATATCAACCGAGGTACCTACTTTTATCACTAAAACTGCATTAAAAATGTGCTGGAAAGCTCAGCTTATACACGAGTATATATGGTATATATATATATATATATATATAAGTGATGTATAAATATCTATAGACAGATATACACACACTGTTTTCTTCTTCTTTCTCATCTTAATATTTTATAGAGTTTGGTCCTTCGTCATCTTGTGTTCCAATGCTTGGTCCTCTTAACAGACTGTTCTTTTCCCCTTCCATGTTCCAAATCAAACACGTGATGGGGTCAACAATGAATTGAAAAAGTAAGAGCCCCCAATAAAAGTATGGGAAAAAACCAACAACAATAAAACTTAACCATAAGTGCAGTGGTTGTTAAGTGGTAATTGAAAAGTAGAATTCTTGCCTTCCATATGAGGGATCAGGACTTTGATTCCTTGCTAATGAATCTGAACCTCTTAGCTCTTACATTACCACTCAATCTAGCAGCAGGCTTGTATGTCCCTATAATGCCAATCATGTTTCAGCAGAACATCCAGACTAAGAAAGACAAGGAAGAAAGGTTTGGTGTTCTGTTTCTGAAATTTTGTCCCCAAAAAACCCTATGGATCCCATTATGCAACGGATTGGGAGCTGACCTCTCTCAAACATCAGAATATGGAGTCCTGTTTGTTACAAGCAGAGTAAAGGGAACAGAAGGGATTTCTAAACAATCTGAACCTCAGGCTTTTGTGTAAGCTACTTGGAATGATGCATTTAAAAATATAATAAAACGAAATCTGAATCCAACATCAGATTCTTGCCCCTGAGAATTCTTACCATCTCCACATCCACACCGATTTCAGATCAAGCCCAACTCTTATTCCTCACTTGTATCATAGCCTTTTTTGGTTCACAAAAAATAATCTCTCCTCTCAGCTTTGTTCTGGAAAAAAAAACTTTGTGCTTTCTGAGACAAGGCCTTGAAATAAAGAGATGAAAGAAATTATCCGCTGAAACAGTGTATTTCCACAGACTCCGATTCGGTGAAGGCGAGCTCTGCCGAACAGGCTTCCCTCCTCAGTGTCCTTCTCCAAAGTGTCAGCGTTTCCCCCGAGGGGAAGGAAAGGCCAAATCCTATACAAGAAGAGCTGAACAAAGTTTTGATTTTATAAAATGGGAAATCAGAGGCCTGATAAGTAAAGAACTATCCAATTTATTGCCGTAAGGAATACCAACAAGGGAATCTGGGGTCATTCATTCCCCTTCCATTTACACTTTACTCCACCCAAAAAGATGGCTTGATTGTCCCATCAGCTAACTCTCAGCTATATTTCTCCTCCTCTGACTTCAGTTATCCAACCACCCTTAGCCAAGGTTTTCTACCTGGCAACAGTATTTATGCTGCACTCCCTAAGATCAGGCTTCACTGAGCTACTGCCAAGTCCATTCCAACCTAAAGAAATGGCAGCAGAGTCAAAGCAGACCAGAGCCCCCCAGGATTCACAGTGACTGATGTTCCCAAGGAAAACACGGAGCCCTTTCCTTCGGAGTTGCCTCATGGTGGACTCAAAGCTCCATTTTCAGTTAATACCTCAACGTGTTAACCATTTGTGATTCCAGGTCAGGCTTAAACTGAGTCTTTTATTTCAGTGTGCATTATAGATGATTAGTAATCATGATTTAATTATAAAGATGTTTAATGAAATCAAAAAAGAGAAGAAAAAAAAAACCCAAAACCAAATTAAAAACACCACCCTGCCCTCAAGTCTATGCTGACTCATAGTGACCACTTAGGACAGGGAGAGGCGCTCCTTGGAGTTTCGGAGACTGTGGCTCTCGTAGCGGTAGAAAGCCCTGCAGCTTTCGAGCAGAGTGTAGCTGGTGGTTTCAAAACGCTGGCCTTGCAGTTTGAAGCCCACTTCATAAGCACTCTGCCCCCTGATAAGACCTGATGAGCTGCAGAAAGACAACAGGATCATCCTTTCTGAGGAAAGCAAAGGGTCATTGAAAACACAGGAAAGAAAGAAAAGATCAAAGGAGACGTCGGAAGAGACGCAGAAACTTGCTCTTCATTGTAGAGTACATAGAGCTAATGGAGGAAATGATAAAGTCAAGGAGCTGAATAGGAAAATTCAAAGGGCAGCGCAAGAAGACAAAGGCAATTAGAAACCCGAAAGGGAAGAACACACTAACACACTCAGCATGTCTGAAACGGAAAGAACTCAAGACAATTCAAGCCTTGAATGGCAGTTTTGAAAGATTCTAAAGGCAAAATAACGATGGACTCTGTGTATTCTTTCCATCTTCTCTTGATGCTTCTGCATCATTCCAAACTTTGTTCATTGAACTTGAGAATGATCCTCGTGAATATTTCCGGACACTCAAAAGTAGACACTATGAGAATAGTTTTTCAAGGACTAAAGTGTCACACAAACCTCACTTCTGCCTCTTGTCATTTAGAATTTAGGAATCTAGGCACTCAACAATAACCTAGCTCATATGATCATTTTGGCCACGAATAAAGAAACAGAAAACCTATCTCAGTTTTTGCAAAAATTAGCTATGTACCTGCACATGGAACTTCAGGAGTAGAGAGTAGAAAGCAGAAAGAAGAGAGAGTGCATACTTGAGGGAAGGTGTGGAAGGTGTAGCCATCCAGGTCTAGGATCCCTCTTTGGGCTAGAGAAGTAGGGGACTTTTCCTGTTCAACTCAAAACCTTTTTGGTATAGGAAGCTTTGAGGGGGTTGTCTATTGGTGTGTGGCTAATTGAAGAGAGAAAGGCCTTTACGTTTGCTTTGGCCAAGGGTTGTTCTTATTGCTGCTGCTGGTTTCCGTTTAGGGTTCATTCTGCATGTGGCGTACTTGGTTTGAACAATTCCAGTGCTCCTTTGAGTTAGGTATTCTTGGTATTCCCATTTTACAGCTAAAACAGTTCTTTGGTAATTTCCCAGAGATCTCACAGATGGTTTGGAGAAAAATGGGGATTAAAAAAATGAGATTGGTCATGCTGCTGTCAATCATTATTTCATGATGTCTCTTGAAGATAGAGGAAATTGGAACACATCTTTTGTTTGATTTTAAAACGACTTGATTTCCTTCGCTGTTAATTTCCATAAGCACAATCCTAAGTCACATACACTGAGAGCGCACACAAATAAGAGGGAGCCCCTCATGAGATTAGTCACCTCACATTCTAACTCACACACCATCAGATGTACACTCCCTTCTCTGTCAACAACGAAGCGACAGTTGAAAGAAGGAATGCCAAGTGGAGGCTTCACCAGTGAGAAGGAATAGAAGAAAAGATTCCTATGTTGCTTATTATGAGCCCAGTCAGTTACAAGCAGCACATTTTGACACATCTGTAAATAATCCCCTTCTGTCAGAGTCAGCTGGTGGAGATTGTCTGTTCAATATATCGTCATAGACACATGAAGAAGGTGGGGATGTTGGATGGCATATGTGGCACACATGAATAAATTTGCAAATGATCTCACAAGCTTTGAGACTTCCAAGTATACTAACTACGACAGATATAAACTACTGTGCATTCCCATTCTAAGGCTAGACGAATGATGATAAGTTGAACAGTATAATCTACATCTTTATAGTGTACATCTGTATCTGATGGCTATGTTTCAAGAGACGTTATTTGACCTGTCACCTTCCAGTCTAGTATGGGAATGGAAAGCCCCATCTGGATTGCAGTCACATAGGTAACCAATCTGCCACCAGGGCTCCTTCTAAAGCACACTAAAGACCAAACCAAACTCACTGTGATCATGTTGATATGGACATTCCTAGTGATCCTATAGAACAGGGTAAAACTGCCCCTGTGAGTTTCCAAGACTGTAACTCGTGATGGAAATAGAAAGCCCTGTATTTGCCCTCAAAGCTGGCTGATGGTATTGAACTTCAGCCCAAAGTGTAACCACTCACACCACTGGTCCTGAAGGGATCATCCGCCCTGGACTCCCTGTGTTTCCAGTTCCTATCTGTACCAGTGTACATCCTCTGGTC
>NW_022103968.1:69406497-69414100 GCF_000313985.2 Echinops telfairi | reverse complement strand
TGAGGGTACGGGAAGAAAGATGAGGGTGGTGAGTTGGGGCAATGGGGACCTGATAGCACTGATGATTGTATAACTCCAGTCGATGGGGTTGAACAACAGAATCGTATGTGAATGAATATATTGGATTGTGTAAAATAAGTCAATAAAATTCTTATAAAATGTGAGAGAAAAAAAGCGTAACCAGGATACCAGACGTCTCTAATTTCAATTTAAACTCAAATGCTTCATTAGTTCTTGGCAATCAGAAATTATTGTAGGATGGGCAAAACCTCAAAGACCTTTACAAAGACTTTTACGGTACCTGAAAGAAATAGTATTTGACTAATGTTCATTCAGAAAACATAGTGCTGGCTGCTCTTCTGCCTCCTAGGTTCTTATGGACATGATGTTTGGAGACTCCCAAAGACTTTCTTCTACTGTCTATTTGCCTGACCACCACTGCTACTATCAATCTCTGCTGGTAACTCTTGGAGGTACCAGGTGAAGCTATAACATTTAAGATCCTACCTTCATCAGTGAGCGTTGGTTAGTGTTTCTGATTCTACTTGCCTCTGTGACAGGAGAGTCTTAAAGTCAGGCCAGTAGAGTCTAATATTGAGGTTACTCTGAGGGCATAATCCTATACTTTACACCCCTCTGAGTAAATTTAGGAAGCTTGATACCATTTTACAAACTTAAGGGACTGTTGTGGTTTCATTGTGTTCCCCAGAAAGATATGTGCAAACTCGAACCCTTGTACCCTTAACTATGACTGTTTGGAAAAAGAGGTCTCCTTTTGTAAGTTTAATGAGGTCATATCAGAACAGGGCATGTCCGAAACCTAAGAGCTGATTAATGGCTTACAAAAAGAGCAGAATAGACAGAAACACACACAGGGGAAGACCAACCCTATATGAGTGCCATTCTATAAGCAAAGAAATACCAAGGATTGCTGGCAGACTCCAGAAACTCAGGGACGGAATCAACACAGTGGAGATCCCTATTGGGACTTTTAGCATCCAGACTATGAGAAAATAAGTGCCTGTTCTTTAAAGTGGCCTATTTGTGAAAGTTATTGTTATGGCAGCAGTGGGTAAAATTACATGGGCTCAAGTCATGTCTTCCAGCTTGGGGGTCTCTCTTTTAAGGATCAGAGAATGTAGTTCTCCTGAATCAGAATAACAGATCATTCTTGAACAACAGTGTACTCCAATCTTAGGCAATCACAGTCCAGGCAAATATTATGTAATATGCCTTAATTAGTAAAACCAATAGTAATATTAACAATGCTAAAATGCTACATATCTTTTTCTGTGCATTCTTGTTTCCATAAATCATTCAATAATTTAAAAATACTAATTCCTCTTTGGGATTGCAATAGTTTCTTTATAATCTGGGAATCACTTGTGTGCCTTTATGTTACAGAAATTGTACTAGAATGGAATATAAATTTGCAGGGTTTTGAAATGATTTAGCTTGGTTCAGTCATGGCTGATGAAGTAAACTCGAATGGACCCAAAATGGTAAAATGTGGGTTGATCAGAACCCAACCAGAATGGGAAAAATTACTGATAAAAACCCTATTAGCAATCTACTATCCCTCTTAGAAAATAAGGGCAGGAGGCAACCAAATCTCTTGACCAGCTTAGTCAAAAACAACAGTGCCTGCGTCAAAGACAGCTGCCGACTTTGACTGTGTGTTGCTGTCGACAGGGCAATAATCCAGGGTCGTCCATCAAGTTCCTGAAAGGGCTCACTATGCCTTTCCTCTGATTCCAAGGTTTCAACTTGTTAATTTTTTTTCATTCTAATTAGTGTTATAGATCTCCCATCATTTAAAGTATGGATCTGTTTCAGTTTCATTTCATTGGCTAAGACTGAAACAGTTTGACCTGATTTGAGGTCCTAGAAACTTGTGTTTATTTTCAAATTTAATTTAAGCCAACAGTTTAATGAAATCAACAGCACAAAATTAATTTTACTCATGCCTATATTTGTAAAATTCAAAAACACAGTACTTGAATTCATGGGCTTATTGATTTTAACTTTTCATCATGGTTCAACTATGTTCAATCTTGACAATACATATATATATATAGGATGTGTGTGTGTGTGTATATATATATATATTCTAAATGTATATAAATTGCCAGATAATTGATGACATCTTAAAAAGAAAAAGTCTATGTGTCTGATTCACCCCGAAGTCATCTGACTACACATTAAAATATACATTTGGATTCAAATTTAGGCCATGGCATGAGAAATAGCTTTCTTAACTCCACAGTAATAAAGAATCAAGAAACAGATATTTTTTCAATTTCATCCCATTACATTTTATGTCCACATTTAGATGTATCTGGGAAGATCTCTAAACTGACACTTCTCTGAGAGGCCCCTGGGATTCACAAATATCATTTCCATGACACTCAGAAAACTGGAAGAAAAGAGGAGAATGTGAACAGCAATAAATTGGAGCTAATCTCTTTCTGCCACAACCTGAAATGATACTTGGCCAGGTAATCTTCTCATCCTCCATGCTGTAATAAGAGCTTGTCTATCCCTCCCAGATGCCCAACCTAAGGCCTGGTATCTTCCCCAAAAGCTTGTACTAGAAATTTCCTAACAGGATTCCAGGGCTCTGGAAGAAAAATAAAAATGAAAAATAATTCTGTCAGGCAGGAAGCATTGTGGGTTTGAAGAAAAGACAAAGCCTGGAGTTTCAGTCTTATAATAAATAAAACAAATAATGATTATTTCAGGTTATAAAGTTCAACCAACCATAAAACCCAGAAAGAGCCTATATGAGCACCCTCTCAGTCTTCGGGAGCACCATTCAGTGTACACTTGCTAAGATACTTAAATCCTCAGATCTGGATCGATTTGCTACTTATTTATTCAAGTTCAAGCCCCCCCCCCAAAAAAAAAAATCTTCTATATAAACATGAAGAGCCCACAGTGGTCAAGAGGTGCACAGACCAATGGATGCCATACGTCAGCCTTTATCACTATCTTCTATCTCAAGGACAGACTAGTTTTCTACCTATTGGAAGTGAAATGTTAGGAGCAGCAGATTGGGAGACATACTATTGACAATGTCCGGGTGACCATGGGTAATTCGTTTAGTTTCCCTGATCTTCAACTTCCCAATTTGGGCACTGGTGATGGACCCCACCTCACAGTTTTCTAAGAACCAAATTCAGAATGCCAATAACAGAGCAAGGATCAGCATCCATTCGGAGTTGAATCAGAAATTCTTGCTTGTTAGAAATGCAAAGCATTCCAAAGCAGATAAAGAGATGCACCACATGCATCCAGTCTGCTTTTCACAGGTCCTTTCTGGAAAAATGTTCTCAGATTCCCCTGCTAGCACACTTTTTTTGGCCATTTTGTGGCTTGGTACTAATGGTAATTAATTCTGTGGGTTGTCTTCTCTCATCTATCTTATTTTATGGTTATAATGAGCATATCTGTTTTCATCAGCAGGAGTATATCACTTATACACATTCACAAATCAGATACCTAGACCAAAAAACTTTGTGCATAGTAATAAGTAAATGAACTTGCTGCTATCAAGTTGATATCTACTCATAATGACCCAATAAGACAGGGTAGAACTGTCCTGGTGAGCTTCCAAGACTATAACTCTTTACAGGGGTAGAAAAGTTTCATCTTTGTCCCTCAGAGAGGCTGGTTGTTTTGACCTTGTGGCGTCACAGACCAACATATACCTACTATGCCACCAGGGCTCAACAATGGCTGCCAAATAATTTCTGGCTCTTGACAACTTTAAGTGTATCAGAGTAGAACTGTACTTGACAGAGTTTTTCATGGCTGCATTTTTGCAAGATTTCAAGGGCTTTCTTCTGAGATGTGTTGTGTGTACTCTAACCTCTGATTTTTCTGTTAGCATGAGACGACATTAACTCTTTGTTCACCACCCCGGAGATTCGCTACTCAATACATATTTCCTAGGGGTGGGGAGACAGAACTGAAAGGGGAAAAAAATACCCAAGTATTAAGAAAAGCTTTATTCTTATCTTAACTCAGGCAACAAATATTTCTCTAACCTTGAAAATTCACTTAATTTCTCTAGATATCAGCCGTCTCATCTCTAAAGATAATCTCCCATTTTTTTGTTGCTCTAAAGTTCAATAACTTGAAGAAAAACAACTGCTAAAAGGAGCTTGTGTTATCAGGTCAAATACACTGTTAAAGCAAAGGAATGAGACCAGCTGAGAATGGATCAGGCCTTTGGTCCAACTTCTCATACTCAAATTCCTTCTGGGAATTTCAGCTGTTCTTACTCCTTTTCAACGTATATTTTAGATTGTGCATATTCACGCCAATGAGCCCACCGCTATGATTAGACCAGCACCGAGTCGGGGTCATCACTATCCTACAGGGCTTACATCAAAACCTCTGTCCATAAAGGGAACATGTGTTCAAGGCGAGTGAACACTAATTTGAGGGATAAGGAGAAATGGCAGCTCTGGTATAAGGAGAGCAACAGAACCATGCTCGTGTCAGTTCTGGCTCTGGCTTCAGACTCCGCTAACGAACAAAGGGTGCCTCACCAAGAGAAGGGCTTGACCAGATTTATGAGTGTTCTAAACGCATTCCAAACGGAGCCAGCTCTGACCTACGGAAGGTCACTCAACTGTATTGAATATTTGTTACCAATCCATGGCCAAAGATAAAGTGGGTGGATATCCAAGATACATGTGGAAATGTCCCTGTTTGTTCCTGGAAACTTTGAGGATCTGTCTGCCCCCAAAGAGCACGGGGATGGGTTTCCCTTCCCTGCACAGATGCCCGAAGGCCTGAGGAGCCTGCTCAGAAATTCACCCCTTGTCACCATCATTCAGCAGCAAATGTTGTACCTAGTTCACTGCTTGAATCCACCTCACACCTGAGGGTCCCTCTTGGAACGTGCAGAGAAGGAGAAGGGGGCAGACTTGGGAGTCTTCCCTGTCTTGGTAGCCCCTCATGCAAAATAGCCCCTGACTCTAAATCCCAAAGAGTCATTTTGAAGCGCTGCCACAGACAGGGGTTCCCTTTGTGCCCTTAGATTATCCACAGCATAAAAGCAATATCCTTTTCCTCACAAGCTTAGTTTTTCATTCCAATAAAGTATCTTATCTTTAACACTATGAGCTATGGAAACTAGCCTCCAGTTCACTAATTCTATCACCACACGTGTTCCTTTGTTTCTACACTGAGCATTCAGAACACTGCACAGTGTTAGGCCCCCAGAGCGGTGGGGACTCCTCTAAAGTACGTGTCAGCAGACAGACCTGATACGATGTTTCAATGGAACATTCTTCCACCCTCTCCTCATGGCACCAGCCTTCCCTACTACAGCACTCTCTACGTCTTATATGGGATCTATAATTCATGTCAAAGACCACACAGAATTCACAGACCATACTCACGATTATGAGATTTATTAGGGAAGCTAGCAGTTACAATTGCAGATCACATATGTTCAGGAACAGCTCTATGGATATCCTCTTCTCCGTTGTGCCAACAGGCAGGCCTCTCTAGCACTTGGCCACTTAGTCTAGCCTGTGCCCTGCTTGACAATGTTATAAAACTCCTCTGTACTGCCAATGCCTAATAAAAGGGTATACCACACCATCATAAGCTTCAGCCTAGAGAAGCTTGGCTCTAGGTCCCTGGATAAGCAAACCTAGAACCCCACTTAGCCAATGAACCTCCTGCCCAGAGACACTCAGCTTTCCATACTTCACAGTCTAAGACATTCCCACCCTTCTGTCTCATGCTCTTGGTTGTACTATTGCTGCTCCTCTGCCACTCTCATGACACGTCTCTGTTGTCCCTTAATTAAAGAGGCTCAAACACAGGGATCTTGGGCTCCAAAGATCTTCTTTCTTGATGGTAGTCAGATACTCGTCTGCCTTCTAAGATGGCTCATTTAAAACCCAGCAGGAAGACAAAACTGACAAATCCCCTTGTTAGACATCTACATTTCTACAATAACAATTAATTGTGTTAACAATCACTCACAACTGAATCATATAATCAGTATCTTCCCCTACCTGCTCTTATCCAGATCCATCAGGAAAATGTTTCAGTGGGAATTATAAAGACTATGATTAGAAGAGATGAGGGTGCATTCCAAAACAGGAATTGTTTTTAAAATTTTGTATATTTTATTTTTAACAAAACAACCTTATCACCTTCATAGTACTCTCCATTATACTTAGTACATGTCTCAAATCTGCAAGTCCATTCTTAGAAACACTTTTCAAACTCATCTGTTTAGATGGTTGACAGCACCTCCCTCATTTTTTTTTCACCTCTTCTATGTCAAATCGCTGTCCTTTCATGTCCCTCTGCATTCACAGAAACAAAAAGAAGTCACACAGAGTGAGGTCAGGTGAGTAAAATACATGGGTCAAGACAGGCATGCTGTTTTGTGCACAAAACTGGTGCACTGAGATGGCTGCATGAGCAGATGCATTGTTATGGTGACAAAACCAGTCCCCTGTCTGCCACATTCAGGGCTTTTTGGTCACACACTGTTAACACAATCTTTTCAAAACCTCTAAATAGAAAGCTTGGTTAACTCTCTGACCTGGTGGAGTGAACTCCAAATGTATTATGAGTTGGAATTTTTTTCTGTTCAGGAACTTGACAGACGTCCAGAATGAGGTCTGTCATCAATTGACACTTCACCTCTTTTGAAACGAGAAAACCACTCAGATACTTGATTGTTTGCAACAGTGCTGTTCTTGTAAGGTGTGTTCAACATCACAACAGTTTCTGTGGCATTTTACTGAGCAGGAAACAAAATTTCACAACCACACACTGTTCTCTTAAATCGTCCATCACAAAAAACAGGGTCCTAGTGAAACTACTTTTACAAAAAATTCAGTGACCAGAGAGAACCTTCCCAGGTACCACCGTTGGATGCACTAACTCAGAGCTAGTTGCTTGATGGTTGCTGCTAGGCAAAAGTGCATACTAAGAAAGTTCAACTCTACTCCAGTGCAATTCCAGTTTTTTGGGATAACCCCTGGTATTAAGTTATTCACTGCAATATTTCTCTTTGGATCTCAGAAGTATCATATAATATCCTTATCTCAATATGTTATCCTTAGTGGATTGAGTGAATTTATGCAGCTTCCTAAGAAGATTCAGGGTGAGATCACTTGGGGGGACTGGGAATCACACTTTAAGAATAATTTTCTAAGTATGAACAGGGCCAAGTCTTAGTTTGTCAAGGCCTATCTGTGTGGCCTGAAGAAGTCTCCTCCCCTTCCTTGGGCATCAGTTTCCTTTTTTGCAAAGAGAAGGACTTGGGTTAGATAGTCCCCAAATTCATTTGCATATGAATATTCAAGGGTGAATTTTTCTTCCTTGAGTACTGGAAGTGAATGTGTGGCATAAATAAATGGTTACTAATCTATAAATTTACTAAGAAACCAGAGCATGGGCAGAAAGACTAGTGTGAACACATCCCAAGGTGCTTTTCACAAGAGGTCTAATACAAGAAAGGTCTGTAATAATCATTTACTGGGTCAATATATAAACGAATATACAATTCCAAAGCCAAGCATATATTTAAGGTTGGGTGGCATCTATGTTTTCCCCTATT
>NW_022103968.1:69398988-69405658 GCF_000313985.2 Echinops telfairi | reverse complement strand
GTGATGCACATTTTCTTTGCATAAAACTCTCTCTTATACGTGAGTTGCTGTGGATTTGTTTCTCCAAAGTACCTAGACTAATACAGATGGATTGAAGAACTAGCAGAGTGATGATATTTGTTGATATTTGTGAAAGATTCTGCACAACCATAATTCTCATAGAAGCTGTCATGTTTTTGCTCTTTCTAGCACTGGGAGTGAGAGTGAGAATAAGAGAGGGAATGGTACTGAGTAAAACTAGGTCAAAGCCTTCTGCTCTGTTCAGTGGGCAGGAGGAGGGGTCTGCTCTGAGGCCACTCTACTCAGGTCAATGATACTTCAGAGAAACAAGATGTGAAAGTTCTAGAACAAAGAAAGAGAAAAGGAGCTGAGAAGATCATAGGTACAACGAAGGGACTGGATCCTCAAAGAAACGAATTCTAATTTTATTCTGCTCTTACTATACTAATCCCCTAAGCTTTTAATTTGTACATTTTCAAAGATACTTACAAAATTTTCAGCAAACGTGGGGTGGAGTGAGATAAGATACACGTACACATCAACCTTATATTTCGGGACTGGATCAGTGGAAGAGGATGAGAGTTTTATTCCAGGACAAATGAGAATGAATACCTGGGGGTTCAGGTAAAGAACAGATTAGAACAATATGAGAGTCCAGGAAAGCACAAACCAGCAACCTGATCCATGGCCTCCGTCTCTTCACAGGAAGGCTATCTTTGTGAGCCCAGTGTCCTTCTTGAAAGCAGTGTTGATTACCAGATAACCAGATCCTTTGGTCTTTCACAGAATCAACAGCTTGGAAGCCATCCTGTGACAGCCATCAATACTAATCACACAAGCTTGTCTGTAACTGGACCCCAGGACTGGCTGTGCTACACCTGCCTGCCCAGGAAATGTACTCCACGTCCTTCCCCAAAGAAACCACTAACAATACTCACTAGCTCTTTCCTCGCCTGATAAGTGGTCTGTGCCTAGTTATGGCTCCCATTATTATATTTATTTTAGCCCGTGTCCTGAAACCTGATACCTTTGTACTGGGGTGTGCCACGTCTGCCAGCTGACAATGATTTAACATGACGAGGTGATAGAAAAGAGGAAGAAGGGATGGAAATGAAAGGACAAGGGGTCCCATATGAAGTGCTGGCTGCTCCAAGCTGGGGGGATACCCATAAATCCTGATAACTGCTTGCAGGAGCCCAGGCAGCACTGATGAAATGGTGAACTCACTCAAGCCAGAGCTCCTTTGAACTGGGAGAGACTATTATTTTACTGAATAAGATCCTGTGCAATATTACAGTGGATGCTTCATCTGAACTTTTGAGTTTAACATGGCTCCACTTCGGCCCCTAAACTCCCATTTCTATTCTCCTAGCAGATCATTTATTGCATTCCTCCTTCCTGGAAATCTACGATGACCTTTAGAGATGTCATCGAAGTGGTGGGCATAGGTGCTAAACTACATAGTAGCCACGTGTTGGTGCTCAAATTATCCAACAAACAATCTAAGGTGTGCATGTAGGGTTTCAAAGTGAGAATGCCCAGTCCCTATGGAGACACAATAGTGGAACAGCAATTTTGGGTCAGAAAGCAACCTCAAAGAGTATCTGTAATTAAATAGTGTAAGCATGAACAAGTCACAAGCCTAGCCTAACCCTCATCTATAAGGTGAAAAAGATGAACAAGAATATTTCCAAATATGTATTATTGTTGTTATGTTAGCAATACAAATTTTTAGTTCTATGATATTTTATACCAAGTCAGGCTTGGTGACATCAACATCCCCACCCTGCTGGGATGATGCCTGCCTTCCTCACACCCCCATGCCCCCACCTCCTCTTAGAGCTCTGACATATCTTTTTGGAACACTAGAGGTCTAAACAGTTTAGTGTGAAATCGATGTTGTTGCTGTCAGGTGACATCAGGTTGGTTCCACCCCGTAACGACCCTGTGCATGACAGAAGGAAACACTGCCCGGTCCTGCGCCGTCCTTGTCGATCCATCTTGTTGAGAGTCTGCCTTCTTTTTTTTTTTTTCTCGACTGTCCTCTACTTTACCTGGCATGATGTCCTTCTCTAGAGACTGATCTCTCCTGACAACATGTCCAACGCATGTAAGACAATGCGTCCCTGTTCTACAGATTTATTTGTCCTTTTGACAGTGCATGTTTTTTTTTCAATATTTGTTAGCAGCACAATTCAAGCACATTTATTCTTCTCCATTCTTCTTTATTCAATGTCTAACTTTCACATGCGTAGGAGGCCATTGAAAATACTACAACTTGGGAGAGTTGAAACGTAGTCCTCAAAATAATATTTGTGTTTTTCATCACTCTACAGAGATCTTGTACGGCAGATATACCTGATGCAATGCATTGTCATTTCATCCTTTGATTGGTGCTGCCATGAGCATAGATTGTGCATTCAAACAAGATGATATCCTTGACACCTTCTTTTTTTCTTTTTCCATTTGTCATGATGTAACCCATTGGTCCAATTATGAGGATTTTTGTTTTCTTTCCATTGAGGCACAATCCATATTGAAGACAAAAATCTGTGATCTTTATCATCAAGTGCCTCAGGTCTTCCTCATTTCCAGCAAGCAAGGTTGCATTGTCTGCATGTTGCAGATTGTTAATTAGCCCTTTTCCAGTCCTAAAATCACATTCTTCTTCATATAATCCAGCTTCTCAGATTATTTGTTTAGTATACAGATTGAATAAGTACGGCGAGAGGGAAAATGATAGAACCAGATAAATTCTAAATTTTCCTCTGGCTCAAATGTCTTGGTAAGGCACTAGCATATGGAACATGGACAAAGGGGATTTGATTTACACAGTTAGAATTATTGTATATCATTTTAGGTTTTCATTTTGTCCCCATTGGCCTAAGAGCTGAGAGCCCTGTGGAGGTATATAAGAAGATGGAATAGAGGGAATATTTGAAAAGGAACTCAGGCCTGTTGGCATTGCCATTTGGAGAGCTCAGCTTTTACATATCCATGTATTTGGAATTTAAATACAAGGTATGGGAATGTTTGAAAACAATCAGCCAAATTTAAAATCTATAGAGGAAACTTAGATACTAAAAACATCTCTCTAACCCTTTCAGACCCATTATCCTCTTGGTGATTATCACCACCGTTCTTAATAACACCATCACCCACCAACCGTTCCAACAACAAATGCAAGTACCATCAGTCATCAGTAGACGATGGAATAATAATAATAACTAGCAGCCATAATACCATACTTGTTTATTAAGGATGTTATGTTTATAACATCCTACTTATATTTATTATCTTTGTAACAACCTAGACAAAGGCACTCTAATGCCCCTAATAAAGAGGAGGAAATGGGACCATAGAAAGTTAGGTATCTCAAGTTGCTGAGTTGGTAACCGGGAGGTATGGACTTTGAATCCATGCAGTCTGACTGTGAAATCTGTGCTTTTCCCACTATTGCCAAATAGATAAGTGGGCTGATGAGAGAGAGGAAATAACAAGGGTTTTCAATGTCATCGAATTGCTAGTCCTATACCCTTTTTGCATCTATGCCCCACATGCTGGTTATTTTCTGGTTATTATTCACCTCTTAAAGTATTCAGATACTGTTCAGATACTTTCTTCTCATCCAGATAGAAAACATTGAAAATACATCAATCTGCTATTTCTCAAAAAAAAGAAAGCTGCCTCTTGTTCCTGTTGTTATTTAACAAAGGCAAAACTCTGATATAAAAATAGGGATGTGACAATTGTAAAATTTCAATATCAGCATATGAAAAAAAGATTTATTATGAAATCTTGACATCACAAGGTTCTTTCTAGGATCCCTGAATTCTATTGGTAGTTTTGGATTTATTAAAAAAAAAACTATGTCTGCAATAGTTATAATTCAGTGGGAGGGGAAAAAATAACAACAAAACCAAAAAGCATTGGAAAGCTTTGGTCTTGAATTTGCCGAGCAATTCAGGGTTGTGGGAAAATTTTAAAAACCAACAAAACCCACTACTATCAAGTTGAGTCTGACTCATAGTGACCCTCTGTATGATTTCTGAGGCTGTCAATTACACAAGAGGAGATAGTCTCTTTCTACCACGAAATGCAGATGGGTTTGAACTGCCAATATTGTTGTTAGCAGTCTTACGACATTGACTCAACAGCACATTTACCACCAGGGCTCCTTGTGGAACAATTGGAGGTTGAAATAACTACTATTCCCAACTGAAGTGTTATTTCTATACTGCTACCATGGGTCATCCTTGAGTTAAAATTTTCAATGAGCCTTTAAGGTCCTTCAAGGTATCTATATATGTTTCATATTTTCTTTTGCAGGGTACAGAAAATGGAAGGACAATAACACCCTCATCCCCAAAACATCCACTGTGGCTTCCTGGGAGGAGACCCATGAACCCACATTTATTTCCACTTCTCTCCTGCTTGCCTGAAGAAATCTCTCATCACCCATCATGAGAGGATGCAGCGGGTAATTTTATACCATAAATCATAAGGCAATATTATGACTAAAAAATGACATGACGTTGGCTTCCTACCATGTGCTCAGACCAAACACAAGGGCAAGCTTAAAGAAGTTGATGCTTGATCTTTGAAGTTTCTTAAAAGGCACAACACACACTCTATTGCAATCTGTATAAATGTTTGTGAGAGTAATAATTAATACCTATAGAAAAAACAATAATAAAAAAGTGATATGATCAGCTCCTTTTCCTCCAAGGCTGTTAGTTCTTAGTCAATTACTTATGAACAAGACTTCATAAGTCCCTTTGCCAATAAAAGATGCTTTTGTATTAGCTTTCTATTGCCTTGAAAAGATTCCCCATATCAACTATAACGGGTTCCAGTGGGTTCTCAGAATTTAGAGAAGAGGTTTTGCAAAGGAGCCACAATTAACAATGTGAAACTAATATAAATCCTGGAGTTTCAATAGTTTCTTGAAACTCCAACAGTCCTAGGGTAACCTACTTCAAGAGAAAACACACAGAGATGGAGAGAAACCTATCTTGGTTCCAACATATTTCTCAAGCTGTTTAAATATACAACAAAATCATACTGGGCTACACGTTTCCAGCTGTTGTGGTATTATAGATAAATTTACAGCTAGAGAAACTGCATGTTTTCTTTTATAAAGTATGGGAATATAAATGTTCCAAATGTTAAACTGTCCAAACAAATTAATTCAAGAAAAATAGTTGTTTCAGATTGAGTTCTCTCACATTGGTTTTCTTTTTATAGTGCCCATGAGCGCACTTCTCTCAATACTGAGAAGAGGAAGTGCATGTCCATCTCCACAGGGACCACTTCCGTATGTGGGAACCCAAGGAGCCCATCACCGACCTATTAGTTAAAGTAGGAATTCAGCTTTTTGCAACCTTTGGAATCTCCCTGTAAGGAGGCTCAAGCTAGAAATAAGACGGTGTACTCCCGTTTTGGATGCTCATTGCGGGTGAAAATGAAAAAGGGATTTCTTTCCTCAGAGACTTTGAAAAGAATAGAGTGGTGATTAACAGCAATATTTTTTTTAATGAAACACAACCCGTCATCCCTGTCATCTTATGGCCATCCTCGCTTGTACGCGCCTTACTGACAAGAGGAATAATAATGGTTATACATCACTGCCCTGCACGTCCAATCATCTAAATCTTCCCTCGCTACAGACTCTGAGACTCAATTACTTTATTGACATGCAATCTTCATAAGGGGAGAAATATTGTGCATGTAAGGTCACTTGGTTATGAAGACATATTATCATATTATCTGCATGAGGGTTTCAGGGCTAAGACCTGACAGAGCTAATTATAATGGTACATGATAGAAAGCTCAGTACACATTATTCGCTTGGCTGCACTAAAGGTGAGGTAAGTCCATGACATCATGTTTTTTTGAAAAAATAATGCAACTTTGCCTTTCAGGCCATAATTTTTTTTAACTGTACTTCCCATATTTTTACTTTTGGGTTTTCATGGCAATGATCAAGCTGGTTAAGGGAGTCTTCAGATCTCAGAGAAGAGAGCAGGTATGTTGTGTGTGTGTGTGTGTGTAATTGACATGGCTATCTCCCCATCTCACACCAGAGTTTCAGTTCATTTCCTAGCAACTGAAATGAGAATGACTTTAGGGAGAAAGGAAAAAAGATACAACTGGGTCAATTTGGTAACAGAGTAAAACTTCCCCTCACCCTCAATTAACCCCTTCTCAGGTCCTTGCCGCTGTCTTTCTCTTGGCCTCACTGGCAAAGCCTTATCTCAACAAGATTTAGAACTCCAATAGGTGGTTTCTCTGTTCAGACATATCAGGTTATTTAATCTTTGACCATCAGACGTGTGCTAGAGGTGTTGTGTATCCCTGAGCTGCATAACTGGTCAGTCATTCTCTTCTTTGTGCCCTCAGACCGTTGACCTCTCCCCATTCATCCCAGCCAAGTGTGCATCCTATGGAGAAATCAAGATGAGAATCCGCAGTAGAAAAGTTGCAAAAATAACTTCAATGAAAGAAGTCCAGACCAAAGCCTTGGGTCTTCAAAATTTGGTATAGTTACTATGGGGTCTGCAATGCCATCAGAAGAGCCCCAAACAAATCTGTCTCTGAAGATGGACTTCAGTCGGTATCTGAACTTAGGAACAAGCCACATGTTGAATGTTGGGAGAGTCTCATGAAC
>NW_022103968.1:69396097-69397817 GCF_000313985.2 Echinops telfairi | reverse complement strand
AGGCTGGCACAATTAACTAACTCACCTTATAAGTAAAATAAGAAGAAAATAGTAAGATCTTAGGAAACACAAAATCAACAACAATGGGGGAAAATGAACAGAAACCTGCTAATAAGATGAACTCAGTGTGTGCAGAAAAATAAACTAACAAGGAAATCATCAACACCAGACTAAAAAATACAAAAGAAGGATGGCAACAAATCCATAGACATCTTTTATTACATTTATTGTATATATATATATATTTCTCCATATTGGAAAGCAAATATAGGGAAATTCAGGGGATGCTAGGTGGCAATGATATTTAATGGCCCCTAAAAGTTCATGAGACTCTCCCAAAGTTCAACATGGGCTTGGCCCTAAGTTCAGATACTGACTGAAGTCCATCTTTAGAGAGAGATTTGCTTTCTCTAGTCAAGAGAAAGGAGTGGCAGAATGGACAAGAAAAGAGGACCCATCCATTTTCTGCCGATAACAGACACACTGTAAACATAAGGATAAAAACATTTTTTAAATGAAAAAAAAAAACATACCAAGAGACCAGAATGAATGGAATTATATAAGAACTAAAGGATCAGATCCAGCAAGAGAACATATCAATAATAAACATTTTCACCGCCAATGAAAGAGCCCCAAAATATATAAAGCAAACTTTACCAGAATTGAAAAGAGAAAAAGACAAATCCAGAGTAGTAGTAGAAAACTTTAACACACTACTTTCAAAGAAGGACATAACATTTAGAAAAACAAACCTCAGCAAAGATACAGATCTCAACAACAAATTAACAAAACTTGACTTTGTAGCCACATGCAGATTATTCCACTAAAAAACCCCCACAATAGACACTTTTTCCAGTGCTCCTGGCTCGATTTACAGAGCAACCCATATGTTAGGACACAAATTTAAGAGCATCAATATAATATAAATTATATTCTCAGATCACAACGCTATGAAATAAGAAATAAATAATAAAGGGGGTGTAAACTGAATAACATCTTGGATCAAACTGGGTAAACAGAATAATCTTCTGGGTAAAAGAAATAAATACAAAGTCAGGGTTTTGTTTTTTAATTCCTAGAAGCAAACAAGAATAAAAACACAAAATACCAAAACCTTTGGAATATAGCAAAAACAACCCTCCATGGTCAATTTATAGCAATAAATGTGCAAATGAAAAAAAAGAAAGAACCAAAATCAGTATCTTAAGTCCAAAACTTCAACAATTAGAAAAAGTACATACAAAAAGTCTACAGTCTGCAGAATAAAGGAAATAAAAATACTAATACGGATAAATGAAACAGAAAACAATAGAAAGAATAAACAAGACTACACATTGGTTCTTAGAAATATTAATAAAATCATTGTCAAAATTTCAAAAAGGAAAAGCAAGAAAACATATATGGTAACAAAGGAATGGGTGCTATCACAATAAAACCAACAAGTATAAAATAATAATAACAGAATGCTATGCAGACTCTATTTGAAAAGATGAAATTTCTAGAAATGCATGGCCTGACCAAAAAAACATGAAATATTGGAGGAAGGCTTATTACCAACATGCAACGTGCAGAGGATATAACTTTGCTTGCTTAATGAAAAAGACTTGCAGTGGTGGATAATGAAGATTAAGGACTACAGCTTTCACTATGATAATAGAAAGTAAACAAACAAAAAAAAACAGAGAAAAGATTGCAACTGTCAAGGAATTCATCTTACTTG
>NW_022103968.1:69390906-69394338 GCF_000313985.2 Echinops telfairi | reverse complement strand
AGACTTAAGGGCTTGGACTGGACTGGGTTGGGATGCTTTCTTAACGTACACTTACATTTTATATAAAACTCTCTCTAATATACATATGAATTTCTGTGGATTTGTTTCTCTAGTCTACCCAGACTAACACAGATGTACACAAAGAAAACTACAAAACTCTACTACAAGAAACCAAAAGAGACCTATATCAATGGAAAACCATACCATGCTCATTGGTAGGAAGACAATATTGTGAAAACATCAGTAGTACTGAAGGCAGCTGTAGATATAATGCAATCTCATTCCACATTCAATCAATATTTTTTAAGAGGTGGCAATCACTAACTATGATAATTATCTAATTTCACATCAACTTGAAGATATATAAAAGTGTGGGGTGGAGTTTAGCCTGTCAATGAGGTCACAGCCTGATGTCCTCCTGTGAAGATGCAGTCAAGATATATATAGCTCTCTGGAGGCCTACCTCTCTCACTCTCTTCCTTCATCTTCCTCCTTGTTGGACACCCAGAGAGCTGATGGAGCCCTGCCATATGTTCCACCAAAGTCTAACATCCACATGACTTTTTGCATTGATGAGCCTATGATATTCCTTCATGGCATCATTGCTTGTGGCTGTGTGAGTCTGAAGAGGGACTTATGGACTAGTATTACACAGATGGACTTGAGTTGGATTTGACTGGATCCTTTCTTGATATATGTTTACTCTTTGACATGTAACTCTTCTTTACACATATGAGTTTTCCTGGATTTGTTTCCCTAGTCAACCTGGCCTAACACACTAACTTTATATGGAAAAGAAAGAAATCCAGGTGAAACAAAGGTTAAGGAAGAAGAACAATGTAGGTGCTCTCAAATATTGTTACCGTAGCTAAAATAGTCAAATTAAATAGCTATTGACATTAAAAGACTTCTCTTAAAGAGTAAATCATCAGCAAGAAGAACATTTAAAGGACTACTTTGAAGTATAATGGTATCTGTGATGGGATAATATCCCTATGTCTACAAAGAAGTCATCCAATTAATGCAACTACTGTTTACACTTTAGCATCAAACCAATAAAACTAGTAATGAAGAATCTGAACAATTCTACCAACTTCTTCAGCCTAAAATTTATCAAATGTGCAAAAAAGATACATTGATAATTATTGGCGATTGGAATATTAAAGTTGGAAACAAAGAGGAAGGGGCAGTAGTTGACTTTGGTGAGAGAAATGAAGCTGGGGAATACTTGATAAAAATTTCCAGGACCAATGACATCTTCATTGTAAATACACCTTTTCAACAACATAAATGGTGCCCATACAAATGGATAGAACACTCAGGAATCAAACTGACTGCACATATTGGAAGAAATGATGGGGAAACTAAACAACAGCAGCCAAAATCAGCACAGAGGCTGACTGTGAAACAGACCACTAATTGCTCATATGTAAGTTCAGGTTAGAACTGAAGAATATTAAAATGAGTCTAAAAGAGCTACAATGGAGACCTTGAGGATTTCCCACATGAATACCAAGAACAAAACAAGAACAGAACTGATACATTGAACACAAATGACAGAAGACCTAATGAACTGTGGAATGACATCAAGAATATACATGAGGAGAGAACATTGTCATTTTCATGAATAAATAAATAAGTCAAAGTGGATATTAGAAAAGACTCTGAATCTTGTTCTTGAATATAAATTAGCTAAAGCAAATGGAAGGAATGATTAAATAAAAGAGCTAAATATTAAATTTCAAAATTCAGCCTCAGAGGACAAAGTATTTTAATGAAATGTGCAAAGACCTAGAGTTATAAAGCCAAATGAAAAGAGCGTGCTCAGCATATCTCAAGCTGAAAGAACTGAAGCACAAAAGTCAGGTTGCTGTGGTGGGCATTCTGCTTTGTTTTACTTATTCTTGTTCATATTAGGGTGTATCTCAGAAGCGCGTTGCCAGTGGGGTCACCCTTTGGAAGCTGTGTTGTTTGTTTTTGTGTTCATTGGCAGGAGCCCATGGATGTAACACCTACAGGGAAAACAAATAGAACAAGGGTTGCAGGGCAGAGGGGAGTTATAGGGAATGTGGGGGAGCTAAAAGGGACATGATGTCAAGGAGTCCAGGAAAGAAAAGTATGTTTGAAGACTGATTATGGAAGCAATTTACAATTCTGTATGACGTGATTGAACAACAGAATGATATGACATATGTATTAATTTCTAAGTTACAGCAAATGAAAGGAAAGAATGCAGAGATCCAGGAATGGGTTTTGGACTCACACTAAATCCTAGGTCCAATTTAAGAACAATTAATTCTTACATCATGGCCCTGCTTGATACTCACCCTCAGAAAGGGGACACAGAAGATATGAATGCTATAACAAAATGTGACCAAGAATCTAAATGATGCCCTGTTATCAGATAAAACAGCACCTGGGATCTTAAAGGCTGTCTCCAAACAAGCAGCCATCTAATAGAGATGTACATTAAATCCACATAGAAAAAGCACACCATCATCAGTCACCAAGGATTGGAATCCATACAAATTGAAGTTGAGGGAGGGATCAGTATCAGAACCTAAACTGTGAAAATCCAGTGTGCAGAAGGTGATGGATGACAGTAGGAGTTCAGGAATCATTTGTGGAACTACATAGGAAAGAAGTCACCAGAGAAATCTCCCTATCTAAAATTGAGGGATGGGAGGAAAATGGTCAATAAACAGAGTGCTTGGGAGAGAGGAGCATAGAAGATCAAAGGCACAAATCTGACCTGAACAGTTAAAATTTTGCCAGTAGATTCTCCCCTATGATTCAGGCTGGACCTAATCTGGTTTCCAAAATTTTCTGTATTTTTGATTTGTATTGTTTTGTACGGTTTTTGTTTGTTCATAGTTGGATATATCAGAGGTGTTGTGTCAATGGAAGTCACTGTCTTGAAGCTGTTTTTCATTATATGAAACCCAGGACTGATGAACTTATAGGGACAGCAAGTAGAATAAGGGGCGCAGTGGTGGTGGGTGTGGGGTGAGGTAAAAGGGAGACAATATCAAGGAGTTCATGTAGAAAAAGAATTGTTGGAAACTGTGGTAGCAATTTTGCAATTCTGCTTGATGAGATTGAAATATGGAATGATATGTTATATGTATTAAATTCCAACTTGAAAAAAAAGCTACTAACCTCCCCCTTTCCCCCCCAAAAAAAAATCAGTTTGAAATACTAAATGATTTAGGAGCCACACTATTCAATGATGCAGGCAACATCAAAAGAAGATGGGAATTAATATACAGAGTCCCTACTAAAAATAATAAATCACCCAGTCAACCATTTCAAGAGGTAGCATATGATCAAGAACTGATGACCCCAAATAGAGCAGCCAGTCCACAGAGAGGACCACATGGCCAGCCCCACTATGAGACGTGATGCCCCTCACTGGCCCATGGCCCTGCGGGG
>NW_022103968.1:69361315-69386230 GCF_000313985.2 Echinops telfairi | reverse complement strand
AACGATGTACAAATGCGCTTTACACAATTGATGTGTGTATGGATTGGGATAACAGTTGTATGAGCCCCTAATAAAATGTTAAAAAAAAATGTGCTTGACAAAATTGATGTATATATGGATTGTAATAAGAGTTGTATGAGCCCCCAATAAAGTTTTTTTTTATGGTGTGTGGAAAGTTGTCTCCTATCATCACAGTTATTCAATTTGTATGCTGAGCAAGTAATTCAAGAAGATAGACTCTATGAAGAAGAAAACATCTGCATTGGAGGAAAGCTTATGAACAACCTGCAGTACGTAGATGACACAGCCTTGTTTGCTGTAAGTGAGGAGGACTTGAAGCATTTGCTGATGAAAATCTAGGATAACAGCTTTCAATATGAATTACAACTCAATGCACAGAAACCAAACTCCTTGCCACGGGATCAATAGATGGAGAGAAGATTGAAATCCTCAAGCTTTTCATGTGGTTGGGATCCATAGTCAATGCTCAAGGAAGGAACAGTCAAATAAAATCAAATGGCATTAGTTTAGGCAAATCTGTTGAACAGGGCCTCTTTAAAGTGTTCAAGAGCAAAACTCTATTTTGAAGACTAAGTGTGCCTGTCCCAAACCATAGTATTTTCAATGCCCTCATACGCAATGAACGTGTTCATTGCCATATTATTCACAATAGAAAGAGAAGGAAATAACGTAAGTGATTCAATGAAAGAATGGATGAAAAACTATGGTGAATAGACACAAAGTAATACTAACCAACATTAGAGAATAGGGACACTACAGGACACAGTAGGACTACTTTGAATTTCTGAGACTAAATATGTTTGTGGGAGCACAATATCACCTCTCTCCATAGAGCACCTGGTGGGTTCAAATCACCAACCTTGAAGTTAGCTACACAACCCTTAGCTTCTACACCATTCACTATTATAAAAAGTCAAGAAAATGTTTGCACACCAAAATAAACATTCTTTTATGATTTACAGGGATAGAGCTGGGGAAATCACTAGATAATAACCACATGCTAATTTGGGTGAAAAGGTAGATATTACACAATAAAGGTATGATCAGCATTAAATCATGAAAGAAAAGGAAAAACCGGAGAGGTGTACAAGAGTTACTGACAACAACATACACAACACTGAATTATTAGGAATAAATAAGCATTAATCTAAAGTGGAGGCAGAGGCAGACAAGAAGTATGAACAGACATGAGAAGATAAAAGAGACTATATTCAAATGATAGGTTTAGCAGACGATATTTCTACATATGTATTTATATGAGCTATAAATATATTCATGTGCATAATACAGCAAACAGGGGGCAAACTATTGGAAAATTATTTATTTTAATTCTTTCTTTTTTTATGGTTGCTTACTTTATTGACTATCTTTGCCAGTACAGGTACATTTAAGAACCTTGGGAGGATCAAATGGTGAAGCCCCACCAATTGGGTCTTCTAAAGAATGGTACAGAAAAGCAGGCCCTGAACTTCTTTGGTCAGGTGCTAGCTCTTGATGTCCTGCAGCATCTGGATGCCCAAGGCTTGAAGTTCCAAGTCTGTGCTTTCTAACCTCAGGGCCTCACCCTGAAACTACCATCTTCAGGGATTCAGCCTGACAACGGTGATGCATGTCTGCCACCAGGGAGTGAACCCTCAATCCAGTTAAATGAAGGTGGAGCTGTGTTCCCCCAGCCTCCAGAGGTCAGTATCTGAAGAGCCAAAGTAAGCTCCAGTCACATAAAACACCAACTGAGAGTGTCCACCAACGCTTCAGTCTCTCAGCACTTTTTTATTTTTTGCCAGTCCTATGTCATCCTGTGTCTGACCTGGTCCAAAATGGGGCAAGTTCTGGATTGTAAATTTCTAAGCTATAATCAAACACCGAGAGGAAATATATCATTGGGCCTAGATGGGAGGTTTAGAACTATAGTTGCAGAAGACATTAAAGACAATTGGCATAATATAATCCACAAAGAAAATGTCCTAAAGCTTACTTTTCTGAGAAGCATCTGGGGTCTTAAAAGCTTGTGAGCAACCATTGGTCTCCACAACCACAGTAAAAAAGAGTGAAGAAAGTCTGAGATTCATGGGGAAAAAATAGTCCAAAAGTTCAATGGACCCTTGAGCTTCAGCCTCCATATAACTCTGAGACCATATGGAACTAGATGGTGCCCCGCTGCCACAACGGACTACTCTGAAAGGGATCAAAACAGAGGCTCCTGCATACAGTGGGAGAAAAAGGCAGAACAAAACTCAAAATCATAAAAAAAAAAAATCCCAGGCTTGCTGGTATGACAAAAACTAGTGGGGTCCCGGAGACTATGACCCCTTATCACTCATCATAGCTGGATATGAACTCACCCCAGAGCTCAACTTTCAGTCAAACAATATACAAGCCTGTAGGGTAACCAATAACACCAAGGAGATAGTTATTCCTTAGAACAATCAACCAAGTGGCAAAAAATGGACAATATATGCCCAGGAATAAAGCTCAGAAGACAAGATGTGCTAGGAAAGAACGGATAGAAAATAGAAAGGGCAAATATAGGAAATTGCTAGAAGACTGTAGTTGGAGGGGGTATTAAAGTCAATTGACAAAATAAAGATACATTTTGGAGAATAATCAATATCATAAAGATTATGTGAGTTGTTGAATCAGAACCTAGTTGCTCTGTCAACTCTGCTTTCTTCTTGATTGAGGTTTTTCTTTGTTCTGTTTTGTCGTTGTTTTTGCTTATTTCTTCTTTTTGCTTTGTATGATCGATGAATCTAGAGACAGTAACTGGATTAGTAATTACCTAGGGGCAAAGCAGGAGAGGCTGTAAATGTAGAGCTAACAACGAGTATGAGAAAAAAGAAAATGTTCTGAAATTGATTGTGGTAATGATTACACAATTCTTCCTAATGTGATTAAATTATTAAACTGTTTGACATGCAGATTATATGCAATTTAAAAAAATTTTTAAAAGCTAATAAAACAAACAATGAAACAACAATAAAATAGACAGTTTTATAATAGCCAAATAATAAAATAGCCAAAAAAAGTATGGTCAGAAGAAGAGAGAGAGTAAGGCGAAGTTTAGGATATTGACAATCTGTCTTAGTGACCCATCTTACTATCAGACCTTGGCCAAGGCACAATCTCTATGTGTATGCTGGAAAAATAATTGAGACAGTGGGTTTCCCTAACAAACAGATAAAATTAAAATATGGTTACATCATTTCCTGGCATTATGATCTTGACCAAAAATGATGCCTTGTAAGCCTTAATCCCCACCTCTTTTAAAATGGATATTTATACCATCCACTTCAAAGGAATAGTAAGAATAAAATTATAAGAACAAAGGTGAAGACACTGTGTAAACAAATACACTTGGTGAATGGCAGTTATTATTCTACTGGTAACTTTACTTATATTACACACGTACATGGGCCAATGGTGTAAGTATGCATAGATTGTGAAGATGGAATTTTCATATTAATTTAAGGAATAATTGTTACTAATGTGGGTCACCAGGTCTGTCTCTTAAATATAAGAGATCTTTGGGGGGGTGGTTTTGTTTTGTTTTTAAAAGTAGTTTTATTGGCATATATATGTTGCATATCGTACAATTTAATCATTCAATCATATTAGGAAGATTTGTGAATCATCACCACAATCAATTTCAGAACATTTTCTTCTGGTCCTCATTGTTGCCAGCTCCCCATTTCTGCCATCCTCCCCTGCCACGCCCCCATACATGTATCAAGCCAATTACTGTCTCTATAGATCTATCTATCCTGGATTTCATATACAGAAAATCATAGAAAACACAGACAGGAAGCAAACAAACCATAAAACCCCCTAGACAAACATGGAAAAGCCTCCATTGAAAAAACAAAATTAAAAAAACTGAAACAACTTTAATTAAAATGGGTCAAAAGAGATCAACTGATAAGGTATTACATTTTAGACTGACTACATCTGCCACCATTGACTTTACAATGCTCTGTGTGATAGAAAGGTTATTTATATCCCTAGACTATATTCAGAGGGGATTCACTGGAGGTTTAATCTATGTGGTACGGGCATTAAACATTGCTGTGTTGCTACTTGTCTTTCAAAGGTTTACAAAATAACCTAATTTTCTCCTCTAAAACAGCATCTCCAAAAGTGGGTTATACTGCATCCTGGGGGGTGCTGTACTGATCCAGGAGAGCTGTAAAAGCAGTTACATACACACTCTTTGGCACTGTGGCGATAGTACAAAAGTTATTGTCAGGGAGAGGCTGAGTCATTTATTTTTAAAAAGAGGGCGGTTGGCCAATTATGTTTGAGAACCTCTGCTCTAAAGTGTGCCTCCTGAGTATGTTCCTGGGGGAACATAAACCATCAGCCTGTCAGTCAGCACCTCAGCCTGCTGGTGGAGCCCTGGTGACACAAGGAGTTACAAGTGGACCCTAACCAAAGTCAGCAGCTTGAGTTAGTCTCAGAAACCCTATGGAGCAGTTCTGTTCTGTCCTGTAGGCTTGCTAGATGAGTCGGAGTCAGTTCGATGGCAATAGAGGTTTAGGCACTGCTAATAGATTAACAAGAAGTTGGAATTGACTTATTAATTAGTGCAAAGCAAAAGCCCTAGTGGTGTAGTGGGTTACCCACTGGGCTAACCATAAGGTCAGCAGTTCAAAACCACCAGCAACACCTTAGGAGAAAGATAAGGCTTTCTATAGGTGTAAAAGAACCCACGAGGCAGGTCTGCTCTGTTTTACAGGATTGTTATGAATCAGAATTGACTGGGTGGTAATGAGTTTGGTATAAGAATTCATGTAAAAAGTACATGGCGTGTTAAACCCCACCCATTTTAAAGGCTTGTTTTCAAACAAGAAGCCATCAAAAGGAGATTAAGTTGACTCTGTCTCTATAGAAGCACACCAGTCTGTGTGATCCAAGGATTGTAAATAATAAAATTTAAATTTGAAGGAGGGAATGGTATCAGAGCTTGAACTGTGAACACAGAAGCCAGTTTACAGAAGGCTTTGGATGACATTGGAAGCTCAAAATCCATTTGCAGGGTCCCCACATAGGTCTTTGGATTTTTAATGTCAAAAATAACTTTCACCAGAAAGTTCTTGGCTATCAGAATGATCAGTCCTTGTGAAAGAAGTAGAAAAGAAGCTATGATGATAGGAATTGATACAATAGATGAGGAAAGGATAGAAGACCAGAAGAACTCCATGTAGAAGTTGGGACTAGACCTCGAGTCCCAAAGGAGTCTTTACCCATGATCTCAGTTCTACAGATATATATTATGACTTATAGTCATTTAGAGAGTTTAAACCAAGAGTCTGGAGAAGAGATTCGTTCTTCATGGACAACAGGACATACTCTCTTGAAGCCTAGATGTCAAGAGACCCCCACCAGATCTAGTAGTTCTGAAAAAAATCCCTTCATTTTGGTGGGGATCATGTTGGTGCACCTGGGAAAGCGATTCCTAGTTGTTGGCTTCTTGTAACATGTCCTCAGTTGATTAGGATACACTGTTTTCAAAAACCAAACACTGAATCAATGGGAACAATCATTCCATTCAAGATAGTCATGGACTTTTGACAAGTCAAAAGGTGGCTAGAATATACTATCAAACAGCATCAACAAATAAGTTTTAAATGGTGACTTTCACTTTAAAATGACTTTGTTATGGAAAACGATACGATGATTATTAAATCAATTGGGACTTGAAACCCCATATGATCCAGTAATACTACTATTCGGCATATACCCCAAGAAAATACGAAACATAATATGAGTGGATATAAGCTTTCTCTTGTTCATAGCAGCATGATTCACAATAGTAAGAAACTAGAAGTAGCCCAAATGCTCAGCAGTGGAAAAATCACTAAAGAAACTATGGTACAAACTCACAATGGACTACTGTGCATTCCTAAAAAAATAGTTATGAAAGCATGAATATCGCATGACATTGGAAGGGCCTGGAAACCATCATGCTGAGTGAAGTTAGTCAATCACAAAAAGACAAATATTGTAAAAGTCCACTACTGTAAGGAGAAATAGCAATTAAACAAACCTTAGAGACTAATTCCTAAACAAAAGCGTAGGAAGGCTGCCTACTAGCCATGCAGCATACATCACCCCACCTCTCGCCCCCTTATATGCACTTCATCAGAATCACATTGAAAGAGGAGACCTCACATTAGCTTGGGTCACTCTTTCAAGAAGGGGGAAAAGAGAGACCACCATCCACTTGATACTGTACAATATTGAGATAAAGCTGTGACAAATCAACAGGCCTCCAAGGAATGAGAACCTTCCTGGAAAATCAAGTGAAGACCAGGGGAAGGGAGCATCTACACTTTAGAGGGGGTACTGATATTTCTGTTGGTGAGTATGGTGGGTAAATGGGGGCGCGTAGTGGGGGCAGCAACCTCACATTGGGAAGGGATGCTAAACAACCATTGTAGGGAAGCTAGGGGACAATAAACTAAAATTTATATTTCTGGATACACACTACTGTCGAGTTATATAATTTCATGGCAACTTGAATATATGAAAGGGAAGGAGTGGAATTTAGCCTGTCAATCAGTTTGCAGCTTGATTTGGAAGTGCCACCAAGATAAACAACTGTCTGGAGGTGGGCCACTCTTTCTCTCTGCCTTCACCTTTCTGCTGTTGAGTCACTCAGAGAGCTGCCATAGCCATGATAGAGACCTGCAACAGCCCTGTGATGCTTCCACCACCACTGGATCCACAAGCCTTTGCTCCCACCGGCCTGTGATCTTCCTGCATTCTGCATTATTGCGTGTGGCTGTGTGAATCTGAAGAGGGACTTATGGACTAGTATCAGACTTATGGAGTACTATCAGACTTATGGACTTGATCTAGACTGGACTGGGATGTACGCTTGATATCCAATTACTTCTTAATATAAACTTCTTTCCTATACATGTGTCACCGAATTTGTTTCTCTAGTCTACCCAGCCTAACAGAACTACAAATATGTTTCTGCCCAACTCTTGGTGAACCACGCCAAGGTCTAAGCATCATGATGGCCTTAGATGCTGGTTTTACAGGCAACACAGCATCTTCTAAGGGACAAACCAGAAGGACTCAATGTAAAGACTGACTGAATGATATGGGCCCATCTAAAAAATATCTGAACCTTTGGACTGAAATACTCTCATGAATGAGGAAGCCAGTGTGATTACCCCAAGACTGAAAATGGTTATCATTGGACCTTGGGTGGGAATCTAATGAAAGGGGGCTCAAACCACCATCTATTTAATACCCCAATGCTCCCCTTGCATTATATGATGGGTTTTAATATGTTAGGCAAGGATCTGTACCTGTAAGAATTGATACATGAATTTTTCCTTTAGCGCCAATTCCAAAGCTCAGTGTAAACAGAGCTCAATCAATTAAGACATCAATCTGTACAAAGCAACAACTCATGGATAGCAGGTCACAGTTGGAATACACTTGCATAAGTTCCTCATATCTGTAGTATCTTAAATTCTATGTAATTGGGAAAAAAATATTGATGTTATCAAAGAAATCACCTTATATCCCAGGGAAATCATTGACAAATGTTTTTCTTTTTGGTTTCTTTGTTTTTATGCCTTTTGTTTGTTTGGGGTTTTGTTTTATTGCTGTTCTTGTGGATTTTTGTTTTTGTCAGAATATGACCGCCAAAGTAAAGTAAACTAGGGCCATGCATCGTTCACCACCCATAGACAAGCAGATGGATTCTGAGCTCCCACTTAACTCTAGCCTCAATCCATAAATAGTTAATTCTTATCACGTGGGCCTGCTCTTCACTTGTTTTCATGAAATGATCACTGAAGATACAGATGCTACAGCAAAGTGTGAGGAAGAAAGCAGATGGTGTCCAGCTATCAACTGGAACTGTGTCTGGGGCCTAAAGGGCTTATACTCACAAGCAACTATATAAGGGAGGCATCAACTAAGTCCACCCAGAAGCACACCAACCTGTGTAATCGAAAGATGACAATAACAAAATCCAAATATACCAAAGGGAAAAGCTTCATAGGTTAAATTGTAAACACCCAATGTGCAGAAGGCTAAGGAAAACAGTGAGAGTCCAAAACTTATCAGTAGAGTATGTAGTCAGATGACACCTCTGGCAGATCCCCACCAACCACAGGCCAGGGGCTTGAACAGCTATCCTACCAGAGAGAGATGACTGTAAACTTGATTATGGTGGATAAGCCATGGTACAACATGGTACTTATTTAGTTGACCTTCCTCTTGAACCAACCTCATTTGGTCTAGGCTCAAGAATTTCTCATTTGTTTCACAACAGAAATTTCTTCTCTGACCTATTAAATACTGTGGGTGGTCTTTTCTTTCTTATGCTTTATTTGTATTTGTATTTTTATCTTTATATTATTATTATTTTCTGCTTGACACTTTATTTTGTTTTGTTTCTTATCGTTCCTGCTGCGTTCCCTAGTTTACGAAGAATAGAAGGAGTGGATGCCTGGAGAAAATAACTGATGCAAAGGTTTATGTGGGATGTAGAGGGATTATAGGAGGCCAGGAGGGTGAGGGGTTTGGGGACGGCAGACAATGAATGTGGGATGGGGAGATAAGAGCAGTACTGATTGTGGGATGGGGAGATAAGAGCAGTACTGATTGTGATGATGTATACACAACTCTTTAAAACAGTGATTTAACCATGGAAGTGTATGGTATGTGAATATTACATGAAGAAAGCTACCACAAAAAAAAGCAGACTTGACCAATCGTTACCATGGGTGAAGAAGAGAGCTGCTGCTTAGGGGGCATGGGATTATGTTAATGGTGGTGGAATAATTTGGAAAGGATATCAATAATGGTTGTACAACACAAAGAGTATAATCAATGGCACTAAATTATACATGTAGAAGCTTGGGGGTTGGAGAACGTTTTGTTGTGTATATTTTTGCCACAACTAGAAAAAGGAATAATTACATGAATAACAGTGAATACAAGGAAGAAGAAAAAGTTCTAGAGTTGAATGTGATGATAATTGTACAACTGTTCTTGATATGATTGAATTATTGAATTGTATGTCTTGGAAATGAAGTGCTGATAAGACTGTTTAAACAGAATTTAATATTCAGTAATATTATAAATTTTATTTGAAATTCTTTGTGGTATCTGAAAGATACAGAATTAATAATCACATGCATGATATCAAATAACCTTCCAAACAACCACGGAAGAAAGTTTAAGAGAAGTTAAATTCATTCCTCCAGGTCAAACAGCTAAAAAGTTACTCAACTTCACATTTTAAAAAAAAGTCCTTAACTTTATGAGGTTTTTTTTTCCTTCATATTTGCTATGTAAGATGAAATTCACTTTTGGACAATTACCAGATAAAGCAGAAGATCGTTGGATGAAAGGACCTTGCATTTTTCTAGCTGGCAGACAACATTGGAATATATGGATAACTTCTTAAGCTTATTGCAAACACTTATTTCTCTAACCAGAAATGCAAGTTTCTTTTCATATGAAGAAACATCTTGCTATACATTCATTGAAAATAATCAGAGTTTTGAATAGAGGGGACCCAAAATAAAAAATGGTATTGTGTGGGGGGGAGGGTATAGGGGGTATTGGGCATAGGGGGTTATTGAATTATTGAATTCCATAGGGGGCTATGGAATTATTGAAACAACAAACAACAACTATTAAAACAACAAAGCAACAACCTTACTAGTTCCATTTTTACACCATCGATACTCTGTCTGGGAAGCAATCCCCCAAAATAATGAAAGTTTTCTTAGTAAAGTAAAATAATTCCTGCTGAGGAGAATTGCCATAGAATTACTTGTTAGTAGTATTCACCCTGAGTAGCACAAACAGTTAAGCATTTGGCTACTAACTTAAGGTTTTTGGTTAGAGTCCACCCAGAGGCACCTCTGAAGAAAAGTCTGGTGATCCATGCCCAAAATATCAAACATTTAAAAGCCCACTTGGATATACATGAGTTAGAATCAACCCCAGAGGACTGGTTTCAGGTATGGAATAGGCACCTGAGTAGAAAGAGGATTATTTTACAATTAGAGATACAGAGGAGAGAACATTGCGGAACTGTAGTATGTAGGTGTGTGTGTGTGTGTGTGTGTGTGTGATTTTATTTTGTGCATTTAGCCTCAAGTTAAACATCTGTAAAATTGAGTAAAATAATTTCATTCGGGTGAGCTTGACTAGCTGGATGCAAACCCACTATCTCACTAAGAAAAACTAGAAATGCTGATCAAACTATATCGAGAAATTTCTAGTTGAAGGTCTCATTAGAGTTAATAAGACTGAAAAGACACACATCCACTATCGAATAGCAGTAATCCTAAGCTTTAAATATTTCCTATTACCTAATTAATTAATTACTTTTTATGTTTATTCAGGCTTTGAATCCTTTTTTTCCTTTTTAAATTACAATGTTTACTGTAAAATGGGTGGAGAATTTACATTTCACATTATGAACTTTGTATTCAACAGCTTAAGACACTCAGCAAATGCCCCAAGAGTTTACACTTTACTGGCTCCCTGACTTCTCCTTTCCCTCCTGTGGACTACTATCTTTCATTTCACCCAAGTAGACACTCATCCATAGTTTACTCCATTTATTTCTCTCTACTTACTTTAAAAGAGCTTCATATTAATTGAATTTACAAACTATTGTTTTATAAGTTCCTGAAGAGAAAGGAAAGGAGAGTTTGAGAAGTGCAGCAATTTGAACTCAATATACTGTAATTTTTCCTTGAAGTGAATTTCTATTTTTGAAGACGACAGTTAGAGGTTGAGAAAGCCAAAGTCATCTCACTGTCATCATGTCAATGCTGACTCGTCATGACCTTAAGAAATGTTTCTGAAGCTGCAAGTCTTTACAGAAGATAGTCTCATCCTTCTCCTAGGGAACCTCTGCTGGGTTTGAATCACTGGGCTTGCGGTTAGCAGGGTAACACATACCAGAGAGCACCACTGGCAATCCTTGTGAGGCTCAGAAGTGGAACCCAGCTTTACCGTCATATAAATTTAGAGAGGGTGGTGGGATTGGACTGAAGCTAAATTGAAGAGAAGAGACTTGGCTAGCCATATTAGCCTTTTATCTGAGACCCTACAGAGACATAGTCCAGTTGAATGGATGATTAGAAATAGGTAAATGCACTTAATATTTTAATCCCAGTTTCCTATGAGCAAAATATCTAACTGGGTTTGGGTCCTTGTCCACCACCCTTCCAGAAGCAAAATAAATTGTCTTTAGAATAAAATAGAATTATTAAACACTTGAATTATCTCTATTTGTTTGCACATACTGTTAGGTATTCTGAAATTTGCCTTTTGAAATATCAGGGGGCATACTGAGACAAAACAAAATGACTAATGGTCAAGATCACAGATATATTTATATAAATAAATGGAGTAATTGCATGTAAGAACCACAGGTATTGCACAAAAAAAGTTTATTCAAATTAAACATACAGTGATCAATTAAGCAAGTTTAAAATTTGTCAAAATGTTAAGATTATGGAAATCATATTAACTTCCCAGAATGGTATAAAGTTAGAAATTCTTTCACAAAAGTTAACAAAAATTTTCAAGTGCTTGGAAATTAAGCACCATATTTATAAATAACTCATGTATCAAAGAAGTCACAATGGAAATTAGAAAGTACTTCGAGTTGAATGACTATGAAGGGATGGATATACATATATATGTTCTTAATTAAATACATGTTAGAAAAGGAGGGTGAAAACAGATTATAAATCTCCCTCAAAGAACAGCAAATAAACCCCAATAAACTAGAAGAAAAGAAATGATAAAGAGCAAAAATAATCCAATAAAACATCATCATTAAAGTAATCAACAAAAATGAAAGTTACTATTTTGAAAGAACTTAAAAGAAAATAAATTCTGAAACGTAGGGTGGGACCAGTGAGACTATACAAAAAAGCATGCAGAGAAAGCATCCATTTACCCTATCTCAAGTGAAAATAGAGAAGGCAATATAGTGTCTATAAAACTTATGGTATAAGAGTACATTAAAAATAATTACATGCCCCCAAATTTGAATTCAATAAACTTAATCCTTAAAGAAATACAAGTTACTGAAACATATCTAATAAAAACGATAAGGTTGCTTTTCCGTTCCCTTGAGTTGGTTCTGATCCCTAATGGCCGTCTGTGCGACAGAAAGGGACAGCACACAGTCCTTCACTATTCAAACAACTCTTCTTGTGTTTGTCTATTCTTTGTCTATTGTTGCAGCCACTATGTCAACCCATGTTTTCCAGGACTTTCCTCGCTTTTGCTGTCCCTCTACTTCATGAAGCATCTGTTTTTCTTCAGGGACTGGTCTCTCCTAACAATGCGTCCCAAGTGTGAGGTAAATGTCGCCATCTTTGTCCCGAAGGAGCATTCTGGCTATACTTGCAAGATGGATTGGTTTGTTCTTTTGGCAGTCCACGGTGCTGCCAATACCCTTCACCAGCACTGTAACTCAAATTCATCAAGTCTCCTTGGTCTTCCTTGTTCGGGGTCTCACTTTCACATGCATGTGAAGTCACTGAAAATATCCTGGGTTGGTCCAAGCAAATTTTAGTCCTCAAAATAACCTCCTTGATTTTCAGCACTTTAAAGAAGTCTCATGAGGCATATGTATCCAATGCAATGTGTCATTTGTTCCCCTGACTGCTGTTTCTGTGATGGTTTATTATGGATCCAAGCAAGACAAAATCTATAAAAAGTTCGCTCTTTTCTCCACTTATTATGAAGTTGAGAGAATTTCAATTTTCTTTCCATGGTCTTGTAATCCATACTAGATCTTCATCAGCATCTACTTCAAGTCCTCCTCACTTGTAGGAAGCAAGATGGTGCACTATACATATGGAAGCTTGTCCTTAAGTTTTCATCTAGTCTTGATGTCAAACCTCTCCTTCTATAATCCAGCTTCTCTGGCTACTTGCTCAGCATACATATTGAACAGTATACCCTCCTGACACCTACCTTTGCTGATTCAAAACCATGCAATAGCCCCTTGTGCCATTCACACGACTGCTTCTCAATCCTTGTACAGGTTCCATATGAGTACAATTAAGTATTCTGGAATTCCCTTTCTTCTTATAGTTTGTTATGACCCGCACAGTCAAGTGCCTCTTTATAGTCCGTGAAACACAAGTAAACATCTTGCTCATGTTGTCTGCATTGAGCCAAGAGCCATTGCCTTTTCTGCCCCTGGCCTGACCGTCTGGCAGCTCCCTGTTCCTGCACTGCTGCAACTGTTGGAGGGTCTTCAGCAGGATTTTACCTGCCTGTGATATTGTGCATTGTGGGGTCACTTTTCCTTGGAATGGGCACAAAATTGGATCTCTTTCAGTCAGTTGGCCAAGTATCTGTCTTCCCGATTTCTTGGCATAGCTGCGTGAGTGCTTTCAATGCGTCATGAGTGTGTTGAAACAATTCATTTGGTGTTCCATCAATTTGTGGAAGCTTGGTTTTGGCTCATGCAGCTTTAACTTCTTCCTTCGGTGCCATGGGTTCTTGGAACACTTGAAATGGTTACATGACAAATAGTTCTTTTTGGTAGAGTGATTCTGCGTAGTCTTCGCATCTTCTTGCGTCATTCAACATTTTCCCCATAGAATCTCTCCATATTGCACCTCGAGGCTAGAATTGTTTTCTCCAGTTTGTTCAGTTTAAGATATCCTGAGCATGTTCTTCATTTTTTGCTAACTCCAGCTCTTTGCACATTTCCTTATAATACTTTACTTTGTCTTTTTGAGCTGCCCTTTGAAATTTTCTTCCCAGCTCTTTCAATTCATAATATTTTTCCTTTGTCTTTGCTACTCTATAGTCAAGAACAAGCTTCAGAGTCTCTTCTGACATCCACTTTGATGTTTGTTTTCTTCCTGTCCTTTCAATGACCGTTTGCTTGTCTCAGGTATGGGGTTCTTGATGCTATCCCATATCTCATCAGGTCTCCTGTCATTAGTGTTCAATGTCTCAAATCTGTTCACGTGCTCTTGAAATTCAGGTGGGATGTATACAAGGGATGTTTTGGCTCTCATGCAGTCATTTTGGTCTCCCTCAACTTCAACCTGAACTTATCTGTGCACAGTTATGGTCTGTTCCAAAGTCAGCCACTAGCCTGGTTTGGTTGCTGAATCTGAGCTTCTCCATCAGGTTTCCTCACAGATCTAGCCAATTGTGTTTCTGCATATTTCATCTGGAGAAGTCCATGTGTATAGGCATCTTTTGTGTTGTTTTAGAAATGTATTTTCAATGAAGAAGTTGTTGGTCTTGCAAACTTTTATCGTGTGATTTCCAGCTTGGTTTCCATCACTGAGATCCTCTAACTACTATCCCTTCCTCCTTTTCCCCAACTTCATCATTCCTGTCTCCAATAATTATCAATGCACCTCAATTGCGTTAGGTCAATTTCAGACTGAAGATGTTGGTAGAATTCTTTCATTTCTGCATCTCTATCTTTATGGTTGGTAAATAAATTGGAGTAATAATTGCATTTTATGCATTTCCTTGTAAACAAACAAAAGTTATTTTATGGCAAACAATACTGTACTTCAAGAAAAATCTGGAAATGTCCTTTTTGATAATGAATATGGTACCATTCCTCTGGAATCTGTTATTCCCAGCATAGTACACTATGTGATTTCCTGATTCAAAATGACCAATACCAGTACATATTTCAGTTCATGAATACTTATATATTGATATTTATGCATTCTATTTGATTTTTAAACTTCTAATCATCCTAGATTTATACTTAATACAGTCCAAGTTCCAATGATAAACTTATGCTTGCAGTTGTTTCTTCTCATTTTGAATCTAATTATCAGCAAATGAAGGTCCCAAGCCTTTACTTCCACAGACTGTACTCCGTCCACATAATATGGCTGACTACTCCAGGAAGGCAGCTGTTCTTCAGTCACATGTTTAGGGCCTTCAGACCTCAGAGGCTCATCTCCTGGCACTCTCTCTGACAAGGTTCTGCTTCTATTCATGAGGTTTCCATATCTGACAATGCTTCAATGTTAGCCATAGGTGGCCGATTCTTAAGCAGACAGCCTATTTCTTCTTCAGAGTCTGTCTTCAGTCTGGAAGTTTCATGGCAACTTGTTCACTTTAGTTGACTCCGCTCCCATTTGGAAGACCAATGATATAGTTGACAGCAAATGACAGAGTTTTCAGCATCATAGCACAATTCACCATAGTGTGACAAACTGACACGACAAGTGGTAGAAAGTTAAAACAGTCCTAGCTTAAAGAAATTAAATATGTAACTGAAATCTCCCGCCCCCCCAACAAACACACAAAACTCTACACCTAGAAGGAATCAGGCAGAACATATTTTCAAATATATAAGAAAGAAATAGCACCAATCTAAAATAAAGTTTCCAAGAACATTTTTCTAACTTGCTTTTTGAAGGTAGCAAAATTTGATATTAATACTTGAATAATATATGAGAAAAAGTGTTAGTGTGTTACTACAACACAATCATCAATTCAGATTGATCTTAGGAATAAAAGTTGATATATATTGAAAATTAATATAACCCATTAAATAAAAAATGAATCAAAATGCTAGTTTAATATAGTCATAGGAAAAAATAGACATTTCATTTTGGCATGTTGAAAACTCTAACCAATATAAAAACAAAAGGAAATTTCATAATTTGTAAAGGATAGCTATAAATTCTACTATTCTAGTTCTAAATTGTAAAATTTAATTCTATAAGCTATTAAAAGTTAGTGAAACCAGAGATTTAAAATGGAACAAGATATCTTTCATCACCATTTCTATTCAATATTATATTGAAGTTTCTAGCGAATGCTAACAACCTACGATATGCTGATGACAGCAGCTTGCTTGCTGAAAGTGAAGGAGGCTTGAGCACTTATTGATGAAGAATTGCTGCCTTCAGTACGGATAACAACTCACTATAAAGAAAACTAAAATCTTCACAACTGGACCAAAAAGTAACATCATGATAAACTGAGAAAAAAATTGACATTATCAAGGATTTCATCTTGCTTGAATCTGCCATCAATGATCATGAAAGCATTAGTAAAGAGATCAAATGGCATACTCCATTGGTTAAATCTGCTGCACAAGACTTCTTTAAGATGTTGGAGAACAATATTACTTTGAGAACTACACCGAATCCAAGCCATGGCATTTTCAGTTGGCTTCATATGCATTTGAAAGTTGGATATTGAGCCAGCCCCAACCCCAACTACATGGACACTCCCTTGCCCCTCATCCCAGAAGAGTTCACGTCAGAGGACAGCACTGAAGAGGGCACATCTGTTCAGAGCATATAGGAGCAAAGGAAGAGGGAAGGAGAGAGTGGAGCACATCCTGGCCCACCAAGCCCCGAGGATGATATTCCCTCTCACAGTGGCCAAAGCACAGATAGAACCATAGGGCCGGCCCCACCATGAGACATGATGTCCCTCACTGACCCATAGAGCTATGGGGGACAACACTTGAGGCACAGTGTGGGAATTGTGCCTGATTTGACTCCACCATGTTGGGGCAAAAGATGAAGGGCATCCAACAGAGCAGCAAGGGGAGTCCCTGAGGAATCCCCAAAATAAACTTTGGGGCCAGGGTATGGGAGCCCATCAGACTCAATCAGAAAACACTCCTAAAGGTCAACAAAAACAGATCTGGAATTATTTATAGGCTTTTCTCTTTTTTTTGCTGTTGGTTTTTGTTTTTGTGGTTGTTTGGGGGTTTTTTTGGTTTTGTTTTCTTTTGCTCTGATTTGTTTTTGTGCTTATTATTGTCTCTGCATGTCTATCTAGATAAGATAGTCAGGATAAACAATCCAGAGGAGAAAACAACAGGACCAATGGTTCAGGGGGGACATGGAACAGGGGGAGGTGGGGTAAAGGAACAAGAGAACAAGAGAACCTAGGGACAATTAAACAGCAAGTGATCTAAAATCGATGGCAAGGAGGGCATAGGATGCCTGGAGGGGCTTGATCAAGAGCAATGTAGCAGAGAGGAATTATTGAAGCCCTAATAAAGGTCGAACATGATAGTGGGAGAAGAGGAAAGTAAAAGGAAATAGAGGAAGGAACTAGGAGGGAAAGAACATTTATAGAGGTCTAAATACAGGCATGTACATATGTAATATATATTTATATATAATGATAGGGAAATAGATTTATGTACATACATTTATATGTTAAGTATTAAGGTAGCAGATGGACATTTGGCCTCGACTCAATACTCCCGCAACACAAGGACATTTTGTTCTAATCACCTGGCATTCTATGATGCTCACCTTCCTGACATGGTCGCTGAAGACAAAAATGGATGCCTAAGCACAAAATGGTAAAGAAAGCCTGGCTATCAAAAGATATAGCATCTGGGGGTCTTAAAAGCTTGAAGATAAACAAGTGGCCATCTAGCTGAGAAGCAATAAAATATACATGGAAGAAGCACACCAGCCTGTGTGTGCATGAGGTGTCAATAGGACCAGGTATCAGGCATCAAAGACCCAGAACAAAAAATTCATATCAATGTGAATGAGGGGGAGTGTGAAGTGGAGGCCCAAAGCCCATCTTTAGACAATTGGATATCCTCTTACAGAAGGGTCACAAGGTAGAGATGAGCCAATCAGGGTGTGGTATAGTACCAATGAAACATACAACTTTCCTCTACTTCTTTAATTTCCCCTCCCCAATCTCCCACCCCTGCTGCCACTATCATGACCCTAATTCTATCTTACAAATCCAGCTAAACCAGAGGATGTACACTGGTACAGATAAGAACTGGAAACACAGAGAATTCAGGAAATATAAAGCCCTCAGGACCAATAATGAGAGTCGCAATAGCAGGAAGGTAAGCGAAAGGTGTGGGGAGAAAGGGGAAATGGATCCCAATGATCTACATATATTCCCCTCCCAGGCGGATGGACAACAGAAAAGTGGGTGAAGGGAGGCATCAGTCAGTGTAAGACATTAAAAAATAATAATGATTTATAAATTATCAAGTGTTCATGAGGGAGGGAAGGGAAGAGAGAGAGGGATAAAATGAGGAGCTGATACCATGGGCTCAAGTATAAAGAAACTGTTTTGAGTATGATGATGGAAACATATGTGCTAAAGTGCTTGACACAATGGATGGATACATGGATTGTGATAAGAGCTGTATGAGCCCCCAATAAAATGATAAAAAAAGAAAGTTGGATATTGAATAATAAAGACCAAAAAAGAATTGATACATTTTACTTACGATTCTTCTAAAGAATATTTAAAGTCCCATGGACTGTCAAAGAACCAATCGATCTATCTTAGAAGTACAACTAGAATGATCCTTAGAGACAAGGTGGCGATACTTGATCACATACTTTGGACATGTTATCAGGAGTTGTCTCTGGTAAAGGACATCAGACTTGGTAGAATGGAGGGCCAACAAAAAATAAGAAGGAAAGCCCTGTACAAGATGGATTGATACAGTGACTGTAACAATGGGCTTAAACAACAATTGTGAGGTAGCACAGAACTATGTGGTATTTTGTTTTTTTGGACACAGGCTCACTGTGAGCCAGAACTGACTCAAAGGTACCTAACCACCACAAGTCAATGCCCCCAAACTAACGTCCCTGCTATTGAGCCAATATTGACTCATAGCAACTGTGTAGGACAGGATAAAACGGTTCCTGTGAGTTTTCAAGACTGTAACTGTTTACAGGAGTAGAAAGTCCCATCTTTCCCCCACAAGGCTGCTGGTGGTTTCGAACTGCCGGCATTTTGGCTTGCAGCCCAACATGTAACCTCTACACTACCATGGCTCCTTTTAGCTAATGTCACAGGCACAGCGATAAATAAAAGATAAGGAATCAAGAAGTAAAATTCATTCATTATAGAATATGAGTTTCAATTACATATAAATGTAAAAGCACTTATAGAAAATTTCTCATAATGGGTAATGAGCTTTACAGGCTTCCTACTCCTGTAACACACAGAGACAGTTCTACCATACTCTTATACTCTTATATTCCTAAAAGGTTTTGATGAGTCAAAATCAACTGGATGGCAATAAGAGAGAGACTGAAGCCCAGAGCAAAATACAATATTTATTTGTGTCTTTTTATGCCCATGACAAACAAATAAAATGTAGCAGTATCCAAAAATCAAATGCCTAGAAATAAATCTAATGAAATGTGTACAAGAGCTCTGTGTAGACACACAAAATATAAAATATTGAGCTAAATTAAGATAGATAAAAATAAATAGAAGGATATCCTCATAGTTGTGGACCAAAATGTAATATTGCAAATAGGTCAATTCTCTACAGATGGATCTATCAATTAAATGCAATCTCAGGGAAAATCCCACTGTTTTTCATTATTATTGTAATTGTTGCTGCTGCTATTAAAACAAATAAAATTATTTAAATATTGGTATGGACCAAGGATGGTCCAGTTAACCTTGAGAAAGAAGTGTAGAGAAAGGTCATCACTAGGTATGAGGCTTTATTAATAAAGTAGAGTAATTAAGACATTATGTTCATGACACAAGGAAAGATGAGTATACAAATTGCACATTACAGCGAGTACAAAACCCCTCACATTGTGTAGATATTTGACTAATGAAAAAAAGCAGTGAGGAGATGGAAGGTTTTACCAGATATTCATATGAAAAAACAAATTCATAACTGCTTACCTCGCAGCACACTTGAAAACAATCTTAGGCAGATTGTAGTTCTAAGTCTGACACTTCTACAAGTTAACAGCAAAGAATACCCTCTACACAGAGTTGCTTCCCTAAGCCTCAGAGAGCATTAACAATAAAAAAAAAATCCCGAAATTATGGCAGTATCTCATAATCTGAGCAACAAAAATAGGCAGAAAGAAACAAAATAATATATACTATATACCTCCACGTTTATTAAACTTCAAAGCAAGAAAAAAATGGGTGGTGTTAAAAGTGAACATAAATATGCTACCTTTGGGGAGGGAAAGAGGAAGTGTGCAGGTAGGACAAGAAACAGGACTTCTTAGATACTACCAGTATTGTCTCTTTCTGGAGACCAGTAGTTTGTTTTTATACATATTTTTATTTTGAGATAATTAATAACATTTTACATTTATGATTTGTATGTTTTTTACATATGCTATATTTCACTTAAATTTTTTTTGGAAAAATAAATGAGTGGTTCACAGATTAATCCAAAGCATGTAGCATAGGGCTACACACACTCTCTTTTCACTGGACAGATGCAGAACACCTGAAGGGCATCCTAATAAAACAGATCTAAAAGAGAAAGTTCACCATTTTGCCTTGAGCTAATCAGAGAATGATTAGAGAGAAATTAGTTTTTAAATGATATGTTAAATAAGTGTGATCTATGCAGTGATCAGAGTAAACAGAATTACCAAACTGTATCCAGGGAGACAAATTGATGAAATCTGTATTTTCCCAATTAATCCCATTGAGACAGAGGAAAATATGACACGATACCAACCAATCTGCCACAGTCAGGCAAATGGAGTACTCAGCAATGAGGTGATCTTTGCCCAGTTCATCAGTAAATTAAAAACTCATGACCCAGGAGACTCCCTGTGCCTCTGCCACCATACATAGTGCTTAATGACTGGATTTTATATGCTAACACATAGCAATGCAAAAATGAACCATACCAAGACATACACACACTTCCTCAATATTCCCTAACTACAGACCACTGGGTAAATGGGGTGGAAGAGGAGAAGCAAATATCCACCCTCATAATAGAAGTAGCATTATGATGATTATTTTATCTCTATCTCAGGATTTTTATATAAGTGTATGTCGCTAATATCTATGAAATGTTTTATGAATGCTATGTGATATGTGCATTGTAGAAGCATGATGTGATATATAAAAGATGTGCTTGTATACACTCTAACAAAGTATATATTAAAGCACACCCTCCCCACTCCCACCACCACCGCTGCCCACAGACACAGAGGCTGCTCTGACTCTCTGTTAGCGCTGGAGCCTCTAGGTTTGCAAACTTGTCCCTCTGATTGGCTGCCTGTGGGCACAGTGCTCTCCAAAAAGCTCCAAGGAGCCTAGTAGAATCAAAAGTCACGAGGAGAGAGTAGTGCAGCCAAAGCTGGGAGATTCCTTGCAGATACTGATCCAGATCACAGCTAGGCAGGGCATGTGCAGTCCCAGGCAGTCCCAGCTTGGGATCTACAAGCTGAACCAAAGTTGGGGGTTGCAGCTAACCAGGGTTAATCATGGTGGCAAAGAAGGTACAAACTGACATTGACTGCTTCCTTGCACCTTTCCAATCAAGCTTCTCTATTTCACCACATGTTTGTATATACAATTATATGTTGCTTGAACAGAGGATGTACCTGTACTAGCAGACACTAACCTGCAATATAGATGCTAGCTTGGGTTAGGCTGGGTTGCTTAGAGAAATAAAACCAGTGACATTCATATATGTATAAGAAATCTTTATATCAAGAAATGATCTCATAGCAAGAAGGCATCCCAACCCAGTCCAACTAAGGTCCATGAGTTTGCTGCTAGTGGGACCCTCTTCAGATTCATGTCGATGCAGGCCAATGGTGCAGCCAGTTGAACTGAGATGCCAGAAGATCACAGGCCTGTGGGTGCACAGTAGTGTGGATGCACGTCAGTGGAGACATGGGAAGGTGCTGACAGCTCAGAGTCCAGCAATGAGAAAGGCAAAGGTGCGGACAAAGAAGGGAGAGGTTCCCCAGAATCGGTCTTATAAATAGGCCATACCTCCCAGGGAACATCTGCAGGCTGTGACATGATTGACAAGTTGGGCTCCACCCCAACACTTTCATACAAATTCAAGTTGACATCAAATCTAACTAGCCCAATGCTAAAATTCTCTAATGGTACCTTTCAGATTTATTTTGTTTTGCTGTATTTATATTTTCGTGAGAGGTTTCAAAGTGCTCAAAGAATCCTACAAAGGGTCTTCAAGGGTCCATGATGTTGCTGTCAGGTGCCTTCCAGGTGGTTCCACTCATAGAGACCTATGTGCAATAGAAGAAAACACCCCCTGGTCCCAGGCCATCCCTACAAGTGTGCTGCAGCCCTGGTGTCCGTGCATCATGTCCAGGGTTTTCCTCTTTTTCACTGGCCCTAAACTTTACCAAGCATGAGGTCCTTTCCCAGGGACCTTTCTCTCCGGACAACATGTCCAAAGTACATGAGATGAAGTCTCACCATCCTTGCTTCTAGGGAACATTCTGGCTGTATTCATACAAGCCAGATGTGTGTGCTCTGTTGGCAGTCCACGGCACTTTCAATACTCTGCACCAGCACCACAGTCCAAACGCATCGATGCTTCTCCAGTCTTTGTGCTGGTTAGGGGTTAGGCAACTTGTTACTCAGGGTAAGGGTGGAGGCAGAACTCCACCTTTGACTTGTGTCACAGCTTGAAGACACCTTCTTGGCATCATAACTCTTTTTGTACATAAAAGAGGGACTGAACTCAGTCCAATCATCTTTGGCCCTCCATCTCTGTCGGAGCTAGAGCTTGTGTCTAGGTCCTCAATCTCTTGTTTGACCTGCTGATCTCTGGGGCTATCCCTGGGCCAACAACAGTAGATTCATTTAGCTGATTTTGGACCTCTCCAGTCACTAGCCTGTGCCTCCTCTTTTCTCTCTTTAATCATCCTGGTCTGATTCCTGGTTCTCCTGCTGATCTCAGGAGCCCTCACTGAATTATGAACAGTGGATTTAGTCTGCTGATTTCAGATCCCTGCATCCACCCGCCTGTCCCCTCGGCTGCCTCTGCTTCCTCATCCTGCTTTATCAGCTTCTGAGAGTCAGAAGAAGCCTGACTTGTGCCAGAATAGGCTTATCTATTTCTACAACTGTGTAAGCTATTTCGTCGCACGCCTCCTTCTGTATACAAAACACAAATGTCAGTGCTTTTACTTCTCCAGAGAGTCCAACCCAACACAGTCTTCTTATTCAGTGCCCATGGCTTAGATCAGGTGCACTTTAGTCCACAAAGTAACACCCTTGCTTTTCAATATTGTATTGAGGTCTTGCGCAGCATATTTACCCACTACATGTGCCACTTGATCTCTTGACTACTGCTTTATGGATCCAAGCGAGATGAAATCCTTGACAACTTCAATATTTTATCCACAGGATTCAATAATAATAGTTAAGAATGATAATTTATAATTCGTGATCCAAGCATAATCTTCAGGGACTCTCATAACTACTTTGTTGAAGAGTCAGTATGGTAGGCAATACCACAGTCTAAAGACTAGAAATATAATGCTCAGAGAAGGGAAAATACTTACCCAAGGTCACAGTTAGTGCTAGAGCTGAGGCTTGAATAACGTGTACAGGAATACCTCAGAGATATTGTAGATTTGGTTCCAGACTACTACAATAAAGCAACTACCTCAATAATATGAGCCACATGCATCTAAAGTTTTGGTTTCCCAATACATATACAATTATGTTTGCACCTTATTATAATCTATTAAGTGTATAACAGCATTTTTAAAACGTTTGAAATATTTTGATAATTGGCAGAATGAATACAGATTTAAGGGAGCACATACGGTTGGAAAAATGGCAGTGATATATTGCTTAACTAGATTACCACAGACCTTCAAATGACAAAACATGCAATATTTACAAAACACAATAAAACGAGCTATGTCTGAATCATCCCTTTAAAATATCTGAAAATAACATGAAGCATATCTATTTGAATTCCCAATGAGAAAATCCATTTTAATTTAAGGCAAAGATCATTTGTGGGAACAGAGACCCATTAAACTGCCTTTGTGAATCTTCCATCCTAGCTCTGTGTACTAGAGTTCTGCCATATCAGTTTAATGCTCCATCCATGGATCATGTCACCATTTGGAGGGTCCAACATGAGTTTTATAAGACCTGATTTGAAGAGGCTATCCCACTGTGAGTGTGCATATATAATATACAATTACAGACTTTATAATATAATGGGATACTGAAAACTGAGAGTGCCTCCCAAAGACTTCCTACAGCTTGTGAGCTGATTATAATCGATGATGTATTCCTGTAGCATAAAGTTAGACTAATGTGTGGAGTTGAGCTGCGTGAAGGACTTACCGAGAAACAGCAAATTGAACACAATATGGAATCAGTCCTTATAGGCCTATGCCATTGGATCTCGTGTACGCTAAAACATGTGGTATGCTGAGCTGTGCTGTATGATAAAAGACAGCCAGGCTGATAACACGTGGGAGCATATGGCATGGTGGGGCCCATAGCTGTGTCAGGAATGCCAGCACATATGGTGAAAATGTGCACAGGATACTGATACTTTATCTTTCTTTGTTAGAAAAATGTGTATACACACATACACACACTCAAGCCAAAGAAGATGAGAGAATGCTAATCTGAAAATTGATATTAGATATCATTAAGTCCAATCTCCTTATTTATAAAATAAACTGAAAGTCAGAGATGGGTTGGAACATATCTATATCACACAGACAATGCTAAAAGGTGAGAATCTCAGACTCCTTATTCCCAGTTTCCTTTGCAATTTCAGCCACCCCTCAGTAAGTGATGACATCCAGAATGGTCTCTGCTTCTCCAAGTAGAATTAAATTGGACAAAAAGACTCCGTTGCAGGCTGTAACCAGGATATGAGAAAGCAGGTTCAAACTCTGGGTTGTCTCCATGTCAACCCTTGGTCCTAACATTCAAATAGTGTTTCAGGGAGTAAAAAAAGAAGTGAGCATAAATCTATCATCTTGGAAAAACTAGAAGGTGTGCAGACCAGCTTCCTGAAACTATGTACAAATAAGCCTTCTGGCAAAAATCCATGATCTGCAGGTTGGGCAGTGAGCCTCGCCTCCTGAAAACTTACAAAAATCCATGATCTGCAGG
>NW_022103968.1:69350919-69361215 GCF_000313985.2 Echinops telfairi | reverse complement strand
ATGATCTGCAGGTTGGGCAGTGAGCCTCGCCTCCTGAAAACTTACAAAAATCCATGATCTGCAGGCTGGGCAGTGAGCCTCGCCTCCTGAAAACTGACGATAGAAGTACCTGATCTTTCTGAAGCACAGCAGGCAGGGAAAGTCCTTCCTAGAGATACGGAGAAAAATAGCCTGACACTCCAAGATTTATTCCAAAGCCAGGTTTATGGATTGTATGTGCCCCCCCCACCCTAAATATGAGAGAGCATTAAAAATCCATGGGAAATCTTATTATCTTTCCATTTTTCTAACAACTTCTTGAAGTCACTTCACATGTAAATTCTAACTTCTATGCCTGGTGTTTTAATCCTGTTAGGTAATGAATTGTCTTTGCTGTATTAATGAGGTGGGATTAGTGTAGAGTACCTTCAAGAAATCTTTAAAAAAAATAAAACAGGGATTAAGCAAGCAAGCAGAGCAGATATGGTAAAAGAGACGCCACATTGAATATTGCCCAGGAGTATAAACTTAGATGAGACAAGGACCTTCCCCAAAATTTCAAACCAATTTCAAACCTACTGTCCTGGCATCCATTATGACTTCCAGTGGCCTTGTCTAGGTTTGCTGAGAATGTGAATCTTTATGGGCATGGATAGCGTAGCCTTGCCCCCTTAAGCATGGGTGGTTCTGCACCACCAACTTGCAGTTAGCAGCCCAGTGGTTATTCCACAGTGGTACCACACTAGAGAAGACCTAACTGAGAGGACGTCTTTTTCTTGAGAGGGCACACTAAATTCCGACTTCTAACTTCCTAAACTCAGAGAAACCATCAGCTTAGATTGGGAATAAAAGTTGTCTACCTCTTGGAATTCCACAGGCAGGAGGCAGGACAGAAATACCTGTTGTCCTTCAAGAACAGGACAGAGCCCTGGAGCAGCTCAGAAACCAGCAGCAACCCAGAGTTGCCTCCGTCTCAAAGGGCAGGCCCATGTCCTATGGAGTCATGAAAGGTAGGGGCATACCCCATGACTTAAACAATTACTCCAGAACAAAATAATATCGCATTTATTTTTCTCATGCTCTAATGCCTGATTGTTTTTTATTCTAGACTCCTAACTGGTAAGAAACCAAATTTGGAAAATGTTCACAAATTTGAGATAACACTAATGGTAACTTTATCTTATCAAAACCAACCAGTGGAGAAGAGTGACTTGCAAATGTGGCTGGCGGCATCTCAGTTGTGCATTAAAATTTTGCAATTATCCTCCATTCCCTGGGTGGATGTCTCACCAAAAGAAAGCCAGAGCTTCCATCTGCTTCCCATAATTGCCCCACTGTTGCTGTCTGGCTAACTGCCCTGGTTACATTTGCTATGCATCCGAAGTAGCCGCTCCAACAGAGCAGGGCAATGCTCAGCAAAGCTTTGCAGCTTGGTGCTGCTTTCCTGGGATGGGGTGCTCTTGTCAGGAACATGGCTCCGTTCCTGCCTCTGTTACCCTGTTACTTTTGTCAGGTTCTACTTTTGGAAAATGAAGATAAACAGTGTTATCATGTATGTGCTTTGAGATCCTATGATGGGCACCATGAAGCCATAAACAGGATTTTGGCCAAGAAAGCAGATTCCTATCATCTGAAACATTTTAAAAATAAGAAAGGATTTGTCTGAAATAAAATAGGAATTCCCTAAAAGGGAAATGATGGATTTGACCTTAGTCTAATGTTTTTTATCTAGCAAGTCTATGAACCATAACTTTAATATGTGTATGATCATCCTAATTATTTTAGATTCATTTAATTTTTAATCTCTTACATAGAATTACCACTAATATTAGTCTAGCAGTTATGTTTCCAGAAAATGATAGAGCTTGGGAGGACAGGTAGATGTTGGCTAAGTCTTGTCTGAAATAATAAAACCGTAGAGAGCTTTTGTCAAGAAAAGTCGTTCCCCATTTCTGCTATGTGGTATTGAAACGGCTTGGCAGGGGGGCACAAGACAAACTCAGTGGTCCTGACCCCTCGGCATTTCCCTGCTCATCTTTTCTAATGCACTAAGTACAAAGATAGAGTTATATGTGATATTTTTATCACAGCATCATTATAATTATAGGGAAATCCAGCCAAGTGGTCTACATGTCTTCGAACTTCTAAATAGCCCCTCATGACTTTGAAAACAGGGTTAGAGATGCCTTTCCAATCATTCTGTTTGATTTCATTTTGAAATCATTCTGCTTTGTTTCTTTTTTTAAAATGCCAGTGATAAAGGCGTCAGTGATTATTCTAAACCTAATTTGCCATGTCCCCACTCGGTCAGTTGGCATACAAAATGCATCCTGATCTGACTCCGACCAGTCAGGGTCGACAGTTGGCTTTCACCACCTCCTTGTTCTCGTCCCTGCTCAGACCTCCGCCGCAGCAATCACAGGTCAAACTAAGTGCTGTTCAGTTTCTTCGACAGGCTAGGTTTCTGTCTTTTGAGCCATCACTTACGTTGTTCCCTATAACTTGAACACTTGCTTTCCTTGCCTCCTTGGTTCATTACTATGCATTTGTTGGGGCTCAGTTTAAAATTCATCTCCTCCAGGAAGCCTTCACTAAACCTTACTTAAACTTATTTCCATATTCCTTCAAGTGTTCCCATAACTTTACATATGTCCCATAAAAAAACTCATAGTCTCACATATTTACTGTAAATCATTTCTGTTAGACACTACATGCTGTGAAGGCAAAACTCAAATTCAGTTTTCCTATAGTTTACTCTTTGAACTATGCATAATCCATAGTGAAGAGCTACTAAATATTCACTTCAATGTTGCTAAATCGGGAAATGCTAAAGTCAGTTATGTAATTTGAATTCATATTTAAATGAACTAATTGTATGCAGTAAATAAAAATAAAGGTATTGGAGATTACATAACATTAATCAAAACTTCCATTTGTTTTTGACTCGTGAAAATCCCATGTATAACGCACTAAAATTCTTGCTTTCATGTTTGTCAGCAAAGCAAAATAAAAATGCGAATATGCAGCATGTAACACAGATACATACTGAAAATCAATGTCCTGAACATATTTTTTAAACTAAAAATAAATAATATATTAATATTACCAGCAGATTGTTTTGGGGTATTAGGGGTTTAAGCAAATATTTTTCTCTCAATAGTCTTGATTTTTTAAAATAAGTATTTAAATAGAAAATATACATTTACAATGTAATTTTAATTTATGTAATGTTGTGGTTATGTGTTGGGCTGATAACTGCAAGGTCAGCAGTTGGAAACCACCAGCCGCTCCACGGGAGAAGGACAGGGCTTTCTATATTGCCATAAGCGCCTCAGGCTCAGACTCACAGGAGCAGTTCTACCCTGCCTGCAAGGTGCTCTGAGTGGACACCGGCTTTATGGCAGTGAGCTGAGTTATTATTATCTAGTCACTGTATTGGAACCAACTCCGGAGCATGTAGTAAAACCACAATATATAAACCGATGACCAACATGCCCACTTTGTCTCCAAAAATCAACTGCTCCCACTTGGCCTCTACCACTCTGGTACCTGATCAACTCTGCTGTAGGTAGTAAGTATCTTATTCCATTAGGGCAGTTTTGTCAGTCAAATTTGGCTGAAATAAAATACGGATCAGAGGAGTCCTCAAAGATGTCTTAGCTCCCTTCACAAATGAGTTCCTTACTGTTGCAGAAAAACTGTGTCTTTAGGCGTCTGATAAAACTCCTCTAACACGCCAATTTCCCTAAGCTTTTGGAGACGTTGTTCTATCGTGTACCAAGGTAGGTTTGGCACTTCAACTTGACTTAGTGTGGGCCATCGCAAAATCCATGCTTCAGTGAGCCAACGAAATAAGCTTTTGATCCTCTCCTAGCTTCCTGCAACTGAAACACTGAATGAAATAATTCGCATTTAGTGGACCTATATCAATAAACTCAGATTGATCCAATTTAGGTTCCTTGCATTATTGTCCCATACTTTTAGTAACCACCCCCATATTGTAGAAACGAATAAGTCCAGTTGGGTTCAAGTCGATGGACCAAATGTTAGCTGGGGGCTCCACATGACTCACATAACTGTGGGGGCTGATATACTTGGAAGCAAGAAGATGAAACAGACCACAGGCTGATGAGTGTAAATGGAATGACTCCAAGATCGTCAGCCCACTGAGAGCTGCTGGGATTCTCGGACAATGTGGCAGGAGGGCAAGGAAGTAGATACAAGATCCAGACCCAGCAGAAGTGACACACCTTCCCACAAAGTTGTCTTAAAAATTAGCAAGTCACACCCCCCCATCCCCTCCAGGGGGATGAACAACAGAAATCATGGTGGAAGGGAGCCAGCAGCTGGTGTAATATATGAAAATAATAATCATGTATCATTTATCAAGGGGTCACGAGGGTGGAGAAGGGAGGGAGAGGGGAGCTGATACCAAGAACTCAATAGAAAGTAAATATCAATAAAAGAATGATGGCAACATATGTATAAATATGCTTGATACAAGTGATGTATGGATTGTTATAGGAGTTGTAAGAGCCCCCAATAAAATGATCTTTTAACCTCCCTGGCTGTCTAATTATGTCAGTAATTTTGTATTCAAAGCAGTACATTGTTTTGCATAAAATTTCTTGTTTTATATTGTAGACCTGTAATCCTTAAGAAATTACTCCTTTTAATCTCTCTAGTAGACATTCCAGGTATGATAAACTTCTTCTGACAGTTAATATTTACCTGGCGCCACACGAGATTACCGTAGCTATCCATATCTTTGAAGCATATTTCTGGCTATGACTTGATCAGACGCACTATAACCCATCCCAAGTGCTTGCTCATGCAAAGCAGATTACATTATATTAAATCTCATCATGCAGTTGATTATATTGTGTTATATATCGCACCATAGGAGATTATTGACAAACCTCTAAGAACTCTGGCCCAGCTAAATTGACACAGAACCCAACTACCACATATACCAGGTAGAGCAATGGCTACATTCTATGGTATTTCCATTGTTTAGGAAGTGCCATAGTGCTCTCCACAGTGGTTATAGTGTTTCACAGTCCCGCTAGTAGTGTGCATGGTGTCAGTATACCTGTACTATCTCCAACACTTGTTGCTTTCTGTTCCTTTTGTCCCCCATGCTGGGGAAAGGCAAAATCTCATTATTGTTTTGATTTGTAACTTTCAAAGGGCTAATGATCAAGCATATTTTTTCACTTGTTTGTTGACTACTTGAACGTTTCCTTTTGTAAGAGCTGTCTGTTCACATCTCTGCCCATGTGTTCATTGGACCACCCATCTTCTTCTCATTGAGGTAATGAAGTTTTCTATAGGTTTTAGTGATTAATCCGTTGCCTGATATGTCACTGTCAAGTATTTTTTGCCTAGTGTGTGCTCTCGTTTTACTCTTTTGGTTATGTATTTTGATGCACATCATTCTTTTACTTTCAGAACTCCCAAGTCATCTCTTTTGTATTTTGCTGTGTGTGTTTTTTATTATGTTTGATAGTGTTCTCTTGTCATGAATTAGGGCCCTTAAGTTTGCTCTAAGTTTTTAATGGTCTTAATAGTTGTAGATTTTACATTTAGATCTTTAATTCATCTTGAGCTCATTTTGAATATAGAATGTTGTATGGGCCCTGTTTCACTCTTCTGCACATAGAAGTCCCATTTTGTCAACAACATTAAAAAAAAAAAGATAATTTCTTCACCATTTAATAAGTTTCAGCCCCTTGTCAAGAATCAGATGGATTTACTTTGGGGTTCGCATTTCTGTTCACGAGTCTACATAGCTATAGTTGTTCTACTACAAGGCTGTTTCAATTCCTGTGATTGTGGAGCAGACTTGAGATCTGCAAGTAAGGCACCTCCTATTGTATTCTTCTTTAACAGTGCTTTGCTTACTCTGTTCCCTATTATTTCTGTATACAGTTGGCAATTAGTATTTCCATCTCTTTAAGTAAGGGCACTACAATCTAGATTGGAAATGCTTGATAGCTGTAGATTGCTTAGGATAGGATGGACATGTCACAATACTAAGTCTTCTTACCTGTGAACATAATATCCTCTTATATTTTTGTAAGTCTCTCTTAGTTACTTGAAGTGTTGTTTTACAGTTTTCTTTACAAGTATTTCACTTTTTTGTTTAAATTTATTCCTAACATTCTTGGTGGAGCCCTGGTGACATAGTGGTTATGTGTTGGGCTGCTTACCACAAGGTCAGCAGTTTGAAACAACCAGCCACTCTGAGAGAGAAATATGAAGCTTTCTATTCCTATAAAGAGTTGTCTAAAAAGCCCACAGGGCCAATTCTACCTTGCCCTGTAAGGGTTGCTATCTATCAAAATTAACTTTATGGTAGTGAGTTTGTTTTTCTGTGGTTTGCAAATGGTATTTTCATTGAATTTTTAGAGATTTCATTATTAATATATAGAAATCTGACTGATTTTTGTATATTGATTTTGTACCATCACCTTGCTGAATATTTCAATTAGCTCCAACAATTTTCTTTGTGAGTCTTTGGTGTTTTCTATATATAGAAATATATCATCTGAAATTAAAGAAAATGTAGATGCCCTTATTTTTCTATGTTCTGGATAATTCTGTCTAAGACATCCAGTACAAAATTGAGTAAGAGCGAAGATAAATTGCATTCTTGTCTGAATCCCGTTTGCAAGGGGAATACTTTCAGGTTCTTTCCACTGAATAAGATGGCGGCCACTCACTTTGCATATATTCCCTTTCTTATGCTGAGAAATGTTCCTTCTATTCCTGTTTTGCTGAGTGTTTGTTATCAGGAATGGCTGTTGGATTTTGTCAAGTGATTTTTCTGAATCAATTGATATGACCACACAGTTCTTTTCCTTTGTTTTCTTTACATGACAGGTTACATTGATTGTTTTTCTAATGTTAAACTATCCTTGCATACCAGATATTAATCCTACTTTGTCATGATGTAATATATGTTAGATTCTATTAGCTAGAATTTTCTTGACAATCTTTGCATCTATATTAATGAAGGTTTTGGTATTTTATTTCCTATTTTGATAATAGCATTGCCTGGTTTTGTTATCAGGGTTATCCTTGCTTTATAAAATGAATTTTTGATTCATTATCCTATTTTACTTTCTGGAATAGTTTGAGTAGAATAGATGCCAGCACTTTTATGAATGCTTGGCATTCTACAGTACAGTTATCTGGTCCAGGATTCTTGTTGTTGTCAAGAGTTTTTAAATGAATGGCTCTATTTATGCGTTTGTCATAGATCTGTTCAAGTTTTCCATGTCAGCCTACATTATTTTAGGGAGTATTATTCTTCTAGAAATTTGTCCATTTCTTCTAGGTTTTCAAGTTGGTTGGAGTACAGACTTCCATAGTATTATGTTATTATCTCTTTAACTTCAATTGATTTGGTTGTGATGCCACCCATTTCATTTATTTTTTCCTTTTAAAGAACTCATTTTATTGGGGGTTCATACAACTCTTATCACAATCCATACATACATCCATTATGTCAACCACACTTGTACATTTGTTGCCATCATCATTTTCAAAACATTTGCTTTCTACTTGAGCCTTTGGTATCAGCTCCTCATTTTTTCCCCACTCTCCCCCACCCTCCCTCCCTTGTGAACCCTTAGTAATTTATCTTTTTTTTCTTCTTCATGTTTTACAATGACTGATGCTTTCTTTCACCCACTTTTCTGTTGTCCGTCCCCCTGGGAAGGGGTTATAGATAGATCATTGTGATCGGTTACCCCTTTCTTCCCCCACCTTCTCCTTACCCTCCTGGTATCACTACTCTCATTATTGGTCCTGAGGGGGTTATCTGTCCTGGATTCCCTCTGTTTCCAGCTCTTATCTGCACCTGTGTACATGCTCTAGTCTAGCCATATTTGTAAGGTAGTATTGGGTTCATGATAGTGAGGGGGAGAAAGCATTAAAGATCTAGAGGAATGTTGTCTGTTTCATTGGTGCTATACTGACCGCACCCTGACTGGCTGGTCTCTTTCTTGTGACCTTTTCGTAAGGGGATGTCCAATTGTCTACAGATGGGCTTTGGGTCTCTATTCTGCACTCCCCCTCCCATTCATAATTATATGTTTTTTTGGTCTGGGTCTTTGATGCCTGATACCTGATCCCATCGACATCTCATGATCACACAGGATGGTGTGCTTCCTCCATGTGGACTTTGTTGCTTTTGAGCTAGATGGCCGCTTGTTTATTTCCAATCCTTTAAGGCCCCAGATGCTATATCTTTTGATAGCCAGGCTCCATCAGCTTTCTTCACCACATTTACTTATACATCCATTTGTCTTCAGCGATCGTGTCAGGAAGGTGAGCATCATGGAATGCCAGGTTATTAGAGCAAAGTGTTCTTGCATTGAGGGAGTACTTGAGTAGATGCTCAAATGTCCATCTGCTACCTTAATACTAAACCTATAAAGAAAATAAAAGGACATGGGTACCAGGGTAACAGGGCACTAACCCATTTAATTTCTTATTCTTGATATTTACATCTTCTCCATCTTTTCTTGTTTTAGATTTGCCAGTGTTTGTCAATTTTGTTAATCTTTAGAAGAACCAGTTTCTTCTCTTGTAATATTCTATTGTTTTTCTGTTTTCAGATTTATTTATTTTTGTTCTAATCTTTACAATTTCTTCTCTTCTGGTGGCTGTTGGTTTATGCTGTTGTTCTTGTTTTAATTGTTGGGCATGTTAAGGTAAGGTATCGATTTTAGTTCTTTTTTGATTTGTGAGTTTATTGCTATAAATTGCTCTCTAGGGGGTGCTTTTGCTGTGTCCCAAAGGTTTTGTATGTTATATTTTCATTCTCATTTATCAAAAGAATTTTAAAAGAATATTTTTTATTTTCAATTACCCATTATTTTGCAAATGAAACATTGTTTATTTCCCATGTGGATATTTTCCTTTGATATCTTATTGTTGGTATCTATTTTTATTGCATTGTGGTCCAAGAAGATACTTTGTAATAGCTCAATGTTTTAAAATTTAAGCCTAACACATGATCTATGCTGGAAAATTTTGTGTATATTGGAAAAGAATGCATATTTTATTCTAGTTGGGTGGAGTCTTCTTTATATGTTAAATTTTTCTTTGTCTTTGTTGAGTTTCTTTGTAGTAGTCATGTTCTTCATTGAGAGTGGCCTATAGTGGGTCATGTGTTGTGCTACTAACTGCAAGGTGAGGATTTCCAAACCACCAGCTACTCAGAAAGAGAAAGATGACACTTTCTACTCCCATAAAGAGTTACATTCCTGGAAACCCACAGGGGCAGTTTCATACTGTCCTTCATGTAACTATGAATCAGAATCGACTCAATGACAATGAGTGTGGATTTTGATCTATTTTGAAGGTCTTTCATTATGTGCATATGTTTAACTGTGGTTATGTCCCGTATTCAACACACCGTTTGATAATTATGCAATGTCTTTCTTTATCTTTTATTGTAGATTTGGCATGATATATCATGCCAAAAATCTTGTATTGTAGATTTGGCATGATCATATCATATCAGATATGATATGAATACTGTCACTCTTCCTTTTTTGATTCCCATTATCTTGGCATCATTTTTTTTCTATCCTTTGATTTGTTTTAACTCTATTTTTGTTTTTCTGTCTAATATGCTTCACTTCTAAGTTGCATATTCATGGGGCCTGTGTACTTATTCATTCTGCTATTTTCAGTTTCTTGACTGGTGTATTCAAATCATTTACATTCATTTTAGCTATTTATAGGTATGAACTTATTGCTCTCATTTTGCTATTTGGGTGTGTGTGGGGGGGGTTGGGGATGGGGGGTGGTCTTGGTGCACTTGTTCCTCACAACGTGCCGTGCTGGGTTTCTTTGGTAAATGGATTTTCTGCTTCTGCTTCTTAATCTGCTGTTGTTCCAGTATTTACTAAGTAAGATTTTGTTTTATGTATTTTTAAATTACATTTCTTTTTTACATTTTTAATTCTTAATTATATTTCTTTTTTAACAGTTTTATTGGCACATAATCCATATATCATACAATTCAATAGTTCAATAATATTAATCAGAGTTGTACAATTATCACCACAATAAATTTTAGATGTTTTTCTTTCTTGAACTCATTGTTATTAGTTCCTCATTCCCCCACTTCTAATTCCCCTGCCATACCCTCAAGAAACCATTAATCCAGTTACTGTCTATAGATTTACTTATCCTGGATTTCATATTAAAACAGAAAACAAAGTCCACGAAAAGTAAACAAAACAACAAAACCAGCAACAATAACAATGTCAAACAGAAAAACCTCATGATTGCGGG
>NW_022103968.1:69331333-69350819 GCF_000313985.2 Echinops telfairi | reverse complement strand
CCCCGTCCATGGACATGTTTCTCTCTGGCACTTAGACTCTTAGCCTGGCCTGTTTGGCTAAGTCTTACTCATCTGTTCCAGCTTTTCCAATTAGTGGGGTGTCCATTGACACCCCATTCCACATGTAAACCTGAGCCAAGCAGGTGGGTGGGTGAACAAACATAAGCCTCCAAGAGGCCCCAGGAGGAAACTGACTCCCCCAGCAAGCCTCCGAGCTGCAAGCCTTTGGCTTTCTCCCTCCCTGGTCCAGGAAATCACTGTGCCAGTCTCTTGGCTGCACTGCTGTCATTTTCCTGATGCCGTTTTTTGTCATATCTTGTCATCTGAAATGCCACATGTCCCTGTCTCCTCAATCAAGGTGGCTCAGTGCAGGAATCTTAGTGCCAAAGGACATGCTCTCCTGTTGGCTCATCTTTCTCGATGATGAGATCCCATCCAGGAAGGGTCTGGGGTAGCTCATTTTAAACCAAAAAAGATGGCAAAACTAACCAAACCCCTCAGTAGGAGCCCATACACATCATTTGCATGGCTCCACCTTCCACTAGGGGGCCACATGCATTATAAAGGACTACAAACACCACATATTTGCATTTTCAGCCATTTGCTGGTAATTTCAAAGATTATTGTTAGAAGTAACTAAGTAATTCACTGCACTAGTCCGGAAGATTTACTCAAATCTGTCCATCATGGGTGACCCTGTTGGTTTTTTAAATACCAGTGGTAGAGCTTCCAGCATCACAGACATACGTCACCACAGAATGACAAGAGAGTCAGATGACTTGTGGGCCAACACATATGCATACACATATAAATCATATATATCAGAAGAGAGGGCACAGGGACTCCAACAATTTTATAAATAATTTTTTTTTAAGATTTAGTCCCCCTCAAATTAAACTAGGGAGGACTCCAGACATGAATCAAAATGAATATGACACAATGTGACATTTCTCATTGTTCTTTCTGTTCTCTTTAGAACTAGTTCACTACCATATAAAATAATAAAGCCATCCTATCATCTGTAAGCTCTGAAATCTAGAGCGAAGACACTGTTTTCATCATCTGTGAACCAATCATGTCTCCTTAAACTGAACAGCAGCATCCCCTTGGATCAAAATAATGTCAAACAAAACATTTTAAAGGTGTAAATTTTATTTATGTAGGATTAGCATAACACTAATGGTGGCAGGAACAACTTTGCATCATCTCATCAGCTCCCTCCATTCCTGAGTGAGCTATTGGAAGTACACTTGGGCACCGCACCTCAGTGCGCAGTTCAGCAAGTGCCAGGAGTTGGCCTCAGGTAAGGAAGGAGAGTAGAATGCTGCTTATACTACAGATAATCTCTCTACCTTAGAGGCAAAAAGAAAGCTGACGCTTTCTATGTTTCACAAACTCACCAAAAACAAATACAGTCATAATTTCTGTGGTTTTGTGGTCCTGGATCCTTGTCCATCATGGATATCACGGGTCATTCAACAAGCAACCATTAACTGGACATATATGCAGGGACTTCCATAGCATGAAGGCAATGGATGGTTGAATTGATTTCACGGAAGGAGTGGGACACCAGTTCAGTGGTGGGAAGCAGTTGCTTCAGTCCATGGCACCACACATCAACCATACATTCAACCAAAACTCATTCTGCTAAGTGCTGGGGACACAAGAGTGAGAAAACTAAAACAAACAAAAATCAGGGTGAATAAAAATTCTGCTTCCACAGCATACAAATTCTAGTGGGGGAGACATTAAAGAAATAAGATAAATATGTGAGATGTTATTGCATTTCAGATACAAATTGTACTAAAAAGGAAAAAAAAATCTGAGAACAGGAAGAGAAAGTGTCAAAAGAAAGAGATGGGTTTTGCATCGCACGCCTCTGTGAAGTGCCTTTGTAGGAAACACCTGGGTCGAGGGGGGAGGGTGCCACCCCCTTATGTACGAAGAGCATGTTGGGCAAGGAGTAGACCAAGGGCACAGCTAGGCAGAGAGACACTTTGTGTGCTTCCTGAATGAGGATAGGAGAGGCCACCTGTGTGACCAGAGCAGAATGAGGGAGTGAAGCATATGAGGTTGGAATGATCATGGAAGATCTTTTATGGTATTCTAAGACCTTGCCTTTTATTCTAAGTAAAATCTAGCAATCAAATAAACACATGTAGGATTTGAGTTTGGGGGCTGGGGGTAAGAGATTTTCCTATGATTTTTTTATCTTGCTCACACCAGACATTTAAAAATAGCTGCTAAATGCTTCTTGTAGGGAATGTGATGCACTCATAATAATAATAATAAAAAAGTGCCTTGGGCTTTCCTACACTGGATACATCAAAGGGTTTTCACTAGTAATTTGGGGAGCAGCTGCCTCTGGGTGCTACTGCTGTGATTTCAAAATAGAATTATCTTGTGCTATGTGATTTCTTGAATCATTAGTTTTCCATTTTCTCTTCCTCTTTTCTTTTCATTCATTTAAAAAAACTTTTTTTAGTCTAGCACTAGACTATGTGAGAAGTCTGAAAAATGGTGGCTTGTGGGCAATTGGATGAAAGAAGCAGTTGCCGACAAGGAGAACACACGGGGGCTCCTCCTTGGGCTCCAAGACCACTGACCGCCTGGCTCTGCTGACTCAATGGGGACAACAATCCAGTCAGGGGTGTTTGGTTTTTCAAAAGAAAAGAAGTATGATAGGGAAAACACGAAACCTGGAGAAAAATGGCGAAAAGGAATCTCTTCCAAATCCAGTGGATAACGTTCTTCAATTTAATTGACCCTTTCAGTCTACTAGTCTTAGAACAAGGGCCTTTCTGCCAAACAGAACATAGCTATTGCCAGAAGCACAGCCATCCTGAACAGAATGAAGCCCTTGTCCCACCCCTTTAATTAGTTGGCTGACAGCAAGCTGAAACTTTTCAAAATTATAATTATCAACAATTCTTACTTACTATGCACTGAGCAGTACTTACCTTTGAAGATTAATAATTTTAGCATTATCAAGAAAAAATAACAAAATTACTTAATTTTCTTCTCAGTCAAAGCTTCAGCTATTTAAAGGAACAGTCTGCAAACCGGGAACAGAGCACATACAACAGATTGTGAGGGACGTTGAATTGTCCTGGATTGTCCTTGTGTGGTGCTCATGGATACAGCAGATAGGCAGGTCTGAAAGCGCAGAATCCCTGGCTCTTGCTCCTCTTTATCTTACCCACGTCTGATGCCAAGGGCACTGCAGACGAGTGGGACTGCCAACGGGGGTGAGCAAGGAAAATATCAGAGGTTCGTATGCTTCTGTTGCATGTTTGACTCCCTGGTTCAGCCACACGGCAACATTTCTAGGTCTACTAAGGAGTATGATTATGATTATATGGTATGGGGTATTAAAATGAATAATAACTAAACAGTTGGGTCTGGACACGAAGTGGAGCAAACAGAAGACAGCGGCACAAGAGGGTGCAGCAGCATCTGAGGGCTTTATTGCATGTAGTCTACCCCTGCAGGTAGTTCAGGCGGTTAAAAGCAACAAACACAGAGAATAAAATATTTCCAGGTTTCAGATTTGGGCCAAGGGGTATCAGGTCTTGACCCCTTTGAAGATTCTCATGCTCTAACCCCGAGAGCAGAAGAATTGAGCGTTCCCAGTGAACACGACCAACTTCCCTCAAAAGGCTCACATTAGGATAGAGTGAGAGGGAAATGTGCAGCAGAACTCAGCATCACAGGAGAGCAGCTTCCGCGCTCATACAGAGATGGGTGGGACCGCCAAGATGATGCTGTGGTTTGTACGTGCCATTGCATCGTTCCAGCTGATCTCAAGAACAGAATGGAACACTGACGACCTTTCCGGTGCCATCCTCAAAATTGTCGAGGAATGGAAACAGGACCATAGAGAGGAAATGGGATAAGTGAAGATACATTGAAGGGATTGCAATTGCAATATCTTAATTAAGCAGGATGTGTATGAATTGTCAAATGTAAAACCTGGAACTGCTTTGAAAGCCTTTACCTAATTCACACTAAAAAGGTAATACAAAAGAAATTTAGCCACACTCCTGGGAAAGAAAATTTGCAAAGGTTTTTCTACCAGTAAATATTTGCTGTTATCCAATACATAACAATCTCATGCATGGAGAACTGTGCTCTATGGGGTTTTAATGGCTGAAAATTCAAAAAGAGATAGCCAGACCTTTCTTCCCAGGGGCCTCTGGGTGGACTTGGACCTCCCACCTTTTGGTTTGTGGGAGAGCACAATAATAAAACCCCATTCAAATACTCCAGTCAACTAATGATTATTTACATCCAATAGCTATTAATAGAGAGAGAGAATTTAATCAAGGTAGAAACCCAGGGCAGAAAAACCTCTTCTTGGTGATTCCTAAGTAACAAAAATGCACCACAGACCTAAACAGGTTCAAAGATAACCTGTTTCCTCATGATGGCCAGCAGTCTGGAAGGGTCTCCCATATTCTACTAGGATAGACTCACCCATCTCTCCTCTTCTCACTAGATTGCTCCCCAAATCTAGGGCTGATATGTCAATTTCTTGATCATTTCCATTTATTTGAGCCCCAGGGATTTTTACTCAGTAGTTTTCTCAGTCTGAATATTGGCCCATAGACTTTGTTACTCCATTTCCTCTTTTAGCTCAAGTATCACCTTCTCAGAGAGGATTTCCTCTTCATTTTCTTTAGGGAAATAAATTCCCATACAATGGCCTCAGGCACTTGCCCACACATATTTTTAGTCTCATCATCGCACTGAGAACTCAACGAAATCATCTTGCTTCACAGTGGTTTATTGTCTCTCCTGATAAATGGCTAAGCATTAGCAGAGCTGATCTTTCCGCCTCTCCCATTCCCTACTATACCCCCAATCAGGAACATTGCATAATCTATAAGATCTCTTGTTCAAAAAGCAAGCGAAAAGTTTTTACTTTCTTCCATGATCACTTCTTCGGTGGTTTTGTTTGTTTGTTTTGTTTTCTTAATCATTTTGTTAGGGGCTTGTACCACTCTTATCACAATCCAAACATAATTCAATTGTGTAAAGCACATTTGTACATTCGCTGCCATCATCATTCTCAAAATATTTGCTTTCTGCTTAAGCCCTTGGTATCAGGTCCTCATTTTCCCCTCCCTGCCAGATCCCCCTGGGTATGAGCTCCTCATTTTCCCCTCCCTCCCTGCCCCACCCATGACCCCTTGATAATTTATAATTTTTTTTTTCATATCTTACACTGTCCGATGTCTCCCTTCACCCACTTTTCTATTGTCTGTCCCCCAGGGAGGGGGTGATATGTAGATCCTTATAATTCGTTCCCCCTTTCTACCCCACCCTCCCTCTATCCTCTTGGTATCACCACTCTCACCACTGGTCCTGAAGGGATCATCTGTCCTAGATTCCCTGTGTTTCCAGTTCCCATCTGTACCAGTGTACATCCTCTGGTCTAGCCGGCTTTGTAAGATAGTGGGGGGGAAGGATGCATTTAAGAACTAAAGGAAAGTTGTATGTTTCATCGTTGCTACACTGCACCCTGACTGGCTGATCTCCTCCCCGTGACCTTACTGTAAGGGGATATGCTTTGGGTCCCCTGTCCACACTACCCCTCATTCATAATGATATGATTTTTTTGTTCTTTGATGCCAAGGTAGTTAGTTTATTGTGCCAACCTGGCCAATAAACACATGTGGGATTAATTGAAGGGCAGAGAATAAATTGTTTGGTGAGCCCTGCCTTTCTAATTCTCAGGTCTCTTGTTTTCTGATGGTTAGACCAGGGTGCAGTTACTTTGCTTGTTCTGTGCCTCAATTTGCAAGCTACACTACCTGTGGGACACCTAACCCATGGACTGTGTTGCTGTAATTTGAGGTTCTTCAAGACCTACTTTGCCACACCATTGGAATTTACATCGCTTGAGCTGGGGACTGTTGGACCCTGTCATCTGGCTGACTGTTGGTGACCTGCCTTGCTGTTTGCTGCCTGTGCCCAGATAGCCTGAAATGCTCTACAGAGGACTACCCAATGGTCCTCAAGACTTGAAGGACTGCCAGTGTCTCACAACTGTCTCACGGGAGTGAATTGCACTGAGACATTTGTACTGCTTTATAATTTAATTAACTGTTTATTTCTTATGTTATATATCTATCTATCTGAATAAATATATATAAAACTATTAGCATTCTGATTTTGTTTCTCTAAAGAACCCTGTCTAAAACAATGCCTGATACCTGATCCCTTCGACCGCTCATGATCACACAGGTTGGTGTGGTGTTTTTATTTGCTTTAATTTTATCCTTTGAGTACAGGACAAGTGTAGCCATACCTCATAACTTGGCATATGATGGGGGGTGGGGGGTGTGAAGGCCCAACTCTCCCTGCACCTGTGTCTAGAGCCCCATCCAGAGCAGAGTATAATATGGATCACGGGAGGTGAGGGAAAAATGGCTAAGAAAGAACCCATTCTGGAGAAGTGGGTAGCCATAGGAAGACTGTCCAAGTCCCATTGTGTTCTCTAATGTACCGTGGGTTATAAGTTGGGCTGTGCACCACAGAATCATTAGTTCAAACCTCCCAGCAACTCCATGGCAGAAAGATGAGGCTTCCTGTTTCTGTAAAGATGCACAGCCTTGGCAAACCAACTGGGGCAACACTATCCTATTGGATTGCTGAGTTGGAGATGATGCCAGTGGGTTTAAGACATGCTCTAATGCCAATGAGACTTCACTTCATCCTTTGCTGTCAAGTTGACCTTGACTCATGGTGACCCCATATGTGTCAGAGGAGAATTATGCTACATAGGGCTTTTAGTGGCTGCTTTTTGAAGCAGATTGTGCCTATGGTGGGAATGAAAATCTATATGTAAGCATCACTTGCACACAGGCGACCATTGAAGACGTGAAACGATAGTGCTCCACACACTGCCACTCAGTCCGTTCTGACTCATAACAACCCTACAGGGCAGGCTAGAACTGTCCCTGTGGGCTTCTGAGACTGTCTTTCTCAGAAGAAAAGTGGCTGGTGGGTTTGAACTACTGGCCATGAGATTCGCAGACACCTGTGTAACCACGATGCTACCAGGTGCTATTTAAAGCAATTTCTCAGCATGAACGAGGAAGATCTGGCAACGCCCCTCCTGTGGTTGGAACTCCAGCTGACGTCCAGGCTGAAGTTATCTGTCAGGGCCAAAAAAATTCAAGGTAAAAACTTCCATAAGTCTGCGACGTCTGCCAAGCTCAGGCTACTTGAAATACTGATCTAACCAGGTTCTTCCTAGAGACAGAGAGATGTCTAGGTAGAGGCAACCCAGAGATATACACTGACTTGTAAATGATGATAAGAGCAATACTTTTATACTGCCTCTTAGTAGTTTAAATTACTTACTCCACTAAACCTCAAGACCACCTCTTAGTCTTTTCCTTCTGTGAGTGGGAAGAGTGGGCCTGGTTCTGAGTCACCCCAAGAGCAGTTAGAATCGACTCTGCATCCGCGCTCCGCGCTCAGTGCTCTTCTCGTCTGGCACACAGACTCTGGCCTGAAATCGGAATCTCGGAACAGTTCTTCTAGATTCTTACATGCAAAGTCAAGAACCCACTTTCTTTAACAGAAGCATATATGTGCACCCAACGCCCGTCGCTCTGAGGATTAATTAATTTCGAAAGCCCCCAAATCCCGAAATTTCAAAGAAAGAAATGATCTTGAGATACTGAAAAGATAGGAATAAGGAATCCCCAGTCTCCTCAGAAAATGTCCTGTGGGAAAACCAGCTGGTTCCCGAGTTGTAGATATCTAGTGTGGGGCTGTGCACACTTTCAAGCCAGACCAAAACTCAAGGCATTCCCCATTGCCAACCCCGTATCATAATCAATGTTGATTGGATGTCTGAATATAATTTGAATGAAAAGCCTTTCAAAGCAAAAAAGTTCTGTTGCCAATAAGTTTAGTCTATATAATCAAATGCATTCTTTCTGGTCCAATCAGCAGAGGCTTGGCAGAATAAAGGTCTTTGGTATGAGCAAAACATTCCCAGCTTAAATCTTACAATTGCCCCTTTGAGGGTCATTTACTCGGCAAGTTTTACAGTGGTGTACTGAAATGAATACTGCCTCTATGCGAAGCAACAGGAGGTCATATTATAATTAGAATGCAATCAGTGGAATTGCTTATGGCTTGGTTTTCTTCCTGAAATCACAATCCATGCCACATCTGCCATTACATTAATATTTTCTGCATTAGTTGAGGAACAGAGGGAGGGGACTCTGCTGGGGGAACCAGTGTCTTTCCACCGAACAGCTGATAGAGTTGTACTTAGCTAGGAGTCCACGTGAGCTAATCATGGTCCAAACAGTTCACCTTTAAAATACCCAAACCATCTGGCAGGCTGTCCCATGATAAATCTCAATGATAAATGTCTCCGTTTTGATGTTACAAAGGAACCGCAGACCTGCTCAGCGCTGGCACAGCTGCAAACATGCTGGCAACAGTAGAATGGAACTCAGATGTCCCCAAGTAGAGAAGGAAATCATTTTGACCTGCGGTGCATAATATATTTAGAGAAAACCTGATTGCAATAAAAAGGTTGGCCTCGTCACCGTTTCTGTTAGAAGAGAGGCAGTGCATACATATATTTATGTTCTAATACATTTAGGTTTGGTGAAACCTCCATTCCCTCCTCCTCTTTTCTGTGTGAACTGCAGAAACCCTCCCACCCCAGCCCTCTGCCACTTGTGAACGACAACGGTCCCCTCTCTCTGATTCTCAGATGTCTGCACCGGAGCTCTTGGGGAGCCCCTGTCTTCAGAATGATTAATCCACTCTTCTCTCAGAGGTCTGTTTGGTTGGGCCCTTGGCCACTGTCAAGAAAGGACACATTGTGACCACAAGCACCAACAGGAGGAGGCACAGCTTCTCTACTCAAGGTTAGATGTGACCTGGTGCGGAAAGGGAATCATCAAATAAATGATGCTGGGTGGTTTTGGAAGGTAGACTTTTATGTCCAGCCAAGCTCCAGAAACAAATTATGGAGTGGTCAGTTGGCCTTATTTATTTCATCTTTTCTTCCACAAAGTTCGGAAATTGATTAAATAGGCATTTGAAGTGTCAAGGGCAAGGCACTAAAATCTCCCCAGGCTAACAGCCCCTCCCCACTTCCCTGGCCAGACATCCTCCATGACCCTTGCTGGCTAAGCCACTCGGATGGAGTGCAGCCGCCTCGCAGAGGGTGGCCAATGAAAAACAGGACCTTGTAGCTGGCGCAAAGTCTCCAGGGAAGCTACCTGAGACCTTGTGGAACTGAGCAAAGCGCAATCTGCTTCTTCACTTGGGTTGGCTGTAGGAGCTTAAGCAATTCCTGCCAATTTACTTTTTAGTCACTAGTGGGGAAGACAGATAGGGAATCTGTCTTCATAAATGGTTTCATAAAAGGACTTTGTGCACATGCTCAAAGGAGCCAGAGACATGCACGGGGAGGGATGAGCCTTCAGCGAAGGGGTTTTCAATATCACCTTCTTTCTAGGTCTCAAGATGAACTGAAAAATAAAATGAGGCACTAAAGTTCATTTCCTTTTGGAAAGTAGAGTTGAGTGGAACAATGGGGCTATTTTGAAACTTGTAGGAGTCTCTAGCAGCAAGAGTCTGCTGTTACTCAGCCTTTCTGGGAAATGAGTGCAAATAAATCCGAGGTAACCATTTTCAACAAAACTTTTAAATATATGTACACTGACAGTCAATTTGTAGGGAAAGACACAATAATTTATTGGCTGTTGGCAGCTCCATTGGAGACGAGTTATCCCATACCTCCTCCGGTGCTCTGTGCCAAACAACACATAGCTGGTTATTTGACTATCTTCTCAAAAGTCAGTTCCAGTGGTTTAGGGAGGAAACGCCCACTGGGTCACTGGCATCCCAGCTCTTTAGTAATTTCTCTGCCTCACAGGCCAGTTCCCTCCAAGTCACTGCCCACTTTCCCCTCAGAAGTGTTTAGAAAGAATCAAGGGAGTTCAGTTAACGTTCCCACAGGTTTCAGAGCGGAGGAGACAAGAGAGAGACAGGACAGCCCTCTATCCTGCTAGGAGCACATTCAAACAGCTACCGCTTGAAGGATCGCATTGTCACTCACCCCCCACCCCCCCATAGAGTCTCACGTTCTTATATCTGATTTATGACGCCTGAGTACCACAGACCCTTTGGTTAGGCCACTATCCAAATTTCTTCTAGGGTTGACCATTTGGGTGCCAAATAGCCCCCAGGGGACAAGAAAAGACAAAGAGTAATGGTGTCCTTATTTCTGCTTCCCACCCTATATTCACACAGTGTTTCTAATTTTGCGTTAATCTTTTGGGACAGGAAATGGAGGCTGTTTCTTTTATCTTGTCTGATTTTTAAAGCAAGACAACTTAGGATTACATTTGCCAGAAAAGCATGTAGATTGAGTAAAAATTCTCATAAACCATGTATTTAGCAATGCTTCTGGGTGGTACAGTTACAGCCATAGCACGTCCCAGTGGTCCCTGAGCACAAGCCTCCTGAATAAGCAGGACCTGGAAGGCTAACAAGAAGAACTGTTGGTCAGGCCATAGGCGTGGGCAACGCTTTCCTTCTGTAGCACTTTCAACATGGCAGCTCCCGGGCCACGCTTCCCATCTGGAACACATGGGGGCCAGGGGAGCCAAAAGCATGGTTGATGGCAAGATGTTAAAGGTTCAATCTCAATGTATTTATCAGACCCAATCTACGCATTAAAATCCAATCTTCTTTTTTCACACAGGCAAAATATTTATGTCAGGGAGCCCTGATCCCCACAATCCTCCCAAAATGTTGCTTACAATTACAACGACTATGCAGTTTATATTTTATTTCCACCAATTCAATTAAACATTATGCTTTCACACCGATTAGGCATATAGTCATTTTCAATTGTCTGTAAAATATCCTAAAATACTCATTCATTCATTTAATGAATAATTATTGACTTATAGGCACCATGCTTTCAAAGAATTTTACAATATAGCTAGAATGGCCTAATTTAAATCTTAGATTACAGGAAAATAACATGGGGATTTGTCCTGAAAACATCCCAGAAAAAAAGAAGGAAAATAATGTATTAGCAAAAGAACAAAAATGACTCTAATTCATGTGACATGGATTCCATATACTTTTGAGAATGCATTTGAATCAGTGACTATGGTCAGTTCTATGAAATGGCACTGCTTGTGGCATCTAAGCAAAGCCAAAACTCCCCTCTGGTGAGCTACATTGCTATTTCATTTTTATCCACAGTGTATGGGTCGAGTGGCAGTGAAGATGTGTTTCCCAAACAGACCCCAGGGGAAGTTCCGACTGAGACAGCTGGATTGTGCATCCAAAGATGCATATGATACAGAAAACCAACAATGATAAGGCAATTATGAAAGCTAGCCAAGGATCCAGTGGGGCAGAATAATTGAGCAGGATCTAGGAAACGTTTGGAGCTGATCAAACCATAGAAATATGGTTTGACAAGTTCAGGTTGGCCCGACTTCACACCAGAGGAGATGCTCTCACTTGCGTCTCCTTAGCTATTCTTCTGTGGTTCTTTATTTTGTCTTGGTGATGTGTATCTATTCATTTTGTCACAGTCACAGGGTGCGCTAGCTGTTACTGGAGAGTTCAGAAGTAGCATGTCTGCAACTCAAAAAACCTACTATTCTTCTTAGATTTACTCTACTTCTGGGAATCAAGCCCACAAGAAAGCATAAAAGAGATGAATCACGTCTCTTTCGTTGTTTGATTTAAATGGTATTTCCTGTGCCATGTGGATAATGCCTAGCCTGTCTTAAGAAATGACAATGGAAGAACCCCCTTGGGAGTATGAGCCTTTATGCCCTTCCGGTGAATAACACATGCCTGGGCATATTATTATTCATCAAGTAGTCAAATGCAAAGGAAAACAGATCAAGGTCAACAGTGATAGCTTTCCTTCCTAAAATTAATAATCACAAGAATGGTAATACTATATTACTGGTAATAGTAATAGAAGGGATGATGGTGGTGGGGATAGTGGTAGTAGCCATAGCAATAATAGTTCCTCTTCTTTTAATTTCCACAAAGAGCTATGCATTCTTCATTATGCTTGGTCACAAGGTCTATATATTTATGGGAACAGCTGTTCATCAAAAATCTGGGGTAGTCAACTCAGAAAAATAACACAGGGAGTCAAACAGTCATAGTCTAAGCTCAGCCTAACCCAGCCAAGGCTGATGTGTTAGTCTGAGTAGACTAGAGAAACAAATCCACAGAAACTCATATGTATGTAAGAGAGAGTTTTATATAAAGGTTAAGTGTACATTAAGTTAGCATCCCAACCCAGTGCTGTCCAAGCCCATAAGTCCTACATTAGCCAATATGTCCGACATCGATCTACACAGTCCTCCTCCATATCTCAAAACACAGGCAATGAAACCCACTGCAGCAGGTAAGCCAAATCAATGAGTGTGTAAGCATCTCAGCACTGCAGGGGTCTCCATGCGGCTGTTCTCCCAGGGCTTCATCAGGGTAGGTCCCTGTGGCTTCTCCTCAGGGATGTCTTGCAGGAAGTGAGCCTTGCCAGCTGAAGCAGGGACTGGATAAGGCAACTGCACCCTGGTCTGACCATCAGAAAGCAAGAGACCCAAGAACTAGAAAAATGAGGCTCACTGAGCCATTTATCCCTCCACCCTTCAATTAATCCCACATGTGTTTATCAGCCAAAGTGGTACAATAAACCTTAACTATTTCAGCTGGACTCTCAATTCTCAGTCATAAACACATTCTTTTCCAACAAGATGTCTGTAAGGAATTTTTATAAGGTTAATTTTCATCTATATGGAGTATCTATTTACTAATTGATAAAATATGGTTGCCAATGAAAAACATAAATATCTGACTATCATACACAGATGAGAATGACATAAAATTTGGACTCCAACTGTCTACTTTTCTGATTTGTTTCTGTCTTCCAAAAGCAGAAATTCTCATAGAATAAAGTGGAATCTTTCCAGTGGTCTACAAATTTGCCTCTCCGAGTGATTAACTAATGGCATTATTGAAATTTCAGTTTCTGAGGATGGCTTTTCAAGGAGAGCACAAACATCAGCTCCTGGCAGCCACATCACATTTAGTAAGGTCCTACTAGTTCTGCTTCTGCTAAGCTATCAGTGGCAAATGTGAGGAGGGTGTGGCCTCTCGGTCTAATCAAACTGGAAAGCCCTCATACAGGTAGAGTTTGTTATGTTGGCCAAAGTAGCCTTGCAATTCCTCATCCATACAATACAGTAAGGTTGCCTATTCTATTCCACCAAGAATTCAGATGGGTTTATCACAGTAATACTGGAGGTCACACTATATAAACTAAGCATATTAATAAAACCATCACCCCCAAAAAAAACACCCCACATTTACGTATAGACAACATTTATTGAGATTGTTCCTAATTGAGTTTTATCCTGTCTAGTGTGTCAATACTACTGCTCAGACTAAGAGATACAAAACCATTCTCAGTTAAGGCCAATTTGAATAGCCCAGACACTAGTTAAGATTTTAAAAATATAATTGCTAGCCAAGTGCCAAGACTTCATGGTGGCTTGTTGATAGCGTTGTTCGGGGTCATGGAATTGGTCCTGACTTATAGCAATGCACGAAAGAGCAAAACACTCGCCCGTGCTGAACCATCCTCACAATTGTTCTGTTTGAGCACATTGGTGCAGTCAATCTGTCAAGCCATCTTATTGATGATTTCTTCTTTTTCGCCAATCCTCTCTTTTGGCAAGAACGGTGCCCTTTGAGGATTGATCTTTCTTTATAAAGTATCAAAGCATTTGAAACAAAGTCTCCCCACCCTTACTTCTAAGGGCCATTCTGACTGTATTTCTTCCAAGACAAATCTGTTTGTTCTGGCTGTGACAGTACGTTCAGCATTCTTTGCCAACACCAGAACTCAAATATATCAGCTCTTCTGTGGTTCTCCTTACTCGTTGTCCATCTGTCACATGCCTATGAGGCAACTGAAAGCGCTCGGGCTTGGGTCAGGCAAACCTTAGTCTTCTGAGTACCATCCTTGCTCCTCAATATGTTAAAGAGGTCTTGTGCAGCAAATTTGCTTAATGCAATTGTTATTTTATTTCTTTACTGCTGCTTCCATGAGCATTGATTATCTAAGAAAAATAAAGTCTTTCACAATTTTATCCCTTTCTCTATTTATCATTATGTTGTCTATTGGATTGGAATTTTGTTTTCTTCACATGGAGCTGAAATCCATACTGAAGCCTATCTTCATCATCAATTGCATCACGTCCTCCACATCCTCAGCAAGCGAGGCTGTGTCAGGTGCCTATCACAGGTGGCTCATAAGCCTTCTTTCAACCGAATTCCATGCTCTCTTCTTACAGTCCAACTGCTTGGATTATTTGCTCAACACACCGACTGAATGCGTGCTGTGAACAGAAACAAACCTGATGAACACCTTTCCTGGTTTTAAAATATGCAGCATTCCCTTGATCTGTTCAAGTGACTGCCTCTTGATCCACATACAGGTTCCACATCAGTGCAATAGAGTGTTTTGGAATGACCCTGCTTTCTTTAGCATGTTTGTTATGACAGTTTGTTATGATCCATAGTTGAATGCCTTTTCAGAGTGAATAAAACACAAGTGTTTTCTTTCTGGTATTCTCTGCTTTCAGCCAAGATCCATCCATCTGACATCAGAAATGATATCCCTCATACCACATCATTTTCTGAATCAAGCTGAGAATTTGGACAACTCTTGAATGATATGATCTTGTAACCATTTTTGAAAATATTTAGCAAAGATTTACTTGCATGTGATAGTAGTTATACTGTTTGATCATTTCCACATTCTGTTGGGCCACCTTTCTTTGGAATGGGCACAGAGATGTAGCTCTTCTAGTCAATTGGCCAGATAACTGTCTTCCCGATATAGTCGATTTGACTTCTGTGCATTCCATCTGGTGAAATCCATGTGTACAATAGCCATTTATGTTGCTGAAAGAAAAAGCATTTGCAAAGAAGAAATCATTGGTCTTGCAAAAGTCCATCATGTGATCTCCAGAATTTTATGATGTGCCTTCTATTGCCAAGGCCACATTTTCCAACTATCAATCCTTCTTCTATATTCCCAACTTTCACATTCTAGTGACAAGTAATTATTAATGCATCTTGATTTCATGCTTGCTCAATTTCAGACTGAAGAAATTGGTATGTTTCTTCAATTTTTTCATCACTAGCTTTAGTGATTGGGATGTAAATTTAAGTCATGTTGTATTGACTGCAGGTGCCTGGGTGGTGTGGCCGTTACAAATTAAGTTGTTAACCCAAAGGTCAGCAATTCTAAACCAGCAGCTGCTCCAAGAAAGAAATAAGCAGCTTTCTTCTCCCGTCAAGAGTTATTTCCTTGGAAACTCAAAAGGGCACCTCTACCCTGGCCTATAAGGTTGCTATGAGTCAGAGTCTTTTGGGGAACATGGAGTGGGGATGGGGGTTATCAACTGGATTTACTTGTAAGCATATTACAAACCACCATTGCATTGCAAGTTAAATCTTAAATGCTTTGTTTACAAGTGACACAATTCCACATGAATTTGTCATTCTGAGCATAGTAAAGCCTATGATTATCCAACTAATCCTTGGCCAGTACCAGGCCATTCCAGCACACTAATGTCTAGGATATCGACCTTTAAGCATTCTATTTCATTTTGGTCAAGTCCTAATTTTCTTAAAGTCCTATATCATACATTTCATATTCTAATTATTAATTGCTATTTACAGCTGTCTCTGCTTATTTTGAGTCATGCTCCATCAGCAAATATAGATTCCAAGTGCTTTGGCTCATCCTTTTTGTTAAATTTCAGTCTACTTTGAAGAGAGCTTTCACTCAGCTGTATTTTGAGTACTTTTCAACATTAGTTGCACATCTTCTGGAACTCGATCTGGTTCTAGCTGATTATGTTCGCTAATAGTTCTATGACTATCCGAGCCCTCTATCTGCTCTTATTCCGGAAGCTCTGCTGACAGTTGTTCACCACGGGTGACCTTGCTGCTATTTGATATACCGAAGGAACAGCTTCCATCGCCGTAGGAACACACAAGCGGCCACAGTATGACAAACGAACAGAGGCGTAGTCGTTATGGTTGTATGAAAATCTAAAACCAACCTCACCACCATTGAGTAGTGACCCTAAAGGACAGGGTATACCTGGCCCTGGGAGTTTTCAAGACTGGAATTCTTTACGAGAGTTTACAGGCAGGCAAGATTTGTGTAGATCTAGACGTGAACAAAGTATTTTATTACCCGATCTCCTATCTATTAACATGGAAAATTTCTGGTGACTACAAAAGGTTGGGTTCTATGAAAGACATGAGCAATAAGATCAGGAACCAGATTTATCCAAAGGGTTTTAATAATTTTTTTTTACAGAAAAAAAAAGAGTGGACTGTATTTGTAGTTTTCTCATTGTTATATCTCAAGCTGAATAAAATCACTAATGAAGAATAGTTTTCACTACCAAAATTTAACCTAACCCTTCATTTAATTTGCCTAGCTTTCCATCCTAAGTATGGATTCGGTGAAGTATAAACTATATTTACCAGACATAATGGATCTTAGCAGATCCGAAAATTGCAGTTTGTTCTCCATTATATATACACCACCAGTGGAGAAAATGTTACCAGGTTTTCCAATAAAATAAATAGGATATCCTCAGTGTTCCTGCAGGCAGTAACACCGACATCCCTTCTGGTCTTCCAATACAATTATAGCATGCTCATCAAAGAGGGGGTGCCAAATGAATCCACCCATTTCTCTGCAGCTAGCTGCACTCCAGGAGTTAATGAAAATCTATCTTTTCTTCATTAAGCTTTAATTGTAATACGGGGAGAAGGGTGCTCCTTCCCAGATCCCTGGTTTCATAACATTCTGGGAATGCTATATTTCTGCCAATTTCTATCTTGAGCATAAATGACCTCTGTGGAATACCAATTCAAAATGAAATCCTTTTCATGTTTTCCAAATCCTGGATAGCTTCATCCAAGGATGATGTCACTGCAATATAGAAAGTGTTTCCCTTGAGTGGGAGCTTTTAAAATGCTATGACGGTCACCTATTGAAAATGCCTGTTTCCTTTCCCAGAGCCTAGAATACGGAATATCTCAATGGAATATCCAGACACCAAAATGGAACCTATAATCTCTACTGAATCCTTCTCATATGCCCATTTAGGTTCATGTATCAATGCATGTTACTAGTATCCAGAGATAATATGCAAAAGATTAATAATCACCTGGAGAGGAGGCCTGACCAGTAAGAATGACACTGGCCTCAGAGCTGGAGCAAGATTCTAACATCTTTCCTGTGACCCCAACTATGCCCTTCACTAGCGATGGTTACAGTGTACTGTACATTCACCAGGAAGAAGTCAAAGGTTGAAGTGAGGTAGCATAAAGGAGACTCAAGAGAGAGAAACAGAATTAACTCGGTGTTTTAACAATCAGATGCAAACTGGCTGAATATCAGCCTTGGTACCATGATCCACTCAATGGGAAATATGTTTTACCTTTCAGTCCTGCTTCCTCTGCTATCCCATCATGATCAAATCTTTCAATTCTATACCCTAACTTTGTCAACTTGTTTTGTTTACCACTCTTAGTGCCAGTCATATTATTTTAGTTGGCAGCATTATAATCTCCTGGCTGAATGAATGTACCAACTTCTGTCTTATATCCCTGTCTCCAGTCTTGCCCTACTTATCATCAGAAGAATGAATCTAAACAGTCACCACATAAAAACGAATTGGCTGACATTCGACCAGTTCAAGTGGTAGTGTATTATTAAGAATTGATGGTACTTAAAAAATAAGTCCAAGTTGTATTGAAAGCAGTATCAAAGCACAAGACCCCAAGAATTAGTTGGAAACCAATTGAATATTTCAATAAACTGAAGCAGCACTGGAAGCACTCACTAGTTTATGTCAAGATATTTGAAAGATAGCTACTTGGCCAACCAACTAGAAGAAATCCATATTTGTACCCATTCCAAAGAAATGTGGCCCATAAATTTGAGCCTAATTTACATGAGCATATAGAATAAGAGGTATCTTGCTGACATTAGATGGATCTTGGCTAAATTTATATAATATTAGAAATATATTTGCCTATGTTTTACTAACTATGTGAAGGCATTCAACTGTGTGGTTCATAGAAAACTATGAATAACATTGCAAAGAAAGGGAATTCTAAAACACTTGCAGGACCTGTGCATAGACTAAGAGGCAGTTATTTAAATAGAATGGGAGAATAGTACATGATTTAAGATCACGAAAGGTATGTGTCACGATTGTATCATTTCACCATAGTTATTCAATCTGTATGCGGAGTAAATAATCAAGAAACTGGACTAGATGAATAAAAGGCAGCTTTGGGTTCAGAGGAAGGTTTGTTAATAGCCAGAGGTGCAGATGGCACACCTTGCATATTGAAAATGAAGAAGATCCAATGCACTTCCAGTTGCAGCTCAAATATTATAACCTTCAGTTCATATGGATTATACCACAGGTGAAGAAAACAGAAATCTTTACACCTGAACCAATAAATACATTATGATAGATGGAAAAAATATAGAGGTTGTCAACGATTTCCTTTCACTTGGATCTATGGTCTTGGAAACAGTAATCAAGAAATCAAGCCACTGGGCAAATCTATGTAAAACCTATTTAAAATATTGAAGAGTGAGGATGTAACTTTTCAGTCTATGGTAGGCATGACCAAAGTCATGGCATTCTCAATTGTCTTCCATGCATGTGAAAATCGAAGGATAAATAAGGAAGAATTGATGAATTTGAATTATGATGTGGGTGGAGCGCATAGACAACACGGTGAACTGCCAGAAGAACAAACAAATCTGTCTTGGAAGAAGTACAGCCAGAAGAGAGGAGTCGGTGACAAAGGACATGGTGTCCACAAAAGAGAAGAAGGTCCTTAAGGAGTTGGAAGGACACAGACAGCAACTGCAAGGGGACACTCCAAACAGCACTGCTTGTGAGGATGGTGCAGAACCAGCCAGTGTTTTGTGCCGTTTCACCTGAGTAGCAAACAAGTCAGAACTAACTCAACAGCATCTAACAAGAATGCGGCTTAGGTTTTCATATACATTTTTGGCTACATCTTTGATTGTGGGATTCCTAAATTAGAATTGTTAAACCAAAGAATAGGCACCACACTATTATAGTGAGAACAAAATCTTCAAAATTGCTTTCTTGAAATACTTAAAAAAATTACTTTTGGAAGTAAGACATAAGAAAGAAAATATCACCAAATTAACAGTCACTAAGTACTACCACTTATTTTTAAACAAACTTTTGTGATTTTTATTTATAACATTTCTTTTCTTTTTCTATTTTTTATTTTTTAATCATTTTAGTAGGGGCTCCTACAACTCTTAACACAAGCCATACATACATCAATTGTGTAAAGC
>NW_022103968.1:69324058-69330250 GCF_000313985.2 Echinops telfairi | reverse complement strand
TGTAGATACTGATATTTATGTGGCTCCATAAACTTTCTATGATCATTTGCATTTCTAATTTTCCCTAATCATTTCCTTTATTTATTTTTCACTACTGAATTTTTTGGTAGAACTCATAAAACTTCCTATAGCAGGGAGATTACTTCTTAAATTTTCTTTGAAAATATTATCTCCTATTTAATCCTCTTAATCTTTTGTGTATTATATAGATAGGATATGTGTGGTAATAATTCATTTTATGGGAATTTGATATTTTACCTTTTTTGACTAATTAACATAATGGCACTATTCAAAATCTATAGCAAATTTCAAATATGGGATGTGAAGTTTAGGGATGATTGACATATAACACATATCAAGTTAATATAATCATTCAAAATTATTTTCTTATTATTAAACAAGATTTGAAGAATGTCACCATTTTATAACCAAGTGGTCAAAGTTCTTTGTCATTTTCTTTGCCTCTTTAGTTTTAACTAATTGTATCACATACTTGCTAGATGAAATTTTCGAAGATGCATCTGCTGTTACTTAAAGATCTAGGGTACAGTATTCCCAGCTAATATTTACTGAGGACTTATTCTGGTAGCTCTGGAGATATTAAGACACAGCAGGCATAGTTCCTGACCATTAACTCCTAAATGTCAATTTCAAAAAACAGAATGTTTATATATGAAATAATAATCTTAATTTTAAGAAAAGAAGAGGGAAGACTATGGAAAGTCAAGGGAGGAAGAGTTCATTCTGGGAAATGAAGATAAGGAAAATGAACTAGATATATAGGAAAATACATGGGTTAAAGACCAGGAAACTTCCTAGAATTATAAGGTTTGTTTAGTGACTATGGGAATAAAATATCTTCTTTTTCTAAATGATCATTAGATAGTCAAATTCACTTTCGTTGTTTGAATAATCACCAATTCATAGAAATTTGAAGGGGGAAGTTGGTTCTGATGTTATTTAGTTCAACCCTTTCATTTATTTTAGAGATCAGAAACTCAGGATAAAGGGAAGAGCAGGGCTTATTTGTAAATTTAAGGTACAAACCCACCTCTCTAACTTTACACACTGTCAGAGGCTGCTAGGGCACTAGTGAGTGGTAAGGGATTCAATAAAGATGACTAGGAGCAGTACTACAGAAATTGGTAGGCACTTAGTTTTTAAGTTCTTCTAGAATGTTTAAAAAGCACCAACTGAATACAGTTTATTAAGTTGCTGCAGGAAACTAAAAGCAAAATAAAAACTCAGGTATAGCAGAGCCATAAATTGAGGAATTTAGGCATTTCTCCTCAGGCAACTGAAAGCCAATTCCGCATTTCCTCTTACTTGCTGACAGCCTCTTGGGCATTCAAATAGGAAAGAGCTGAAAACCAGGATTTCTGGTCCAATCTCAGACTGGACAACATGTAATAGCCTAAGTAGATTAATAATATTCTTGCTTTTGGTATTTTACCTTTCAACACCTTTCACCATAAGCTCTGCCTGTACTTGATCTACAGAGAGGATGAATGTTGAAGCATCTTTTATCAGACTTACTTTCATTTAGCACTCCATCTGAACTGACAACCCAATTTAAGTCCCAATTAATCAGTTAGAATGTATTGACTGTTAACATATTACCAACACTAGCAGAGATCTGCAAGAACTATACATGTAGAACATGTTCGCTCTCTCAAAGAAGAGTAAATATGGATTTTCCATATTAATATACATGGAATAAATACAGATCCCAACAAAATCATTGTCACCCTCATTGTAGAAAGCCCAGATTCTACATGTTAAAGGAGTGGAAAGTGATTAGGTTAGAGAAACCTCAGTGGAGGGTGGGGTCAGGGTATCATGATAAGCATCAACAGATACACAGAAAAGAGGGTAGGAAAAGACCAGAGGGGAGAGAGTTCTAGAATAAATAATAATGAGCAAAGATGAAGCACACATGTACAAAAATGAGGAGCGCCTTATTGGGGGATGTATGGGCGGAACAGTAAGAAATCCTATTGGCTAGAAAATAATACTGATGGTTAGAGAGATCTGCCTATAACAACAGATGTAAAAAATTTTTAGAAAAGTTTTCAACTGCACCTCTTTTAAATTTAATTAACTCATTTGGATGGCCCAAATGTGATTTCTTGTTAAGGCATATGGTGGGCACTGAGCAAATGAACAAATAAATCAGTTAATAGACAAACAAATAAGAGTGAATTATACTTAAGGTACATGGATCCAAGCACAATTTTTAGGTATATGAAAAATATCATACATCTTATAGCAAATGACATGAGATCTCAGCCAGAAATCCACTGAACAAGGTAATATTAGCTAATGTATTCAGCCAGAATTATTGAACACATGCTATAGATACAATGTCACAAGAAATAAGGATGGAGAAGGACCTTTGCCCTACCAGAGTTTATAATGTAGTGTGGTCAGAAGTAGTGTAGCCAGAAATAAAGAGCAATTTAATGAATTAAAAAAATAATAATCTCAGCTGTCAATGAGAGTTAAAAAATATTTATACAAAGAGACATAATGTAAAGTGACTGATTGGTGAGTTGGTTCAGACTATATCAATCTAAGTGGGTCAGGAAGAGACCTCTGAGAAGGTGTCCTTAGAGGTGAGGGCCCAGTGACAAAGAGAAACCAGCCTCACAAGCACTGGGAGCAGAGACTTCCAAAAAGGGTCCATCACCCTTATGTGAAGAGACATTGGTGTCTTCAAGGAACAGAGAAGCGGCGCTGCATCTGAAGTGTGCTGCAGGCCTGGACAACAGGGGGGAGGGATGGGGACAGGTGTAAGGAGCTGGGGCATTGCATACAGGAGTAGAATGTCCTGAGGAGATCATCAGCTTAGAGCCCAAGTACCAGCCGATGTAATTACCAACAAAGCAGAAAGCAAGTTCAACACCACAGGCACTACCTGTTTTAGAATACCTGTTTTCATCCAGTTATATGAGGCAGATTCAAAAGTTTGTGGAAAAATTCATTATCTAGAATTCATTTTTTTTCCCTTGGAGTTTCTAAGGCTCCCTCATATCTTCCAGGCTGGAGACAGAGCTCCAACTTCAGATCAGTCCTCAGAGTCCTAGAACCAGCCTCTGCTTTATCAGTAGTCAGAGCTGTAAGGTACAGACCCAGGATTTATAAAGATGGCAACTTCTTGTAGAGCAGCTCCAGGCTTGGGAAGAACTGATTGCAGAAATTTCCCCTGCAGATGTGCTTTGAGGGGAGAAAGTCACTTTTTCCTCAGAGGACAAAACAGTGCTTTGAATTTCAAAGGCGGATACTCCAGAGACCCACCAGACTCACCCCACAAACATGTTTGATGAATTACCATGGCAGGCATCAACTTAGCAGATTAATGACCATAAGGAGTTTAGTTTATGTCTCGATGGAAGAGAATAAATTTTCTCTTGGCTTTGGGAATCTGAGGAATTGAGAAACCAATCTAACCACAGTACTTCTCCCTTCATTCACAAAGCTTTGCCATGGATCATTTACTTTCTACATTCCCTTTCAGCAGGTTTTCATAAATTTAAGCAAAACAGACAGCATGTCTGACTCTGTTTCTTCTGCAATCTGATGGTTACCAAATGATTAGAAATTGTCTTTGGGTTGGGATCCTCGGTGGAAAATCCTTGAGGTTTGCTGTGAAATTCATTCTCAACTCATAATTCAACTAGACATGGCCTGGCTAGTTTTCCAGCTTTAGACCAGGCAGTTAAAAAGTACTGACAACAAATTAAAAATGTATCATAGGTCCAAAACCCCATTCCTGAAAGTGAGTGTGACTTACGCAACGCAGTGTCCCTACTCAGTAGTAAGATACTACTGAGATCTGAGGAGAGGAATCTAAGTTATGATTATTTTTTCTGTTCTCCCTTATTTTTCCATCTCCGCAAGGCATTGTGATGTCTTGTTACATTTTGAAAATTGTCTCTGCCTACAGTCATATTTTTTCTAATTATTTTATTCGGGGCTCCTACAATTCTTATCACAATCCATACATACATCCATTGTATCAAACACATATGTACATTTGTTGCCCTCATCATTCTAAAAAATGTGCCTTCTACCTTAGCCCTTAATATCAGTTGCTCATTTTCCCCCTCCCTCATGAACCCTTCATAATTCACAAATTATTATAGTTTTGTCATAAGTTACACTGTCAACATCTCCCTCTGCCCTTTTCTCTGCTGTCCATCCCTCAAGGTGGAGGCTATATGTAGATTCTTGTAATCGGTTCCCCCTTTCTACCCCACATTCCCTCCACCCTCCAGGCATCGCCCCTCTCACCACTGGTCCTGAATAAGTCATCTATCCTGGATTCCCTGTGTTTCCAGTTGCTATCTGTACCAATGTACATCCTCTGGTCTAGCCAGATTTGTAAGGTAGAATTGGGATCGTGATAGTGTGGTGGGGAGGGGGCGAGGAAGCGTTTAAGAACTAGAGGAAAATTATATGTTTCAGTGTTGCTACCCTGCACCCTGATTGGCTCATCTCCTCCCCAGAGCCCTTCAGTAAGGAGGTGTTCAGTTGCCTACTGATGGATTTTGAGTCTCTACTCTACACTCACCCACCTTTACAATGCTATGGTTTTTTGTTCTTTGACACTTGATAGCTGATCCCTTCGACAGCTCATGGTCACACATGCTGGCATGCTTCTTCCATGTGAGCTTTGTTGCTTCTGAGCTAGTTGGCCGCTTGTTTATCTTCACACCTTTAAAACCCCAGATGCTATATCTTTTGATAGCCGGGTACCATCAGCTTTCTTCACCACCTTTGCTTATGCACATGTTTTTCTTCAGTGATCATATCATGAAGGTGGGCACCCACTGATCTACATTCATATTTTTAAAATACTTTTATTGGGGGATCTTACATCTCTTATCACAATCCATACATTCATCCAGTGTGGCAAGCACACTTTCATATATGCCGCCATCATCATTTTCAAAGCATTCTGTTCCCATTTGAGCCCCAGATGTCATCTCCCATTTCTTCCCCCTACATCCCTCACAAACATTTGATAAGTTATAGATTATTATTTCCATATCTTAGATCATAATTCATCACCCCTCATCCATTTTTCCATTATTTTTCTCTCTGGGAGGGGGTTCTAGGATGATCCTTGTGATCAATTCTCCCTTTCTTCCCCCATGCTGCCTTAATCCCCCTGATATCTCTACTCTCATTGTTGGCCCTGAAAGATTTATCTATTCTACACTCATATTTTATATGAGCCATCATTTATATGGACCAATCAATCTTTTTCCTTGAATAATCAGAGGTTTTCCAGTGTTGTTTTAGGTTTTTCTTGGTATTTCAAGAGAAAAATAAAGTATGTCCTTTATTTCACAACGTACAGCAAGAGAGTATTTGAAACTTCATAGAAAATGGTACCTGAGTAGTAAGGCTTGTGGTATAGATATGTGTGTGATTAGAAATGGTCTATAGAAGGTTTCAGTAAGCAGACAGGATTTGCTTACTGAAGATGGGGTTGGGTCTTAAAGAAAGTATAACAATAATGCAGGATCCCAAGAACTAGAGGAACAAGATATTCAGCTCTAAATACAATGACATGGACGTGAGGATGGGGACGTAGGTTATGGCTTCCATGTGCAAAATAATAAAGGGATACACTATGAGGGCTTTAAACATCAGAAATAATATTTCAAGGTAGGTCTCTTATGGGTTCTTGAAAGTCAATAGATGGGATGGAGGATGGATAAAATATAAGTTTCATTTTCTAATTGTTTGTAATATATTTTAAAAGATGTTGCAATCCCCAGGCAGCTATGGAATTTGTGTGAATAGTGTACATTATTGGCAATATATATGACTAACTTTTATTCTACTTTGGCCTTTCATAAGAGCTTGTAAAGCATGATATGCTTCCCTTTTTTCAGTTGGTACAAAAAACAAAAAGCACAGTTTATTTCAAATCAATGGTATTTTCAATGACATATAAATGGCAAATAATTGTAGAATTTTTACCCCTACTCTCACATGTAACTTATAAAGGTAACAAAAAGATAACTCTTATTATAAACAATTATTTGTACTAGGCCAAAGGCAATTATTGAAAATAGGTGTGCTTCCCTGTCTTAATATAAGATAGATTGTGCAAAGCACACTGGCGGCAAGTAAGTGACCAAATCTTAGAGATTCAACCAACAGTACAGCCATACCACA
>NW_022103968.1:69317107-69323111 GCF_000313985.2 Echinops telfairi | reverse complement strand
GTTTTGCTTCATGGAGTCCCACATCATTCTCAGGCTTAATTCAGATTCTCTTGCTTTTTGGTTTGATTGTTTCTCTCATTTGCTGAATTCATCTCAGTTATCTTTGAGATCGCTGATTTGGTTTTCCATTTCTTCAATTCTGTTGCATCCTTCACCCTTTTCTCTATTTCTGAAATATCGTTCCTTAACTTCTGGGTTTCCCTTCAGTGTGAGGATTCAAGTATCTCAATTTTTTCTTCACTTTTCAGGATTGATCACCTAATTTCTTGTATGGCCCTAAAAATATTCTTAGGCAGTTTTTTCTTTGTCAAGGCTGTTTCTTCTTTGTAAACCTTTGGGGTTGAGTAACCTTCAGTAATTGATTGTTGTTTCTCTAGATATTTTTACAGTAGCTGCTGATTTGGCTGCTGTGTGCATTGCATCTTGTTGAGCTGAAGGTGGTACATAGTGTTCTGGGATGTGGAGAGGGGCTGGCTCTTTAGGTAGGGAAGGATCTGGTAGGTGCTGGAAAACATATGGCGTGTAGATGAGGAGGGAGTGTTAGTTTAGTGAGTAGGAGGAATAGCATATAGGAGTTCGGGAGTAGGTTTGAAGTGGTGGTATTAATCACAGGATACCTTCTGGTTAAGTGTAGTACTTTTTAATGCATTGGAGAAGAGGGTTATGGGAAATGCAATTTTACTTGGGAAGTTAAAGGAGAGTGTGTGTTACTGAGGTGGAGGGAACAAGGTCCAGGGGAAGTGTATATTGAATAGAATCCTTATTGACCCTGTATATTATGTAGGAAGAGTGCAGTCCTTCCATTATTGTGTTTGTAACTGTGAATTCCTGCCCAACTCAGAACTATCCTCTGCTTACATGTGGTCCTAGGGTGAAAATGAGCTATTTTAATGGATGGCCCAGGAAAAAGGGGTTTTCAATCAGAGGGTGATCTGCCTAAGGATGTTGGGCCACAGTTCCACAGGCTATTAAGCCTGCAGCGAGAAAGGCACAGAGAAAGCTGGAAATGTCAGGTTTCATTTCCTCTGGCAGGGTAAGGAGTTTGTGTCCCTTTTACAAAAGAAAATAGGAACAAATCTAACAACCTCCAGGAGCCTGCTGTGCTGTGGGTTTCAGGGTTTCAGCCAGCCTCTGTCTCCCTAGTACCAGATGTCTCTCCAACTAGCTGGGGCTATCTATCCTGCCTCCAGGGGAGGGAACTCTGCCTTGGCTAGAGATTATCCCAATAGGAACTCTCCTCCATGGGCTACCTTGGATTCCAGTGTCCAGGACCTCCATGAGTCTGTGCAGGGATCCATGGGATGCCCCCAAAGGGTAGACTGTCCTGGACCACTCCTTACCCCCCATGGTGGTGAACCAACCAACAGGGGCTGGGGATGAGAAGGGAAAGAGGCTGGAGATTGCCGCCCCACAAACAAGAGAGGCAAAACGTAGGGGTGTGCTGTGAAAAGGGAATGTGCCCATGACGGACACAGCTCTACGCTCAGTGGAAGAACTGACAAAAGAACCCTGACGTGCTGTGAGACCATCCTGGCTCCCCAACTTGGCCTCCTCACCTATAAATCTGGGGATGACACAGTGAGCTCTTCACGTGGGTGGTCTTAGATCAACACTGTCTTCCCAGAGTCCTCATGATATCCCTTCGGTGACTCCTTTCTGCTCTTCTCCGTAGAGTGTGTGCTACTCAATTGCCCTCCAAGTCCACTGGCCTTGTCTCTGCTGCAGCTCTAGCTGCTCCACTGGCACTCTGTCTCCTCCAATTTCTACCAGTTTTTTATTGGAAACTTAGATTTTATAGGCTACATTATTCTGTATCTTGAGAGACAGAAATATAACACTTAAAAATACAATACAATAGGATTAATTAAAAATACAATATAATAGGATTAATTTTTAAAATATATTATCAATATCTAACAAAAATATCCATAACATGCTTCTTTCTATTTCTGGGTAAAGTAGAATGTTTTCACTCTTTCTGTTTCCTTTTTTGTAATACTTCTGCAAACTTCTTGCAACCTTTAAGACAGCCTTGTTTTCTTTTGTTGTTGTTGTTGTTAGTTGCCATCAACTTGCACCAGGGTAACCCCCCACCCCCCACCCCAAGTGTGTACAGAGAACTGCTTTGTGACCTTTTGATAGTAGGTCACAGTCAAATGCAAGGCTCTTTTTGACTTGGATCTCTGCTTTGATCAAATTCAAGTTATACTGATTCACAGTATCAGCCAGTGTGATGACATTAAGCTAAATGCCCTCTCAATAAAAGCATGAGGGAGGGGGGAAGCGGGAGGGAGGGGAAAAAATGAGGAGCAGAGAAAAGTCTTTTAAAGCAAGAAGAAAGATGTGAGCTTGTGAAGTCAAAGTTGGATTCTAAATGAGTGATAGTATTCGTAAGAAAACCGAGATAGATCGATTTACTTTAACTGCCCTTTCATGGTAACATCTTTTGTTATGTTTTGAAGTGGTCTTATTCCCAAAATAGAGTCCTTTTTGGCTGCATTGGTTTTTGTCATAATCCACATAGAGCATCAGTCACAGGTGCAGTCATCGTATCTGTTTCTAGGATCTGATGGGCTCCTCAACGATAATTTGGAAAACATCACATGCAAAACATGTAAATCCTTTTCTCCATATTCATCGTCAATGTAATGACAAATTAGGGAAGGATATTTTTCTTGTCCTATTTTTAAAAAATATGATTTTTCAGTAGGCCAACATCATACCACCTTTCCTATGGGCAGGACTGATGATAGGCATTTTGTAGGCACTTAGCTGAAAAGGCTAGTCTTCCATTTCTGGAAAATCAAAATACATCAATTAGTGTTTCTGAATTTTTTGAGAAAATGGGAAATTTTATTATGAAGGCCTCACTATCACAGGTAAGTAAATTATGCCTGTTTTTAGCTGTGTTCTGAATAAACTTTTCAGGATATTTAGCACATAAAGCTTTTTAATGATTTTAGGTAAGAAATTTATACATCAAATGGAATTTTCCAAAATTTATGTTTATGCTTTCTGCCAAATATGCAAATACATAAGTAAAGTCTACTTTGGATTTATGTAAGATATCATTTTATTTGGATTATGCTTCTTTTAGTTTCATTTAAATCACTGTGGAAATCCAGAAGACCATTTGAACTCTCAGCTTTCAAGTCAAAAAGGGAGAGCTAAAGGGTCTCTCTTTGCTGCTGTTGTCATTTACTGTATCACAGAAAAGAAAGCATGATTTACATAAGATCTGATGGAATCAGCCCTTTTAATGAGCTTACTTTATGAAATCATATTAAAACCATTAACTCAAAACAAGATTAAATATTGAACTCGCCATATCTTGACACAAAACACACCTGCTAATGTAGATGTTCAAAGATAGATGGGTTGCTATACTCATAATCACAATGTACTTTAGCTGTACACTTGCTGCATCAACTAGAGTGATATAATGGATAAGCCACTAGTGTGAACTGCAAGTCAGGGCTGCCAACACGAGGGTGAAAACCAGAGGCAGTGACCATGGCAGGTGGGTAATCTAGGCTGCGAGTTTGTGCATCTCGGGAAGAGGTTCCTTGGGTGGTGTCACTCTCAGTGCTACAATCAGGACAATCACAGGCAAACTGGGATAACTGGTCACCTCCTCACCTGGGAGACTACATTCATATTCAGTATATGTATCCACAAAGTTTGAAACAGAAAATAACTATGATTAATGTATTCTTGAGATATAAAGGCTAGAATGGGCTATTTACTCAGAAATTCATCTGGAAAATAATGACCTATATTTGAAAATGAACAGAAACTTGTCTATCTGAGAATGGATCAATTGTATCTGACTAAATATGGGGGCCTTTAGGGTCACTGTAAATCAATAGGATTGATGATTATGACTGTTAACATATAGGAAGAACAAAGTCAGGAACAATAAGCATAATCCACTATGCTTATAAAACCCCATCAATTTATGACCCATTAAAGTTCAAACTCACAAAGTCCAATTTGAATGACAGGTTACCTATCCAAATCTTATTTTTGTGTGTGTAGTCTAAGTATGAATATACTTTACCAGTGTGACAAGTGTGTTCATGATATCCCTTCTCCCCAAAATATATTCAGTATTGATTGCTGTTTTTAAAACAGATACTCAGGTGAGAAGAATCATTTCTATCATTAAGAAATGAACTTTTCATTTAGGCAAACTTGGGAGAAATCGATGCACCTACTTGGCTAAAGGCAATGGAATATCACCAGAGATTCCTTCCTCTCTAAGAGAGTTTCCTTTAAGGACAGAAGTAGAGCTAGTCCTGTTGAGTGGGGTTTACAGGGTAGAGGTGAGGAAAAGAACAAAAGTTGAATTCATCCCTCCCTGTAACAATAAATGAATACATTCTTAAAGGTCTAATTGCTTTCTGTAAAGTAGTGGAGGACAAGTCTATCTACTAATGATTTTGAGTTCACAGCAAATTACCTTTCCATGACACTCATGTCCAGCATCTCAATGGATAGATTCCTATGAGGTAGCTAATAAGTTTAATTATTCCCACTTTACAAAAGAAAACAATGAGAAGGAATCTATGGCTTGGCTTACCAAAGTCAAAAATGGTAAGCACTGGGAGATTTATGTTTCAGAACTCTTTCTTCAAAACCCCTACTAAAGTGATTTTTCCTACATTATATGCTATTTCCTTTTAAGTACAGGGTGAGAGGTCACTTGCAAACACTAAAATCCATTTCTCTAACATGACTAGAAATGACTTCTCAGTGAATAAAACTGAAATAACTTACAGCTGTTCGGCAAGGTTTTTAGATAGCAACATCAGCTTTGAAATAAAGTCAAGAGCAGCATGAAGTGGTTTGACCCAAGGCAGAGTAGATTAAAACCCTGCTACAAACAGAGACGGCCTCTTTATAACTGGATAGATTTTGTTTTCTTTCCCTATTTTGAGAAGAGTCCCTTTGATTACTTCGAAACAAATACAATATTGTGTACAAAGAATATTTTTGGCATAAAGCACAGAACCTATCGCCACATTTTTTTCAATTGGCACAAAATCTAAGAACAGCCTCAATGTACAAACGATTTGCAGTCTATTTAACACCCTGGTTATTTATTTCGATGAGACTTCATTATTGCTCTTTATCCTAAATTATAGGTCTACCCCTGACTCTCTCTCCCTCAATTCTGGAAAGCTCCAAAACATAATTCTTTATTCCCAAATAATCTTCAGTACATTATCAATCAAAAATATATAACACCTCACAGATGATCGTTACAAATTAATGAATCTGTAGAACCCAGTATATTCAGCCAGAGCTGTGAGCCCAATTCTTACTAAGATGGGACATCTATCAAGATTAGATGGGAAAAATCACAAGTGGCAGCATTTCACAAAGATTGACTCCTCGGATCCATGTAGGAAGTATATTAAAATGCCCAGGATTCCATGTTTTCACATTTTCACTGAGCTAGCTAGTTCACTAGCATAAAATAAGGCCATCTTTTTGCAAAGACTTGATCATCACATTTTTTTCTTCTTCCCATGTTCCTCCTAATTATTTTTTACCGCATTCTTAGAGATCCGGATTCCTCCAATATTCCTCCAATAGGAAGCATTCTTCTCTATGCAAATATGACATTTGTTTATATAAGAAGTTTTATGTACAAACTTTGGGAAGTTGCTGCAATCTGGGGTCAAAAGTCCTTTGACCTACCAAAAGAAAAGCCTAAGGTAATACCGGCATTCTCTAGAATATCAACAATTATCCCTTATATCTCTAAATTATATAATTAATGTATGTAAAATAATAAAGTGCTTAGCAAGTATGACATTATTTCCATTACTGTTATAAACTTGCCTCTTTATGAAAAATCCCATTTAAACTTTAAGGTTGACTTGTCACCCTCTGAATGTCACCCTCTTTAAGTTGTTTCCAATCGTGTAAGCAAAATTAAGTAACACTGTCTTTGTAGTCCTGTAGGTCTGTTTATACTTCTTTAAGTATCCTGTCA
>NW_022103968.1:69313924-69315894 GCF_000313985.2 Echinops telfairi | reverse complement strand
GGGGAGAAGATGGGAAAGAAAAGTGCAAGGAGCAAGGGAAAAGGGAAGAAAGGGCTAGCCCAACTATTCCATATATCAAGTTATGTGTCATCAGTCTTGATGTGAACTTGGCTTTCCAATCTTATTCCTTTAACAGATATCATGAGAGCCCCTGTGACCTCCTCTGGCTTCATAGGGAAGAAGGAGAATCCAACTCCATGTTCAGGCCAATTGCTAGAAGGCAGAGGTCATATATGCTTCCACCTTCTATCCTTCTTTCTTCCTATTCAGACAGCAGCCACTCCTCTCATAGTACTCAAATTCTCTGCTGGGTTTCATAATGTGTTGCAATGGCTACACAGAATACTAATAGTTATGGGAGTTTATTAGGGAATTGAACAGGTTACCTACTACAAGTCAGGGTCAAGAAAATGAAAACACCCCAAAGCAAACATTAAGGATACAAATATTTGGGATACAAACATTTGGTCGACAACAGTGCCTCTTCTCAGGCAACAGCCAAGTCACTCTCTGGTCCTCAGATTTTCAGTAACATGATACCTTGGCCTCTACCTCCATAGGCCAGGAGACCAGCTGCCACTCTGCCTTATTGCTACCATGGCACGGCTGCTCTGCTGCCTCTACCCGTTTCTGCAGGAGTTTGTACGTGCTCCCTTAGTATCATTTCTCGATATCTCTGGTCATGGGAATCTCTTCTCCTCACCCAGAGATGGCTCCCTTATACCCAGGACAATATAAAACTGACCAATCCCCAAGTCAGAGTCCTCTACATCTTATTTATAAGGTTTCACCTAATAATTTCTATGGTTTCATGTAATCATTTGGTGGGAGTTACAGATCAATGGATAGGAGAGTCACATTAAGAAATTTCACTCTACCATTTTCCTCCTCATTTATCCTTCACTCCTGTTGAATTGGTCTAGGCAAGGAATTAAAAGAATGTACACAAATGAATAAAGCTGGGTAAAAGGAATTTTAACATTTTGGTCAAGACCAGCAGACAGAAGACTGGCCTTGTGGCCACTATCCTCCGTAAACTCGATGCATGATCTTAGATTAGTCGCTTCTCTTCTACAGTTCTTACGTTTCCTTATTCCTACAATAAGCATTTACAAAAGATAAGTACTACATTTAACCTCTAGCACTAAGATGTAATGGTTACTCCAGAGTCATAACCCGTGGACAAGCAGATGGATTATGGGCTCCCACTTAATTCTAACCCCAATCTAAGAGCAGTTAGTTTTTATAACATGGTTTTCCTCAATACTCACTTACATGAAATGATCATTGAAGATAAAGGTGCTACAGCAAATTGTGGTGAAGAAAGCAGAGGGTGCCTACCTATCAATTGGAATAGTATCTGGTATCTTAAAGGCTTGTATTCAAACAAGCAGCCATCTAAGTGAGTCATCAACTAAGTCCACATGGAAGAAGCAGACCAGCCTGTGTGATCCAAAGATGATAATAACAAAATCTAAATGATGAAAGGAAAGGGTCAGAGCTTAAACTGTGAGTACCCAATTTGTAGAAGGCCAAGGAGGCAGTGGGATTAAGGCTCTGGCAGATGCCCTCTACCAGAGGCGAGGGATTGGACATCCTTATGATTCAGACAGAGATTATTGTAAACTTGATAGGGTGGGTCAAACCACGCTATATAATAGATACTTGGTCAGTAGTCCTCCCTCGTGATCCAATCTGAATATGGTCTAGGCTCATGTGTTTCTCATTTGTTCCACAAAGACCTTTCTTCTCTGACCTTTTAAACATTGATGGTGGTCTTTTCTTTCTTATACTTTATTTGTATTTTTATCTTTATAAGATTTTTTTTCTTAAAGTTTTGTTTTGTGTTTGTTTCTTGTTTCTGTTGGGTATCCCAGTTTGGGAAGCACAGGAGTAGGTACATAAAGGTAATAATTGATCCAACGGTTTATCAGGGATGTAAGAGTGGGGTGTGGGGTGGGGAGAGTGAA
>NW_022103968.1:69311208-69312173 GCF_000313985.2 Echinops telfairi | reverse complement strand
CAGCATCATTGCCTCTGTTTTGTGAGGTGGAGGACTTTGTGGACTGGTGTTGGGTTAATGGGTTAATGTTGGACTTGTGGGCTTGAGCAGCATTGGGTTGGGATGTTTTCGTGTTGCACACTTTCTTTACATAAAGCTCTCTTATAAATGAGTTGCTGCGGATTTGTTTCTCGAGTTGCTGTGGATTTGTTTCTCTAAAGTACCTAGACTAATACATCTGTCATGGCACTTTGTGATTATTCCTTCTGCCCCGTTCTGCCCTGACATCTTCAGGTAACCATCATTGTTTATCTTATAACTATAGTCGAGTTTGCATTAATTTTCCATGAATGGAATCATAAAGTGCACACTAATTTGGGTCTGGGCTCTTTCATTCAGAGTAATTATTTTGAGATCTGTCACTAGAATTCAGGTTCTTGTCTTACCAAGGGAAATATTTACTTTTGGAATACATAGGGCATTGCAACATAATTTTATTAATTAACTTCCAGCCAGCAAGGCTGGTCTTGCTACTTCTCCTCTCCCCCGTGCATAACAAGCATTTTAGAAAGTTCATATGTGTATGAAACTCTCTGGAACTTCCTCTGGCAGAGAACTTCTGCAGGGGTTGGTCAATAGTTATGGGAAATACAGCCCCATTATATTGTCAAAAACTCCACATATGCTCCATCCACCTCTCTGCCTTTGAGCACTTGCGTTGCCTTCAGGTCTGTTCTCATTGTTGCATGCATCAGCACTTGATTCTTCCTTGTTGCAGAGTAATATGCCACTATATGTAGCTAACATAATTTGTTTATCATTCAAGAATTGATAGACATTTGAGTTATTTCAAGTTTGAGTTATTATATACAAAGCTATGTAAATATCTGTGTTTGTTTGGATATATATTCCCATTTATCTTGGTAAATAACTAAATGTTGGATACCTGGATGATGTGGTAGATATGTGCTTAAAGAAACTATCAA
>NW_022103968.1:69309324-69310528 GCF_000313985.2 Echinops telfairi | reverse complement strand
AGGAAGTCTGGGGTGTTGGGCTACTGGGTGCCAGAATACACATACCTGAAAGGAGGAGGGACACTACAGAAGGCCGGCCAATAGCAGAAGACCTGCCAAAAAGTCAGCCAGTGGAAAGTCAGCCTTAGCAGAATATAAAGTCCAGCTTTACATTTTACCAGGCCTTTTAGATAGGCTAAGGGCCCTTTGGATTTTTCCCCACAGTATCCTTCCTCAATAACCTTACTCTTTTTGTTCAAGCCTTTACTGATTCTTGCCTGAATTTTTTAATCCCTCCTCTAGAATCGTCCTTGTGTGTAGGACAAGACTGCAGAGGAAGAACCTGGAAATGCTGAGCCTCCTCTAAGTAACAAAAGAGTTCTTTATATATTCTGGATACAACCCCTTTTCAGATAAGTTATTTGGCAATATTTTCTCAGTCTTTGGTTTCTCTCGTCTTTTGAAGAGCAGGAGTTTTTAAATTTTGAGGTTCAACTTCTTCATTTGTTCTTTCTTGGAATGCCCTTTGATATTATAACTAAAAACGTTCCACCGAGTCCAAGACCACGAAGATGTTTTTGCCCTGAATTGTCTTCTAGAAGTTTAATAGTTTTATACTTTACATTTATGTCTAAGATCTATTTTGACTTAATTTTTACATGGTGTGGATTATAGATTGGTAAAATGACATCACTTCCCCATGGAATTGCTTTTGCCCCTTTGTTGAAAAGCAGTTGTTGATATATGTGCGGGTCTACTTCTAAACTTGTTAGTTTGTTCATTTGTTTAATTCTGCTTTGTTTTGTTTTGTTTCCCCATCTTTACGCCAATACTGCTGTATAAGCAAACCCCTCAATGGAGGTCCTTGGCAGGACTACAATGGCTGCTTCAGATCTAAATTAAATTCCATTTTGGGAAAAAAACAACAACTCTGCAACTTGGCCTAAAATCTCTGCTTCTGCTGCTCTGAACAGACAAATCAGCTTTTTGGGGGGCAAAATTCTCACTATCTGTAACCCATAAGAAACAAAGGTGAAGATTTTAGAGTGTGTAAGTAATTGCGTGTTAAAAGATATTTGTGGAGACGATTTTTGTGATTTGATTCAAGAATACCCCAAGGAATTCAGAATTAGAAATTCCAATTATAGAAGGATTGTAGTTTAGCAATCGCCTTGTAACTATATGCTGTGTCCTTTGTGCCAATGAGCACAAAACCCTTTGTTTA
>NW_022103968.1:69273828-69306668 GCF_000313985.2 Echinops telfairi | reverse complement strand
TTTAACATTTCCATGTGAATTTTCAAATCTGTTGGAATTTTTACTGGAATTATAATAAATCTGTAGATTAATTTTATTCTTCTCTTACTATACAGACTAAACCTTCTAGTAGAACATGAGCAGAAGTAGCACACACATATTTATTTGTATTTTAACAGCAAAAAGTGTCCTGAGAAGGGCATTGAGAGGAGCCCATTGAAGCCCCCACTCTATCATGCCCTGATGTGGCAGAGGTGCTGACAGGTAAGGTAGAAACTGAAAGAGAAGGCAAAACCAGAAAGTTAAATAATAAAAGCAACAACAATAGCAAATGGAACCTAAATACAGATCGAGGAATTAATATGTGCCCGGCACTACTGAAATTTGCTGATGCATTCACTCCTTTGACTCTTATAACTTGCCTGCATTGCCCAGGTAGAGAATCAGAAACATAAGAAGTATGTAAATAGTGTCTTAACAGTTACTAATCTTAAATACTAGACAGACTGATTTCCTGTTACCATGTCCTCAAGTATTGAGTGTCTGTCTGTGCTCACTACTATTTCAATTTAATTTAATTTATTTATCACAATAATTCTATTTTATAAATAGAGGAACTGAGGCTCAGAGAGATTAAATGATCTGTCCCAAGTCTCACAACTTATACAAAAATCTGACTACAGTTTTAAAAAACTGTGATCTCATTTATGTCTTAGATGCCATTATTTTGGAGGAGTTGAGATCATGAAAGAGAAGAGATGTATTTTGTGAATGTTATGGCAATGTTGTGCTACATAGGCGGGGGCCATGCTGGAAGCCCAGAGGTTAGGACCCTCTGTCTCTTTGATGAATTTACCTCGGAACTAATGAATATTCAAACCGATCTGCCACTCAGGGAAGACCTTCTTTAAAAATAGACCCAGAGGGAACTCCAAGAAGAGCTGAGATCATATAAATATTTCTTGTCACTCCTCCCTGAATTTAACTTTTGGGAATATTTTTTGTTAACTCAGAAGAGCACACCAAGGAACCATTACCACTGAAACAAGGAGAAAACGGCTGGTAGATTTCCCCAGCAACAGCCTACCAGTGTCAACAATTTAACTAAACATATAATAGTTATAACCTCATCAGTGTTAAATCTTCTGTGTTTCTGGCACATATTTCTTCATCTCCCTCATTAAGTTTACAGAGTGCTCCTTGGTACATTTGCTTAGTATGAGGCTTTCAGTTTCAAGTGGCATACATTGGAGATGAATAAGGGAAATTATTTTTCTGCCTAAAGTACTTAACAAAATATGAGCTCATCTGAAATGAACCAGTGCTCAAAGTCAGGTACTAGTGAATAATGGCAGATATGTTTGACCTTACCCATCACGATCCTGCTTCATTCGCCAGGGAAGGGTCAAACACAGACCAACCAAGCCCAAAATATGAACTTATTCTTTTCTCATTATGTTCTCTGCATTACTGCCTATTGAAGGACTCCCCTCATTGGAACTGAAATCCTAAGTTGCCTATTGTTAAACCTATCAAGGATAATTTTCCTATACAGGATCCTCAAATTAATATGGATCCCTATCTAAACTTATCCGAATTTTAACATATTTTCATTCTGTGCTCAATTATCTCAGGTGAAAATGTTTTTGAAAAAAATTATCTAGGTGATTATATAAGTGATAATAAGTAAGATATAACCTGTATTCCAAAGGCATGTGCATTAAGAAGGAACACTTGGGATCAGAAACGCCTTAACAGACAGAATAAATTCAACAGTGGCAGGTGAGTTTGAGAAGAGATTATGATAGTTCATTCTACTGCCCACCAAAAGCATCCTGTGAGAAACAGCTGATTCCACCAATAAGCATACTGCATCCATTTCCTCTTTGGGAACACAAGCTTATAAGACGGATCTCACAGAACTGTTGTGGATAGTGAGCAAGTTGGAAAATAATGGTTCAAAATCTATAAAACACAAATTGATGTGAGGGGCTCTAGATGACTCTCGGGGTTCCTCGTACTCAGATCTAGGTAAACCCCTGATTCCTCTGGGGTTCCCCAAAAATGGGAAAGCCTCGTGATGACAAACCTTTCAGTCCTGTGCTAACTCATCCTAGCCCAACTGTCCCTAATTCAACCACCAACAAAAACGCCGCTTTTGTTTCTTGTAACATATGTGCAAAGTTGCCATACCAATACTGCGTGAACCCAAGAACATATGAAAATCACTAGAATGATTCAACGGTGACATGATGCTTTGGGTCCTTAGATTAGAAAAGAAATTGAACTAAGAAAGATGATCCATAAGGAAAGACACAACTTACTAGTGCTTCCCTTTAGACTAGTGACTCATTCCCAGCCCTAACATATTTTTGTATTATTATAAAAAATGAATTTACATAGACCTCCAACCACTGCTGTTATCCAACCAAGATATTAAAACATTAGTCTAAGCTTTTTCATGACCTTACATTCCTAAAGTCTAGGATTTGTAGATGTATACTTGATGGCCCATTAAAGTGTTCAACTCTAGGTGTTTGGGGAAATAAGGCTGTGAACAAATGAAGGTGTCATCAATTTCTGACAGGGAAACTGAGACACAGGCTTACAGGTATATCTTTGTGTTACAAGATGGATCCAAAGTAAGGATTCAGAGCTCATATTTATCCACTGGGTCATAGAGATGTAGTTTTCCTAATAAGGTATGAACACAGTAGGTGCCCTTTCTTGAAACTGCTATTTCTTATATTGTTCCCTCAGAATTAATGAATGGCTCATGTTCTTAGTCAGATTTTAACTTTTTTCCTTTCCTCCCATGAATTCTCCCGAAGTGCCATAAAACCCTGGGCCATTGAATCCTGGATCTTCAAGGCAAACAACACGCACCAAGGCTGCACCAGAGAGGATCGATGTGGAAACTGCACTGGGTGAACAGGACTCTACCTCAACCACACTTGCAACCTACAGACTTAAGAACGAAAAGTCATTGTGTTTGGAGAGGCAGAAGGCAGCTATACTAAGATTATTGAACTCTCTGTAGGCAGATAATCAGTGACTTACTACATCAAGGTCCTATATACTGTATTAAGACATATATTATTAAGTCCAACCTGTGACTGACATTCTCAGTGAATATTATTGTAAGATTTTCCCTGACAACCGACTCTCACTGTTTGTGTCAATAGCGTCCAGATACTAAAGGATTGATTCTGTACAAGTGAGTAATTCAAGGATTATGATATGGAGTGAGCCCACAGTGGCCCAATATCCCGCTCTCCATAGCATTTTAAAAAATTAGTACCGGGGTTAATCGATGACAATATTAATGAAAGATCTTTATGCCCAGGGAGCTGATCGACAAGACTCTCCACCATCAATTAACAAGGATATCTCTAAAGAGAGCCAAAGACAGATTAAAAAAAACTAGATCCAGAATTTGGGGTTTGCACTAAATCCTGGCTCCAATATCAGAACAATTAGTTCTTACGTCATGACTCTGCTTGACACTTGCTCTCAGGAAAGGAATATGGAAGATATGGGTGCTAGAGCAAAGTGTGGTGAAGAAATTAGAGGGTGCCCAGCTATCAGATAAAGTAGCACCTGCAGTCTTAAAGGCTAGTTTCCAAACAAGCAGCTATCTAAGTGACTTGTCACCTAAGTCCACGTGGACAAAGCACACCACCATCAGTGACAAAAAGGTAGTAAATCATATAATCTGAAGCCGAAGGAGGAAATCATAGCGGAGCATACATTGTATGATTCTGGTTTACCGAAGGCTGTGGTTGACCCTGGAAGCCCAAGACACACCTGTGAGAAGGACATAGGAAATACGCCTCTGGTAGTTTCCTTCAATCCATAATAGAGGGATGGGAAGAAACTGGCTGCCAGAGTGCAATGGAGAGAAGACTCTAGGAGATCAAAATGATAAACCCGATGAGAGCAGTTAAAGCCGTGTCAGTTGTTCCCCTCTCTGGTGCATGTTGGACCTGATACGGTTTTCAACATGCTCTCTGCGCTTTTTATTCCACATCGAGACTTATCTCATATGTATATTGTCATTGGGGTTGACCCTCTTGAATTTGTGTTATGATTTTCTGTTTTTCAGTCTATGAACCCCAGGGTTGATGAAGCTATAGAGATAGCGGGGAGAGTGAGGGTTCCTGGGGGCTACTGTAGGGGAGCGGGGGTAAAGGGAGCTGATGTCAAAAAGTTCAAGAAGGAAGAGGATGTTTGGAAACTGAGTGTGGTAGCAATTGTACGATACTTCTTGATGTGATTGAACTATGGAATTATATATCTATATTTGCTCCTAATAGAATTGTTTTTGAGGGGGGAAATGCCTCACAGAACAGCAACGATGAAAAACATTTCTTCTTTGGGTTTTACGTCAGCACTATCAGGCCTATGTTCAACACTCGGTCAATGAGTAGCGGAACGGATGACAACGGGCTGTTCAAGGACTTGTCATCAGCACTGTTGGCTGCAGTTCCAGCTTTCTCTGCCTTCAGATACAACCACTGTGGAAAAACGGGAGTGTTGAAGGCAGTTCCTACAGCTAGCCAGGTACTTGGGCCATTTGCCATGTGTTCTGTGACCCCCTGTTCCATGAGTCAGAATGGACGGACTGCGAAAGGCAAGAAGACACCTTCCCATAGGGACTGGAGGAATGGTGTCCTTTGCCAAATGTCTCTGTGGTGATAAGAGCGATGACTGGATGCAGATCACACCACTGGGGCAGAATCCCAAATATCTGGGCTCAAGTCCAAGCAAGAGAGCTAATCAAATCAAAGGAAATGTAATAAAAAATATTCACCGACTGCCTACTATGCGCATTCATATAAACTGTGGTTAGATTGGTGACATAAGTCCCACTCAATCCCCTGCATTCCATTCTTCTCCGCTCCAGATGTCTGGCATCATATTAGTCAACAATTTGCATTTTTAAAAGAGCATCTGCTGGCATATGTTTCTGTGCAGATTCCCAAAGTTAAGAATTATTTCACCAATACTTTTAGGGTCCTATAGTTATATTCCCTTGATAAAGGATAAGGATTTTTCACACTATGCCTCCAACTATTTCTTTGACCATCCCTATTGTCAGTATTAGCAGAAAGCGGAGAAGCTAGAAGGACCATACTTCTTCCCAGAGTGCAACGGAGAGAAGGAAGAGGATGTTTCTCTCCATTGCACTCTGGGAAGGGGTATTCAGGTGCAGACAACACCAAAAGCAGCTTCCTTCTGAAACCAGGATCTGATTTTCTCTAGACTCACAAGCACCCAATACCAAGAGGGAACCCTGTGTATAATCTGACCCTATGGTACTTAAAAAACAAAGGGTATGTATAGTATGCCTATGTTTCTAGACAGTATAAGGTTAACATGACACATTATTTTCTGACAATTAGGGATCTCTATTCTTTTCTATATCGTGTTCTTTCAAAAGTACTTAGAGCAGGGGAATGGATGCTTCATTACTCATTACTTGGCTTTCTCCTGAGAAGATGAGCAGGGCAATTTACTATTGGTACCACCAAGTCTGATCGTCATGAAATGAAGAAGCCAGCCAAGGGGGTTTTCTTCCGCTTGTTCTGGGTCTTTTACGATTTTCATTCTTCAGTGAGAAAAGCAACCAGTAGTGAAGAGTGTGAAGGACTTCTCCATAGGTGAAGTTCTGTACACACTCCAGTTAATATGATACGTTTGTCTTTCCAACTGTGACGATGATCTGTAAGCACCTCAAAAGTCAAGAGATTCTTCCAGATTCCTCACACTTGCCTGGTACCTGGCATAAAGGTCTGCAAAATAATTATTGCACAGAGTTTATAAATAGTGAAATAAGAAACTACAAATGCCAGACTTTCTTGTAACCTTGCTAAAGGGGAGGGAAGGTAAACAAATGTGGAAAGTTGGGTCTCCAGACCAGAGGCTTTGTTACCCTTTCCTCAGGACTATGAAGTCAACGATCCCTTTGGTCATTCCCTTTCCAAAAGGATCCTACCAACTGGAGGCAGGGCTGGAGGCCTCTGCAGTTGGCTCCATGAATGGCAGTGTTTCTTCATCTTGATACTCAGTTACCTAAATGATAGCATTTAAGGGGTGCTGTGCCTCTCTGACGTGTGAGAAAAGCTTGTAAGACTTTGAAGGAAGCTTAAAATTCTGACATCCATTGCAGTGGCCATGAGGAACTCACAGAGAGTACTCACACCTAAGAGGCTTTATTGGGGATGTTTGGAGCCCTGCTGGTCAGTAGTTACACTTTTGTTGGCTAACCACTAGGTCAGCAGTTTGAAACCACCAGCTGCTCCAGAGAAAGATGGGTCTTTCTAGTCCAGTAAAGGGCTGCGGTCTCAGAAACCCACAGGGGCAGTTTGCTCCTGTCCTACAGGTTCTAGATGAATTGGAATCAACTCAATGGAAGTGAGACTTAAGAAAGCTAACACGTTAGCCTAAATCAGGATTAGTAAATGGTAAGGATGCAGCCATTGGCCCACAGTAACATTTCTCCCCCTCCAGAAACAAAGTTTCTCTCCGGTTCTCAGTGTCTGAGTCATGTAGCCAACAGTCCGGGACTTCGCTGTACTCCTGAAGTGGCTCTTACATGTAAAAGAATGAGTTTGATGAAGGTAGACCAAGGGAACAGTATGTCTTCTTGGTTCATAACCTCTACTGAAGTCAAGACTTAACACCCACCTTTATCTGGTCCATTGGTATAGCAGAAAATGCCATCCAAAATTGGATTATAGCCACAAGTATAGAGCCTAGATTTTATAGTACATCACATAGGAAATTATGTCTGCTGCTGTTGTTAGGTGCCATTGATGGACTCCAAGTCACAGCCACCCTATGTAAAACAGAATGAAACACAGCCTGATACTACACCATCCTCAAAAATGTTCTTTTGCGTGAGCCTGTGTATACAACCAGAGTGTCAATCCAATTTGTCCAACTTGTCATTGCCCGTCCACTTTACCAAACATGGCATTGGTCTTTCCTGAAAACTTCTCCCAAGTTTATGAGAAAAAGTCTAGCCATCCTTGCTTCTACGGAGAATTCTGGTTGTACCTCTTCCAAGAAAGATTTGTTTGTTTGTTTTTTACAATCGATGGCATTTTCAATATTCTTTGCCAGCACCATAATGTAAATGAATAGATTACTCTTTGGTCTTTCTTATTCAATGTCAAAATTTCACATGCATTTGGGGCAATTGAAAATACCATGGCTTGGGTCAGGTACACTTTAGTCCTCAAAGGAACAGTCTTGGTTTTCAATACTTTCACGCATTCCAAAGAAAAGGAGTTCTGGCTAGATGAATCATATTAATTGACTACATCTCAGATGATTCTTCATCTTGGGGAAAGCTGGGAAAGGGGGCTATCCTATACTTGTAACTTTCTGTAGAGTTTTATATTTAATATTTAAATATATTTCAATTTAAATCCATATTTCAATTTATTTAATATTTAAAATATATTTTAAAATGAAAAAATGCCCTCTATAGAGGTTATGCTGTTTTCATTAATTCTCTGGGTGGATTCAAAATAGTCACGCTCTCTGGTGACTATTGCACTTGCAGACCTACTGTTAATTGAATTCGATCCTGCAAGTTTCCTCCTTGGCTTATGAAAACTGTTGAGCTATAGACAATATTTCTCACCTCTGTACTGTTTTCTAACCCTTAAGCCCAAAGCCTGAATCAAGTTCTAAATGGCTTTTCTTCTGGACTTCACTCTGATCAACCACTCTGATCAATTGGTTCTACAGAACCCATGGCTCTATTCAAGAAGAAGGCTTCCAAAACAGTGTCTTCAAAAAGTTAAGTTCCAACTCAAACTACAATCTCCTTGTATGCTCTCTTGACTCCAGTTCCAGTCCAGTATTAACCCCAGAAGAGGAACGGTAGAAGAGGGCTGAAGGACATTTATACTCCCTCTTGTATCTTTCTTGTTTGTAGTTGCAACTTGGTTCTTTGCACTTGACTACTTTATAAATCCTCACTAATCTACCTTCTTGATTGCCAACTTTGTCTACCAACTATAAGATCCTTACACAAAAACAAAATAAGAAAAAAAAATCCGTATAGCCATGGAATAAATTCTGATTCATAGTGACCCTACAGGCCAGAGTAGAACCGCTCCTGTGGGTTTTGAGACTGAAAATCTTCATGGAAGTAGAAAACCTCATCTTTTTCCCAAGAAGTGGCTAGCGGTTTCAAAATGCTAATTTTGAGGTTAGCAGCCCAACATACAATGCATGCTGGGTAGGCTAGGATGACAGAAACACCAAAGCCACTGCCTATGTACTACCCATGTCTACTCCTCTGAAGCATTATGTGTCCTAAAGGTACCCTGGACATGTGGTTTTTTTTCCACTAAAGAAAAACCATTTCTGCACAAAAATTCAAAGCTGTCATTTCCATTTAAGAAACAAAATGATAAAAAGCACACACAGGCCATTATGTGTAAAATGCCTACAGATGATAAAGAGGAATGTACATCAATATGTACACATGCATACATGTAAGCAAACAAGTAGATGTTTAAGTGCTTGCCCGCAGAGGTCAAGATGAACCTTTCAGACAAAGACAGTGATTGAATTCCAAGGGAAGTGTCATGAATCAAAGAGTGATTTCAAAAAATGTCCAGCTTTTTTCCCCCCGACCAATCCCTCTCAAGAAAAAAAAGAACACCCTTTTCTCAGAATTCCATTTGAATCTGACACCTAAGTTAGCTTCAAAAAGCAGTCACATGGGTGCAGACAAGGGTTACTGAACAGAGGTCGTATTGTGGTATGGGAATGATTGCTGGTAAGAAATGGGGATTTTCTTGTCCTCTTCTGGCATTTGCTTAGCTAAACAAACTCTGACATCTCTATGCCTCAAAGTTTGATATCTTAGATGCTTTCCAGAATTTACTAGTGTTCCATGGTGATAGCATTTTAAAGTGATGTGAATATTTGGAATAATGACTACCATGTCTATGGCGACCACTACCGTCACCACCCTCACTATCTCGAGAGCTCTTTTTAGAACAGTTTGCAATTGCCCAGTTATACCTGTACCTAAAAATAAATAATGATTTCCTCATTTTACAGGAAAGAATACAGATAGATCTTTCAATGACTTTCCCATTATATCTAGGTGGTATCACTTTATAACCCTACAAAAGCCAAAGAGCCCAAAACAAGACTGGCTCAAACTCCAATGACAGATAAGCCTTCCAATTGGGTTTCCAATGAAACTGTCAAGGGGAAAATGAAAATTCCAAGAAAACTATGATCTGCAGAGAATTGGGACTTCACTTACCACTCTGAGTTTCGATCAGAGTCAGCCTTTTCAGACGCTATCCCAAATACTCTCTAAAACAAGAATATAGGCCTATGTTCAGTGCTAACTCAATGTCCCTTTCGTTCACAATTAACTGCCATGTAATTCTTTATATTATAAAAGCTTTATGAAACTGAACATGTCGTTTCTCCATTACACAAAAGTTACACCTGACTCTTCAACCCAAAGGAGAATTTGAAAGTTTTTTGGGTAGTAGAATGGTAAGGGGTAAAAAAGACAGACTTTGGGAAAATGTAGGCCAGACAAATTTTAACCAGGTAAAAGATGATCACGCCTGAGAGTTACCTTCATGTGCACTTTATAAACATTATTCTATCCCTACTACATTAGATAGAGTTCCTGATATACAGTTTGTACTCAATAAACACTAAATTAATCCCTTTTATGTCAACCAAATTTGTGTTCACTTAAATGAGATTCCATAGTCTCTTGGTACCCTGATACTGTGCTCCTTGCAATTTATGTAAGGGAGAAATGTAAACTTGAGGGGTACATGTTTGTATACCACCTCATTCATAAAACCTTCCCTGACAACTCCAGTCTCTCCAACTCTCATTGCATGACTCCCTCTTGTACTTATTCCAGTTACACTCACTTTGGCATATGTGTTCTGTTTTATCTTGCCATGTAAAATGCTTTTCATAAACATACCATTTTTCCTCTTGCCGCTAAGCTCAAGGGGAAAGACCATATTTGACATTTATTCCTTAATTTTTTTGTGCCATGAAATACAACACTGAAAATCACTTGATTAAATGGGTTGAATTTTTAGGATAGAACTCTGTCACAAGTAATAGTTTTGCTTCAGCTAATTATCAAAATGCCAGATTGACTGTAATATTCATTTCACTGTAATTATTCTAAAGCCTATATATATATTCTAAAGCCTATATAACTTTCCATGTTATTTATGAAGCAGAGATCAGAAAGTAGTTGCTCAGTTTAACAGAGGAGATTGCCTTTCAATTATGGATTGCAAGATCTTTCAGGTTAGTCACATACCTTTGGTGTTATCAGTAATAAAAAGTCATCCAGTGACCTGCCAAATATCAATTTCCAAATACATTCCTGTGACATATTTTGGACACTTGGGGAAATTCCCAGGGGGCATGTTGCCCCTTACGCAGCCAGTGTCACAATGGTTTACCTTTCAATCACAGCAGTATCTTGTTGAGCTTCAATATTACAGTTATCTTCCTTTGACACTCAGGTTTTCTTCTGAAGCATTCCATATTCACTTACACTGTCATCGCAGACATGGCCCAAAGTCGTAACTGTTCTCAAACTGGACCATGAGCCTCATACATCAGAGTATGAAAACCCGACTTCAACACCTGCAATGAATCGTGTCACCCAGGCCTCCCTCGTCTTAACTTGCACGGAGATGCTGAATCCAAGAACGAGGCCTCTAATGGACCTTTTCCACTCCAACTCCAGCCAAAGAGGACAGAAATGTTTGATACTTAAAACACAGAACAGCATTTCTTACCTTTAGGTCACAGAAAGCAGGCAGCAGACTAATTGAAAAAACCTTTGGTATCAGAGATGTTAAAAATAGGGATCTTCAAACAGCCAGAAATCACATGTCCCATTTATTATAAAGTAATGGAACAGAATTTGGAAAAACCAGGAAATATCTCAGGGTCCATAAATCAGCTCAGTTGGAAGGAAATACAAATGGCCAGCACCTGGACTAAGCCTTCATTTGGAGGAGAATAGATTCTAGGAGGGAACCTTAAGGCCAATGCTCCCCACTGTGTGCTGTGATTAATGACCTACATGAAAGATTTCCATTGCGTTGAACAATTAACATGTTCACTCCACATCTCAGAATTCTCCACAGCATAATTTTGTCTTCCTTGATTGTTCATATTTGCCCCGATACAAACCAGTCTGGGGAGCTTTGCATGTGTCATCGTGAGACTGTTTCTGACCATCGGGAGGGTCCTGGTATTTGTCATGACTGTTTTAGTCAAAACATCTGTGTTGACTCTGCACACATGTCTAAACCTTTCAGTTCCTTTTCAAGCACAAGAGCCATCTCAAAATGAGGCAATGGCATTGGCCTCGATCTGTCAAATAAATAAATATATAAATAAAAAGCCATGCTCAGGGGATTGCAAATGGCCAGCATATGGCCTGACTTGTTTCTGGTCATTCCCAAAAAGTTCTTAGGGAATTGAATGTCCATGAGATTAATGATTCCCTTCTGTTCTGCCTTTATACACTGGAATAGGTTTCTCTAATCTCTTTCAGATCCTCCACTGCATTTACATTAAACCAATCACTCCTCCTGAATCTACAAGAAAGAGATAAGACCTTCTAGAACCAAAGAAAGCAACTCCTTAAATCCTTCCCTTTCTCCTGAAGGTAAATTCGTAGATGGAAAAGAAAGACCACGATCTCTGAACTTGATGTGGAATATGAAAGCAAGCACCTACTACATGTATGAAATCCAGGGCCCCCATTCAAAAACAAAAACAAAAGTCGTTTTACTAGCATACAACTCACATGTCATACAATTCAGCATTTCAATCATATTAAAAAGAGCTGCACAATAATTACCAGAATCAATCTCAGCCAGTGCCTTCTTTTGATCTTCTAAAGTTTAATGGTAAATTTTGCTTCTTGGAGATAAATAAGTCTATCAAGAGTGAAAATAGTCTCACACAATGTATGCTTCAAAGAGTATTGAATGTATTGCTTAAGAACACCATCCCAGGGTGAAGGGAGACATCAGACAGTGTAAGATATGACAAAATAGTAATAATTTATAAATTATCAAGGGTTCGTGAGGGAGGGGGTCAGGGGGGAGGAGGGAAAATGAGGAGCTGATACTAAGGGCTCAAGTAGAAAGCAAGTGTTTTGAGAATGATGATGGCAACAAATGTACAAATGTGCTTGACACAATGGATGGATGGATGGATTGTGATAAGAGTTGTACGAGTCCCCAAGAAAATGATTTAAAAAGAAAAAAGTACACCAACCCCAATGATCCATAACAGAGGCTGATCTTTCACATCTTTTGGCCCTCAATCCTATTGTCAACCATGCCTATGAAGGAAGTTAGGAGCTATATTAAATTTACAATAAAAACAACACTATCAACAACAGCAACAGTAGGAAACTTAGCAGCAACAATATGTTTATAGCATTTACTACATATAGAGCCAGCACTGCACTTATATCAATTCATATACCTACAATAACTCTACTGAGTTGTATTATTAGCCTGCTCATTATGTAAAGCCAGACACACGGAGTAATGAAGTAACTTGTTCAGGACAAAAAAAGCTAGTATGTAGCAAAGCCAATATTCAAACACAGGTCTTGAACTTGCACTCTTACACTACCCTATATGACATCTATATTCTACAGAGGTGTTGGCATCTACCCACTACTGTAAACAGGTCAGATAAACAATCCTTGTAACCTACCAAGGAGTCAAGACTGGAGACTCCTATTTCTGCTACACAATGTATAACCTCAAATTATTTCTAAACTTCTAAGACTCAGGTTCTCATCTCTAAAATCAGCTTGTAATAAGATTTTCCAGAAATAATTTTCTTTAGGATCCATGAAATGATGGACTGGGCCTTAGTGCCTATGTCATTAAAAGAAACAAATAGAAGGGACACTATTTTCATCGTAGCTCATTGTCACCCCTGTCGGGGGCAGGGCGGGGCAGGCACAATTGGTTAAGTGCTTGACTGCTAACCAAAAAGTTGGCCATAAAAGAAAAGTCCGGTTGTCTGTCTTGAAAATCCTATGGTGTGCAGTTGTATTTGGACACACCTGGAGTCACAAAGAGCTGCTTAGATCCAGTTGTCACTGGAGCTAGATAGCATAGAGTCAGTCCATTATGGCTCACAGTGACCCCGTGTCCAACAGACACCAACATTGTCTGGTGAGCCTTTGATTGAAGCCACGGGGTCAACCCATCTGCTCTTTTTTGTTGTCCTTGTACTTTACCAAGTACTTATGTTCTTGTCCAGAGACTGGTCTTTTCCGACAATGTGTCTAAAGTACAGGAGATGAAATCTGGCCATTTTTTGCTTCTAAGAAACATAATGGGGACATAATAATGGTACCTGCAGTTATTATTCATCAGATGAGCTAATATCAGCTAATGGGTCACTAAAGGGGAAAGCACAGCAGAAAAAGCCACAGCCTGAAATGTGGCTATTAAGAGAGATCAATATGGCATCCCTGGGGAGAGTAGGGCACCAAAACACTACTAAGTATTGGAAAGGGTTATCTACCTTCCTGCTGTGACTATTTATGATGCTTCTTTATTAGTGTGGATATTGGGTTTAGTGTTGGGCTGCTAACTACAAAGGTCAGTAGTTCAAACCCATGAGCTGCTCCGTGGAAGAAAATTGAGGCTTTCTGCTTCCACAAAGATTTACAACCTAACCATCTCACAGGGTTAGTTCTATTTGTCCACAGGGCAGCTATGAGTCAGAAATGACTCAATGGTCTTGGGTTTTTATATTACTTTATTTCCATGAAAAAATTTCAAAATATCAAGACAAAAGAAATTAAAATTTCTAGACTAAGAGAATTAGTAAATTCTACATGAAATTTTGTTTCATCGGAGGTAAGAAAGCAATGCCTTCTCCATCACCACACGGAGCTATTAGAGGGTCAATGCATCGTTCATTCTGCCTTTCCCACATGCTCTTCCTGACTGCTGACACACCACATTCTTCATATCAATGAGGACCGATGCCAGAACACACTGAATTGCCTTTGACTACACTTAACTGAGGCAGTATTTTTTTTATTATTCTTTCTTGTTGTACCATTTTTCACTTTTGACTTTATAATTCTCTGCTGACTTTCAGTAAAACTTCACTTTCCTACCCTCAGTAGTTTTTAATAGAGACGTAGGAGCTAGGTTGTGTTGCAGTTTGGATTCTGATTCTGTACCAGTATCAAGGGGAAATTCACTAGATGGTTTCATCTCACATGTCTGTCCATTCTTCAAATGGACAGAGAGTTTAACTTTTTCCAAGTCTTGTAGTCATGACACCATAGAATGATATTCAAGGAAGAAAAATATGTAGCAATAGCATCTATACTACAAAACCCCTATACAGCATCCCTGAAACCTCAGATGGCTGGGATATATAGAGATGACTGGAGAAGTGACAGGAAGTATTTTGACCACATTATGTGCTATTACATTGTTTAAAGGCAAGACCTGTTCTCTTAAGATGGGAAATTTAAATGACCCTCAATGATATTTCAGCCACCCCCTGATGCTTTAACCCAATCTAGCTATAATTCTCACTGCCCTGTGCCCAATTGGCCCCCAGTCACAGGACTGGCTAAGATACTCAGTCACATTAGAAATCAGACTAATACCAGTAGTTCTTTTTTAGAGAATAACCTTAAATTAATTATTACTTGGAAATATGAAATTGTTAAGTCAGTAAGAAACAAGTAGCTTGTTCTTCATTATTATAAAATATTTGCTTCATTATAAAGGAGTAGCTATAACTTATATCAAGAATTGAGAAAAATAAAATTTAAGTACCTGTATACTATATCAATCTTAAAGATAAAAAGTTTCCTTGACTGTTCCTACCACATAAAATTTCTTTGATCTACCATCAGTAGTAAGTGCTAGCCTGAATTTTGAATTGTATACTTTTCAAAATGGTTTTGCCATATATTAAAAGAATCTTTGAAAATACAATGTGTTTTTAAAGTTCTATATAAATGGTATAAATTAGCCTTTAGTTATTTTGTGTGAATGACTCACTATCTGAGGAACCGCTGGTTTATTTCTGATTATTCCTTTTTCATCTTTCATTTTGCTGTGTTTTATTTTCTTATTACAAACCATTCTATGGTTAATAGTGATCTGAGCTACATATACTGTCCACTTCTGAGGAATTTAGTGCTGAAAACTTTCCAAGTATAAGCAAAACATTGTAAGGAGTAGTGTCAGATAAGAAGTCATGGGGGCGGGGCGGGGAGAGGAAAAAAAAAAAAGAAGTCACTCAGGTTAGAAGGCTCTCAAAATACTACTGAGAAAAAGTGACCTTCTCAAAATCGAGTCCACCATAATGCCTTAGATGGAGCAAAGTCTTTGAGGCCCTGATTTGCTGATGGGACACAACTTCAAATGAGAAGAAACAGTTGCAAAAACCTATGAATAATTGAAACAAGGAACACATGAAGTAAGAATCTAGGAAAATTGGTGGTCATAAAAAATGAAATGAGATCCCAATAATAGATATCCTAAGCATTAATGAACTGAAATGGACAGCTCTTGGCCTTTTTAAACTAGACAACCATATGGGTTACCAGGTTAGGAATGACAAATTCAAGAGGAATGGTGTTGTATTCACAGTCAAAAAGGACATGTCAACATCGATTTTGAAGTATAGTACTGTCTGTAATAGGATACTATCTATACACATAGAAGGAAATCCAGTAAATGCAACTAGAATTCAAATTGACACACCAACTACTAAATCAGGAAAAACAAACAAGCAAATTGATTGCCACTGAGCCAATATCCCAATTCATAGTGCCCCTATCCAACAGGGTAGAACTGCTTCTGTGAGTGTTGAAACTGTAAATCTTTATGGGAATAGAAAGCCTCATCTTTATAGCTCACTAAACCTAGGGATGAGGAAACTGGGGAATTCTACTAATTTCTTCAATCTGCAATTCATCAATGATTCAGTCAAGATGCATTAATAATGTGTTAATCTGGGTTGACTAGAGAAACAAATTCATTGACACTCATATATTTTCAAGGGAGAGCTTTATATCAAAGAATAATTGTATATTAAGAAAACATCCCAATCCAGTCCAGATCAAGTCCATAAATCCAATATTAGCCCATATGTCTGAAACCAGTCCATATATTCCTCTTCAGACTCACACAACTCATACAATGATGCCAAATGCAGGAAGATCACAGGCCAGTAGGTGGAAATTCTTGTGGATCCAGTGGTGCTGGAAGCATCTCCAGGGCTCTGGCTGCCATCGGTGTGTCTCCATGTGGCTTGTCAACAGGATGTGTAGCAGAGAGAGTGTATGTCCTACCTCCAGCAAGGAAGACAGGATTTTCCAGAATCTTCAGAAGTTCCATGCCCACACAGAGGAATCATTGGCTATGACCTGAGTGGCAGGCTAGAATCCACCCCTTCGCTCTCCATGACAGGAGATTATGTAACTGCCACAGATAATTATTGGCAAGATTGGACAGCAAAAGTTGGAAGTGAAGAAGAAGAAGGAAGAGTAGTAAATATGGTCTTCATGATAGAAATTCCAGAGATGGCATGATAGAATTTGGCAAGATCAATGACTTCTTCATCACAAATACCCTTTTCAACAAGATAAACTGAGAGTATACACAGGGGCTTCTTCAGCTGGAATAAACAGAAATTAAATTGACCACGTCTGTGGGAAAAGACAATAAAGAAGCCCAATATCAGCAGCCAAAACATGGCCAGGGCCAACTGTGGGAGAAACCATCCATTGCTCCTATGTAAGTTGAAGTTGAAGCTTAAAAAAGTAAAAACAAGGCCATGAGACCCAAACATGACTGAATTTATCCAACTGAATTTTGAGAATATTTCAAGAATACACTTGATTAATTTAACATTAATGACAGAAGAGCTGTGGGATGATATAAAAAAATTCACACATGAAGAAAGCAAAAAGATCATTCAAAAGGAATAGTAGGTGTAAAAAGGGACCCTGTAGCTTTTCTTGATTGTAGAGAAGCTAAAGAAAATGGAAAAATTGTTGAAGTAAAAGAGCTGAAGAAAAAATTTCAAAGGGCAGCTTGAGAAGACAAAGCTAAATATTATAATGAAGACCTGGAGTCAGAAGACCAAAAGGGAAGAATATGGTCAACATGTAACAAGCTGAAAAAAACCGAAGAAAATATTCAAGTCTTGAGTTGCAATATTGTAAGATTTTGGGGGAAATATTGAACAATAGAGGAACCATAAAAAAGAAGGCGGAAGTCACCGTATCAAAATGACTTAACATTCAACCATTTCCAGAGGTAGCATGTGAGCAAGAGCTGATAATACTGAAGGAAGAAGTCCATGCTGCACCGAAGGCGTTAGTGACTAACAGGGCTCCAGAATTGATGGACTAGCAATTGAGATGTTTCCAGAAGCTGATGAAGCACTGGAAGCAATCACTGACCTATGCCACCAAAGACAGCTACTTGATCAGCTGACTGGAAGAGATCCCTATTTGTACCCATTGCAAAGAAAGGTGACCTGACAGATTGTGCAAATTAGCAAACAATATAATTAACCACACACGCATGTTAGTTTTTGCTGAAGATATTTTGACAATGGTTGCAGCAGTGGGTCAACCAGGAGCTCCCGGACATTCAAGCTGGATTCAGAAGAGAACATGGCACCAGGCATATCATTGCTGATGGCAGATGCATCTTGAGTGAAAGTAGAGAAAACTAGACTACATGAATATTAAAAATATGTGTGCTTTATTGCCTGTGCAAAAATATTTAGACTGTGTGGCTCAGAACAAACTATGGAGGACCTTGAGAAGAACGGGAACCCCAGCACACTTCATTGTGCTCAGGAGGACACTGCTATACGGAGAGAGGCATTCTTCAGAACAGAACAAGGGAATACGACATGGCTCCGAATAAGGAAAGATGTGCATCTGGATGTGTATCCTTTCACTGTATTTGTTTATTTACATATTCCGATTTCCCTCCTGTATTTATTCAGTCATACGCAGTGCAAACTGTCAGAGAAGCTAGACTATAAGAAGAAGAATGTGACATCAGGACTGGAGCAAGGCTCACTAACAATCTGTGATGTGCAGATGGTACAACCATGCTTGCTCAACGAGAAGAAGATTTGTAGCACTTCCTGATGAAGACAAAAGGCGTACAGCCCTCATTATGGATTACAATGTATTGTAAAGAAAACCAAAATCCTCACAACTGGACCAATATGTAACATCATGAGAAACAGAGAAAAGATTGAAATTGTCAAGGATTTCATCTTGTTTCCATCCACAAGCAAAGCTCATTGAAACCACAGTCAAGATATCAAATAGCACATTGCATTGGGTAAATCTGCTGCACACCACCTCTTTAGAGTGTAAAGGAGCACGGATATCACTTTTAGGACTAAGGGACACCTGGCTCAAGCCAGGGTCATTTTCAATTGCCTCACACGCATGTGGAAGTTGGACATTGTATAAAGAAGACAAAAGAAGAATCAATGCATTTGAATAATGAGGCTGGCAAGAGAAAGACCCATGGGTTTCAGAAGAAAAAAAAAAGTCTGTCTTGGAATAAGTGCAACGAGAATACTCCTTAGAAGCAGGAAAGCAAGATTTCATCTCATGTACTTTGGACATATCAGGAGAGACCAGTCCCTAGATAAGGACAGCATACTTCATAAATTAGAAGGGCAGTTTAAAAAAAAAAAAAAGGAAAACCCTGGAAAAAATAGATTGGTGATTGGCACACAGCTGCCACAATTGCCTCAGACATAACAATTGTGAGGATGGCGCAGGACCCGACCGCATTTGGCTCTGCTGTACTTCGGATGGCCATGCGTCTGGACCCAATTGATGGCACCAAAAACAACACCAGCTCTATCTCATCTGCTCCGGGAAGGCTAACCCTTCACAGGGTTGCCCTTTGGCTTGGCACGAGAGCTTCCCTAAGCTTGTCCACTCCCCTCCAGTGGAACAAAAGATGCCCCATTTGCGGGCATAGAGTACTAGTATCATTTCCTTAAGGCTGGTTTCTAATGTTCAACCGCTTGTTTTTCACTGAACTGGGATACTTCAGGTGAATGATGAGCCTTACCTGCCCTGGAAGCATCTTTATTTCACAGCATATTGGATATCAGGAATCGCCTATCCTGTTCCAATCACCTGCCATTGCACTGGAGATTACCACCTTTCTTAGGAATTGTGCAGGAAGAAACATATAAGAATGTGCACAATGTATACGTTATTAGAATATTTGTTTTAATTTGTATTCCTCCCTTTGTTTGTAACATATTATAGATAATTTAAATGTAAAAAAATGCTAAAAGAAGACTAGACCAAAGGAATACCACTAAAATGTTGCTGGTATTTATTAGAGAGTTTGCTTGTTGGTATTATTTTTTCCTTAAATTGCATGTGAACCTAATGGGCCATTATGTTTGGTGGATAATATAACCAAACAATATTGCCATTCCATTTTACTCAAGCAGTAAGTCAATGGTTCCTTGGGCTTAGCACACCATGCATAGCAAACTTTAAAGAACTTCTCCTGTACTGTGCTTGGTGATTTTTAGGAGTCTATTTTCCATAGGGGCATGTAAGAACCAAAATAGCATTTGACTGCTTTGCTCTCAACAGGTAAGAAAATGCATAATCAATGGTCTATTTGCCATCTTTTATTTTTATTTTATGCATTCATAGAGTATCTCTCAAGTGGCTGTCAAAATTTACTAGGCACTCAGGAGCAATCTTGTGCATTCTCTAAATGGCATCTATAATCTATAATCCAAAGAGATGTCTAAGAATGTATTGGTGACACATGCCTAAATTCTGTGCCTGTTCATTCAGGTAACAGTGATCGGGTCTCCTGCTATGACTTCCAATAGAGGTAAAACTACCTCATGTATTTGCACAATATTTGCAGAACTACAAACAATGACACGCAGTCTGATACAGGTGTTAATAAAGTAAAAACATTTGAATTACCAAAGAAGAGATAAGTGTAATCAGTATATAAATGTCAATTAATAACATTATTATTTCTAGGTGCTACACAGTTGGCTCCAACTCATAGTGGCCCTATTCAACAGGCAAGAATGAAACATTGCCTGGTCCTGTGTCCTCATCACCCATCCAATCAAGCGTCTTCTTTTTTTTTGCTGGCACTTTGGCTTACCAACCTTATGTCGTTCTCTAGGGACTATTCCCTCCTGGTGACATTCCCAAAGGATGTGACACAAAGAATTCTTCTGGTAGTTCATGGTATGGTCAATATTCTTTGTCAACACCATAAATAATTCTAATGCATCTATTCTCCTCAAGCTTCCTTATTCATTGCCCGACTTTTTTATGTAGGAGATGACTGAAATTACCATGGCTTGGTACATCAAAGTCCTTATAGTGATATCTTTGTTTTTAACACTTCATGAAAGTCTTTTGTAATACAACACATAATTTGACTTATTTATTACTGTTTTATGAGTGTTGATTTTGGTTACAAGTAAACTAAATCCTTGACAATTTCCATATCTTCTCTCAATACATTGATGTTGCTTATTGATCCAGTTGTGAATATTTTTATTTTCTTTATGCTGGGGCATATGTAATTTATACTGATAACTTCTGGCCCTGATTTTCATCAGAAAGTGCTTCTTGAAATATTCTTGCTTCTCCCAGCAAGCAAGGTTCTGTCATTCACATATCACAGGTTGCTCATGATTCTTCCGCCAATCCTAATCCTACAGAGAGTCCATTTTCTCAGGTGATTTGCTCACAGTTAAGGTAGGTCCTTTGATGAAACAGAACCGGTGAAACAAAACTCTAGACAGATAGATAGGTATATAAGTGGAAGGATAGATAGATGTTTATCTCACAAAAATGGTTCATACAGTGGCAGAGGCTTTCAAGTTCAAGTCAGATGTCAGGATAGAGGCTTTTCTTGGCTCATTCAGCTATAGGAACAGATCAACAAACAGGTCAAGTGCCAGACATCTGACTGCAGATGCAAATGAATCCAAATTTGACAGATAAGACAGCAGACCACTGTCTTAAGAGCCAAGAAATGGAGGTTGGATGATGACCCAGATGCAGGATCTAGACCCAGCATAAAGAAATCAAGATTTTCCAGAACATCCACATAGATTGGCACTTTCAATGTTTCCTCTTTAATTTGATTAGATGCACATGAGTAAATTATATTAGATCTCATCAGGGGGATGACTACATCTTAACTGCCAAACCATTGAGAATACTGGCCCAGCTAAGTTGTCCCACATCTTAATTATCACAGTCTATCATTTGTCAAAGTTAGCACCTATGCACATATTCTTGAACCATACATAATTTGAATTACTTGTATCTAATATGATACAAGTTTGTGATACAACTCATGTAATACAACGTCTTCATGTAACTTAGTATTGTTTTCAATCTCTACTCAAACTCATATATGTCACCTCCATTTAAAGGTGGGTTTCTGCGGTGCACATTTGACCTTATGACTCTGTGGACAAGCTAACATTTAGTTCATACCGGGCAACTCAGGCTGTGTAGTTGGTGGTGGTCCATGGTTGGATGTTCTTTCTCCGATAATGCCCAGTAAAAAGCCCAAAGCTATCTCTTTAAAAGAATGTAGTAATCTGTGGAGAATGGCAGGGCATTGCTCAAAAATCCAAAAAGGTCTGTCTTATGATCCATTAATCAGGGCCTATAAAAGACTCCAAACTGCACCTCTGTCTGCCACTACCACTTCAAGCACTACCATTGCATCAGCCAGATCAGACATAAGAGGCAGTGTGGCTTACATTGTAGCCTGAGCCTGTTGCACCGCCTTCTCTTGTTTTGAGACTCGCTTAACACATAGCAGCTTTCCGTGTCACTAAATAGGCCAGACTAACACATCCAAATCAGGGAGGCATTGCCTCCAAACTCCAAAGAGTGTTGTTTCTCCTCTCCGTATGTGAGCGGGTCTAGCTACAATTACTTATTTTATTAATTGCATTCATTTTAGTATGAATATCTTAACATGCCCCACATCAATGGACCCCATGAAATTTCACTCAAGTGAAAGTTACTTGAATATTTGTTGGGTTACTTTCCCACCCCTAGTAAGCAAACAAACACATCTTTCTCGAAAGGGGTGTACTAAGAGGATACCTTAGAAAGGAGGATGGTATGCTGCCATCTTATGTACTTTGAGCATGTTATCGGAAAGAGATCAGTCCCTGAAAAAAGAAATCGTGTTTGGTAAAGTCGAAGGACAACAAAAGAAAGGAAGCCCCTCAATGAGAATAATTGATCCAGCGGCTGCAATAATGAGATCAAACATAAGAAGTATTGTGTGAATGGCATAGAACTGGATTTTGGAACAAAACCCTGACATCCTCTGCCAAAAACTATGTCCTTCTGAGAGACATCTTTGGGCTTTTTACTGGGTCTTTTTAGAGAAAAAACAACAAATCTTGGGTCACCAACTACTATTCAGCCCAAGTTGCCCATTATGAATGAAGTGCTCTCTGATCTGCAATGGTTCATTCTGTTGTACACAAGGTCACTACGAGTGGGAGCCAACTTAACAACATCTAAACAGTAAGCCAATACTTTACCGATAAGTCTAGAGTTCTTGATACTTCGTCTTGACTAGGGTGAATTAACATGCCACCAATGTAATGGACAGTGTGATGTCTTATGGAAGGGAATGGTGTTCCCAGGAGATTAACGATGAGATTCCTCCGAGGTAGGATGGTGAATGTGTATTGTTGGCCTTGCCAACTGAAGGCAAAATGATTCTGGTGATCTTTTGAAGCCAGAAGTGAGACAAAGATGTATTACTGGTTCTAGGACATGCTTTAATTTTCTCAAAGAAACAACACGTGCAACCGTAGCTGCAATTGGAATTACCATGTGGTTAAATTTATGATAATCCACTGTCAAGACCCATCTGTTTTTGCACAAGCCAAATGGCTGAGTTAAATGGGGATATGGTAAAAATCACCACCCTGCGTCTTTCAAGTCCTTGATGCTGACATGAATCTCTGAAATCCCTCCAGCAATGTGGCATGGCTTTGGGTTTGCTGTTTTTTCTTGTTAGAAGCAATTCTAGTCACTTTTCCTAGCACAAAACCACTGCCATCAAGTCAATTCCAACTCACAGGGATCCTCTAGGACAGAAAAGAACTGTTCCTTATTCCACATGCCAGGGATCCCATGTTTTCATTCTGCCAGTTGCTGAACATGTCTATTAGGATTATGCATTCTGGAACTGAAGATATTACTACATGATGAGTTCAGGGACCTACTGGACAAACTTTAAGGTAGTTTGGGGATAAGTCAGATAATACCCAATTAATAACTTTATCTCTATACAGTCCTGTTAGACTGGGTTCAAACCTGACTAAATCTAGTGACTTTTTAAATTTGTATGTATATAAAAAGGGAGTTTGTATAAAGAAATAGTTCACACATTAGTAGAAGTGGATAATTCCAGTCAGTTCAAGTCTGTGAGTCAGATGCAAGCATTTCCTGATTCCTGTAGCTACAGGGGATGATGAAGCAGGAAGACTATAGGCTAGTGGATGACAAACTAAATGACTCTGAGATCAGCTAAATGAATCTGAGGTTAGCAGTCTGCTGATGGCTCCTGGCAGCAGCAGGCAATACAGCAGGAGGATCAGATGCAGGATCCAAATCAAGCAGAAGTGAAGTTAGTTTCCACACACTGTGGATTTATACTAAGAATGGGGCACATTCTGAATGAAACCCCTCTCTGTTGTATCAAAAACGTAACCAGATTAAGGTCTATCCTCTCAAATTCTTGGCTGCTTCACAGAAGATCCCGTAATGGAGTTGACCACTCTGTGTTAGTTTCAATCATCAGAGAATTCTGGCCTATCCAAGTTGACATAAAACCTATCCTAGTCCACTCCTTGATATTTGACATTTGTATACGTCCTTACACCACATATAGTCTCCAAACAAAGACAATGTGTTTGGCCAAGTTGACTAGAGAAACAAATCTAGAGACACTAATATATGTATAAGAAAGAGTTTTATAACAAGAAGTAGTTATATATTGAAAAAAACATCCCAGCCTAGTCCAACCCAAGTCCATAAGTCTCATACTGCTTCACACGTCCCTCTGCAGACTCACACACCACATGCAATGATGCAGAATTCAGAAAGATCACAGCCTAGTGGGTGCAAAGTCTTATGGATCCAACAGCAAATGGACAGAGCTCCAGGGCTCTGGAACCAACTAGGGTCAGCCAGCAGGAGGGTGAAGGCAGAGAGAGAAGGGAAGTTTCTCAGGGCCCTTCTAATGAGGCCACACCCACAAGGAGGCACAATCAGGCTGTGACCTTACTGACAGGTTGAATCCCACCCCTAGACTTTTACATATCTTCAAGTTTACAAGAAATTATATAAACTACCACCGACAATGATAAAGTCATACTTGTGCCTACATGATACAGCTAATGTGTGTACAACTGAAAATGCACGAAACCATTTACATTACATATTTTGTAAATGAACAAAAGAAAAATATTTGAAGTAGAATACAAAGAGGAATTATCCATAACCATTACAGCCCTTATTTCTACCGGTGGTCACCTGGCCACAGCAGATATTTAAAACTTCCTACTCCAGACACCCATTGAATATTCTCTTCCCCCAGCAAGTATCTTGGCTGGTTGTGGGTCTCTGACTGGTTGGGTGACCCAAATCTTCATTCCTGAAGAGCATGTCCCTTAGTAGTCATTTTATAATTGTGTTGCTATAGTTTACCATTAACTTTCATCACAGAATTTTGTAATACTAAGAGACGACCTACAGAATCGCTGGGGTTCCAGATATATTCTTCTTTCTCTCCATTATGCAGTACTAATCCAATTGCTCCTTAGTAATCAGAGCCAATTACACAACTCAATAGAGTAACACCTAGGAATCCAAAATGACCAGGGGACATTCTTAAATTCCATTTTGATAAAATCAGTGTTGTGTCTCCAGTTTTGTGAAAGTATTCCTCCCTCTGGAACTAAGACTTCCAGACCCGAAGAGTTTAGGCTTACCAGGTTAGTCTGTGTTGACTAGAGAAACAAATCCAGAGACAATCAGATATGTATAAGAAAGAGGTTTATATCAAAGAGTAATTGTATATTGAGAAAATATACCAGCCCCGTCCAGACCAAGTACGTAAGTCTGATATTAGCCCATAAGTCCAGTACTAGTCCATAAATCCTTCCTCAGATGGACACAGTCACATGCAATGATGCAAAATGCAGGCAGATCACAGACCAGTGTGTACAAAAGTCTTGTGGATTCAATGGTGGTAGAAGCATCTCAGTGCTGGCACTGTTCTCCACGTGGCTCCTCTAGCATCCCAAGTGCGGCTCTTCAACAGGAAGGTGAAAAAGAGAGAGCAAGCTCTTGCCGTTCTCAATCTCTGAGGGGATTATCAACAAGAAGAGTAAGGCAGAGAGAGAGAGAGGGAATTTCCCGAATTCTCATGAGAAGGCCATGCCCACAAGTCAGCATCATCATGCTGTGACCTGATAGACAAGCTAGACTCCACCGCTTCACTCTTAATACCCTCAAGTTGACATATTATGTAACTACCGCAGTTAAAATGACAAGAAGCCAAAATGTTACTAGTAGGACACTGGGAATAATGAGTGGTGCCACTCTCGATTCCACCCCTTGGTTTGTGAACCAATGAATCCTGGGTAATGGAGAGAGCAGCACCATATCCTGATTTAGAGAATTTACAAACTCTTGGAGAATATTTCCCAAACTTCCAACCTTGTGGCCACCTAGCTGGTGCTGTAGTTGTGTCTCATCAAGTGAACTGCTTCAGGGTGACAGAAAACATGATAAGATCAGTGGATCCCATAAGCATGGGTCTATTTCTGTACTTAATTTGATGTGCAACGAGTCCCTTGGTCTGCGATCCTATACAGGATACCTTGCCAGTGAATAAGAAATTCTGTAAATTGACGAATGGTGGCTCGGGCAGAAGTATTACATGCAGGAAAGGCAAATCCATATCCAAGATAAGTATGTATTACACTAAAGAACAAACGTCTGCCCTTTCCATGATGAAAGGGGTCCTACATAATCAAACTGCAACTTGGTTGCTACTTGATTGCCCCAATGAATGGTCTCATACCTTGAACTTAGTGCTGGTCTCTGCTGCTGGCATGTTGGGTACTCAGCAGTGCAAACTCCAAGTCAGCTTTGTTGAGTGGATGGTTATGTTGCTGAGCTCACACATACCTTTCATCCCTGCCACCATGGCCACTTTGTGAGTATACTGGGAATTTACAGGATTGGCTGAGGAAAGAGGAAGACTGGTTGCCATAGAGCATGTTATACTGTGCACTTAATTGTTAAAGTCTTCCTCTGTAGAGGTAACCCATTGGTGAGCATTCATATACAAGTATCTTCACTTCTTTTTGCCCATTCAAAGAGATTTATCCCCATACTTCCCTACAGCACCTTGTCATCTATTTCTCAATCATGCTTCTTAAAAATCTTTGACCATACATTAAAACCATTGGCTATAGCCCATTAATCAGTGGACAGTCAAACAGGTGGCCATTTCTCCTTCCCAGAAAATGGAAGGACCAGGTGTACTCCTTGAAGTTCTTCCCATTGAGAGGATTTCTTTTCACCACTGAATGTCAAGGAGGTCCCAGAAAGGACCTGTAGTGTTGATGCTGTCCACTCTTAAGTGGTACCTGCATATTGTGCACAACCATCAGTAAACTGAGTATGAGTTTTCTCTTCCTCAGTCAACTAATCATAAGGAACATCTCATGAGATCAGAGGTGTCAATTGGGAATAAGACTAGTGTGGAGACAAGAGGGGAGACCCAGGCATTGGGCCACTTCATGAAGCTTACTTGTGCCTTCGGGTCCAACTATAGCCCAGTCACATTTTTACCACTTCCCCTTAATGATAGAGTGCTGCTGTGCATGTTCGACTTTATGATTCTGTGAATCAGACAATATCCAGTTCCTGATGGGCAGTTCAGGCTGCATGGTGACTTGGTAGCCCATGGTGAGATGTTCAGTCTCCAATAAGGCCTAGTAACAGGCCAAAGGCTGTTTGTCAAATGAGAAGTAGTAGTCTGCAGTTTGGCAAAGCTTTACTCAAAATTCTGAAGGGTCTGCATTATGATTCATCGATAGGGCCTGCCAAAGACTCCAAACTGCATCTCTATCTGCCACTGACACCTCATGCACATGATCAGCTGACCCAAGGGGCAGAGCTGAACCTGATGCACAGTCTTCTCTTACTCTGGGCCCTACTGAAAGCTGGTAGCTTCTCAAGTCACTTGATAAATAGGCCAGAGTAGCAAGCCCAAATATGAGTTATGCTGACCTTAAAATCCAAACCCATGAGGCTTTGCATCTCCTTTTTAGTTGTGTGAGAGACAAGATGTAATAACTTATTCTTCCCTTTAGTGGGAATATCTTGACATGCACCACATCACTGGACCACTAGAAATTTCACAGAAGTGGAAGAGGTCTAAATTTTTGTTGGGTTAATTTCCTACCCTCGGGTATGCATGTTTTACCAATAAATCTAAAGTCATTTGTACTTCTTTCTTACTGGGTCTAATCAGCATAATGCCATCAATGTAAAGAACTCATGTGGCATTTTGTGGAAGGGAAAGGCATTCAATTAAAGTCCCTGCAGACTAAACTATGGCAAGGGGCTGGAGAGGTGATATCACCGTTAGAGAGAGTTTTGAAGATGTATTTTTGACATTTCCAGCTGAAGTAAAATTGCTTCTGGTGGTCCTTTCTACAAAAATTGTGTGTGTGTGTGTGTGTGTGTGTGTGTGTGTGTGTGTATTGGCCAAAGCAATAGCTGCAGACCAGGAACCAAGACAAATATTACTCTGCCCAAGCAACGAAGCCACATCTGGGACAGCAACTGCAATTGAAGCGGCCACCTGGTCCAAGTCACACTGGTCAGGTAAGTGGGTTGCATCAGGATGTGGTGGGAATCACTCCCTCTGCACTCCCGAAGCGGTGTCCTCTTGGGCTTGCATTCTTCTTGGCGGTTGCACTGATCTCTGTAATCCCTCCAGAAATGCCGTATTGCTTTTGGTTGACTATTTTCCTAGGTAAAAGTAGACTTAAGGCTTCCACCAGGCTTTTTAAAATCTCTTATTCCACAATTCAGGGATCCAACATGGAAGTTCTTTTCCATGGTTGAGTATGTATTCTGATAATGCATTCTAAAACTGGGGAAATTGCTACTGGATAAATTCAGGGACCCACTAGACCACTGTGAGATGAACCTAAGCTAAAAGCCTATTAATAATTTGACCTCCATATACTTTTATTCTGACCAGTAGACCTTTGAAACCTTTTGCGTCTCCTGGAATTAGTGTAAATTAAGAACCAGTGCCCACTAATTCCCCCAAAGTCTGATTATTTCTTTTTCCCAATTAAATAGTCACTCTTATGCAAGACTGCTAATCGCTTTAGGGAAGGCTGGAAGAAAGACGAACGGTATAAATTTTGGTAGTTTATTGGGTCCTTCATCAAAGGTCCCGGGCTTCCTCTTCATTCAAGTAGTTGTGGGTTTGTAAACTGGTTCAAATCTGGGAATTGTTTACAGAGTCATGACCCTCTGTTTTGGAGATTTGAGGTAGACTGCTGTTCACCTAACGAAGAATTTATTTGCTTAGATAAAGTAAATATTTAGTAGGCTTTCTATCTATTTCACTCGTAGGGACACCCTACACAAGTAACCCAAGCCATAGGCCCATATAAGTCAGGCTATTCTGATTACTTTTTTGACTCTACTATCCATTACAGGAACTAGGCTCACCTTGTCTCTGTTGATTAAGTGCTGCCAGTTGACCCCGAATCCCCATGGAGTCCAATCAGCCCCATCACAGGTAAGTGTCTTAATTCAATAGGACAGTTCTCACTGTCAAACTGGCTTACATAAAAAAGCAATTAAGGGGTTTTTCAGAGATTCTGGGGCTTCTTTCACTTTATTATTTTGATAAAAGCTGTCTCCTTGGCATACTCCCTTTGTGGGTTTACAGATTTATCATGTAAATTCATTCTAATAGGGCAGTTTCCCCAAGTTTTGGGCTACCTTCTTTTATAGTATACCAAGGTAGGTCTGGTACTTCGATTTGATTTAGTGTATACCATCGTGCAACCCAGGTTTCAGTGAACTCACCCCAAAATTTGTAAGATCTTCTCCTAACCTCTCAAACTGAAACACTGAATGAAAGATCTGTGTTTAGTGGGCCATGTCAATAAAATCAGACTGATCCAACCTTATGTTCCTTGCACCGTTATCTCAAATCCTTGAAAGCCATTCTCCAGTTGCTATCTGTACATATTAGAAAGCTCTAACAGTTCTTTAGGACAGTATGGTTAGTATAGCTAACCTCTACCTAGGTCATCACATTTGCATTTGTGGTCCTGCTGTGACTTTAATAAAGATAAAAGGAGATTTGATACATTTGAATTGTGGTGCTGGTGTAGAATACTGGAAGTACCAGGGATAGCTAAAACCAAATCTGTCTTGGATGAAGTATGGGGAGAAAGTTCCTTAGAAGTAAAAATGGCAAGACTTCATCTTACATGTTCTGAACATGTTATCAGGAGAGACAAGTCCCTGGAGAAGGACATTATCATGCTTGGTAATATAAAGGGCAAGTTAAAAGAGGAAGACCCTCCATGAGATGGTGTGCTAGTCTAGGTTGGTTAGAGAAACAAATTTATAGACATTCACATGTGTGTAAGAAAGAGAACTTAATGTCAACGAGTAACTGTATATTAAGAAAACATACCAGTCCAGTCCAGATCAAGTCCATATTAGCCCATATGTTTGATACCAGTCTGTAAATTCCTTTTCAGACTCACGCAGTACATGCATTAACACCGAATGCAGGAAGATCTCAGGCCAGTGGGTGGAAAGTTTTGTTCTAGTGTCAGTAGAAGCATTTTAGCACTGGCATGGGTCTCTACCGGGATCCTCCAACTCCAGGGCCCAGCTCCATCAGTTTAACTCCATGTGGCTTGTCAGCATGAATGTCTCACAGGGAGTGAGTGTATGTTCCACCTCCAGGGAGGAATATAGGAGTTCCCACAATCCTCAGGAGAAGGTCATGTCCACAGAGAGACCTCATTGGCTATGACCTGATTGACAGGCTAGACTCCACCCCTTCTCAAGTTGACAGGAGATTAAGGAACTGCCCCAGATGGATTAGAACAGTGGTTGCAACAATGGACTAGGGCATAGGGACCATTGTGAGGGTGGTGCAGGACTGGGCAATATTTCATTCTGTTGTGCACAGGGTCATTATGGGTCAGAACCAACTTGGTGTCACCCAACAATAGCAACGACATATATCTAGAAGTAATAATGGGTGGTGAAGGGGTTTCCTGGGAACTTTCAGCAATATCTTACTCAGGTGTCTTATCCTCATGCAGAGTTGGGCTAATCTCCTCAAATATGGGTGAGGGATAATGGCTTTATTAAGAGTGAATTAATCTCTTCAGATGGGAGGGGTAGTCCTAGTAGTTGCAGTGGTTCAATGGAATCTATAGGCTCATTGTGTCCATCTTCTGGCTTATCAGTCAATATACACCCATCCAAAGTTTTAAGGTCCTATTTCACTCCAATCAATGCCCTCATTTTAATATCACACACGATTTTAGGTTGAGAATTAAGTTGTCATTATAACCGAGCCGGTCATGTCATTTGAACAAGGTTTCTGAAGCTCTGAGTTCATCGTTTTCTTTTACCCGTTTATTGTAAGACATACCAATGAACCAGTTTCCTTTTGTTCTCATCCTGACAAAATTACAGAAAGATATGAAAAACACAACCACTAACAGAACCTTACTTCTCACTAACATGGTATGTATCAGGTGTTCGTTCTATTGGGGGCATTAGTTTGCCATCTCATACCATCTCATACCAGCAATTTACTTACTTTTTACATTTACAGAATATCTTAAAATGAAAGAACTAAAGAAAAAAAAGTCAAACATTGAGTTGCATTATTGATTGGCTCAGGGAGCATCAAAAGAGGATGGAAAGAATGTACACAATCAGTGTACCAAAAAAGAACCATTTCAAGGGGTAGCAAATGATCAAGAATCAGTTGCACTGGAGGAAGAAGTTCAAGGTACACTGAAAGCGTTAGTCAAAAGCAGGGCTCAAATAATTGACAGAATAGTAAATGAAATGTTTCAACAAGCTGATGAAGCACTAGATACACTCACTTTTCTAAGCCAAAAAATGTGGAAGCCAAGTCTCCGGCCAATTGACTAGAGGAGATCCATATTTGTATGAGTCCAAATAAAAGTGGCCCAACATAATGTGAAAATTATAGAACAATAGCATTGCTATCACAGTAAGTAAAATTTTGCTGAAGATCATATAACAATGATTGCAGTAGTATATTAATAGAGAACTGCCAGAGGTTCAGGCCAGATTCAGAAGAGGACATGGCACAAGGGTTATCAATATTGATGTCAGATGAACTTGGCTAAAGCAAAGGAATATAATTTAAAAAGTTTACTTGTGTTCTATTGGCTATGAAAAGGCATTGAACTATGTGAATCATAACAAACTATTGATAGCCTTGAGTAGAATGAGAATTCCAGAACTCTTAATTGTGGTCATGCAGAGCCTGTACATGGATCCAGGGAGTATTGCAAGGTTTAAAATCATGAAATGTGTGTATGCGGGCTGTATCCTCTCACCATCCTTATTCAATACATATGCTAAGCAAATAATCAGAAAATCTGGATTATATGAACAAGAATATGGTATCAGGATTAAAGAAAATGGCACAACCATGCTTGCTGTAAGGAGAACTTGAAGCAGTTGCTGATGAAGGTCTAGAATGTATCACAATGCAATGCAAGGAAAACCAAAATCCTCACAACTGGACTATTAGGTAACATCATGACAAATGGAGAAAAGATGGAAATTGTTAAGGGTTTTGTTGTGTTTGGATTCACAACAAATGCTCATAGAAGCAGCAGTAAAGAGATTAAATAACACATCACATTGGGTAAATTTGCTGCACATAGCCTCCTTAACGTTTTGAAAATTCAGGGGGACTCAGGTGTGCCCTACCCAAGCCACAATATTTCAATTGCATCATGTGCATGTGAAAGTTGGACATAAATAAGGGATATCGAGGAAGGATCAATGCATTTGAATTATGGTCGTGGCAAAGAGTATTGAAAGTACCATGGACAGCCAAGAGAACAAACAAATTTGTCTTTGAAGAAGTACAGTAAAAATTCTCCTTAGAGGCAAGGATGGCAAGATTTCGTCTCATTATGTTGGACTTGTTATAGAACAATCCCTGGAGAAGAAAATCATGCTTTGTAAAGTAAAGGTGGGATGAAAAAAGAGGAGGAAACATGATAAGATGGATTGATACAATGGCTGCAACGATAGTCTTAAATATAACAGCAATTGTGTGGATGACCTAGCATTGGGTGGTGTTTCAGTCTGTTGTACACAGGGTCTTTATGAATCAGAACTGACTTGATGGCAGCTAAAACCAATAACCACTCTACTAACCGTGACAGACTTCACTGTATTCACAGAGCTAGGGGCTGAGTTCTCAGTGCTTTTAGGACTCGTCAGACTTGAGAATCAGTTTAGAAAACTAATATTTACTATTTTGTTTTCCTAGAACCATTTTCAGTACTAACTGAGTTAGGCTGGGTTCTCTAGAAAAGCAAAACTGTGGATGCTTTAAGTATACCTA
>NW_022103968.1:69271047-69272039 GCF_000313985.2 Echinops telfairi | reverse complement strand
TGTTGTCAATTTGATCCAATATAGGTAGATCATACAAATAGGTCTTAAAAGAATACGATCATCAAAGCAGACATGTTTATGTCTTTTTAAATGATAATAGTTTGGACTGTACCCTATATCACACAAAAGTGAAATATTTGGCTACAATTTTCCCCTGTGGAGTATTACTTCTCTCATTAGAAACTCTTTCATGTCTTTTTTGTTTTATTTCTTTACTATATGTAGAGACATTGTGCTAGAACTTTTAATATTACATTCGTAATTATGAGTTAGATTTATACAGACTAGCTCTTTGCACTGTTACCTAATGTCTCTCAGTTTTACAACTTTTTTTCTTTTAATTATTGTCCATTCTTCCATAAGACCCCTGCCCAACCACAGATGCTTTGGGTAATCTCTACATTGTAGCTTAAGAGGGTCATATCTATCCCATGGTTTAATTGAAACTGAAGTTTGAAGGGTTCTTTCTTATTTTTCTAATGGGTCTTTTATCTTTGTTTTTAATAATGATGATTATGTCAAAAACACAAAGGTAAAATACTAACCTACAAAGATATGTTCCTACTAAAGTTGACATGCATGTTTTAAATTTAGCACACTCTGAGGAATAATGTTCTAAATGTTTATATAAGTTCCAACAGTTTACAGCCTGTTAGTCAATTCACAGTATATCATAGTTGGGTGAGATCTTTTGACAAGTTTATCCACCTTTTTATTCTTACTATGATAAATTGCCTATATGTTTATTGTTCCTAATTCTATTGTGTCTTTTTTAAAGCTTTTTGTTATGATATTATAAAAGTTCTTTATATAATATAAGTATTTTAATCTATAACATAAGTTAGAAATAATTTTCTCTAGTTTAAGAGCTCTTCTTTACTTCAATTGAACAAACATATGATCCTGTATTTTCTTTCAGTACATGGGTTACAACTTAAATTTATATTACATTGCATTACAAATTTACAATTACTTATCATGAAGTAATAATC
>NW_022103968.1:69267994-69269664 GCF_000313985.2 Echinops telfairi | reverse complement strand
TTTAAAATTCCCTTAGAATTATTTTTGATGGGATTCACCTCCTCAGTCCTATTAATCCATTCTTCCTGCAACATTTACATATTTCTAATAAAAGCACTCATTCTTCTTTTCCAGTCTAGTCCCCCACCCCCCTTCCCCTTTAAAAAAAAAAAGGTAGAAGCATGCTGTCTCTCTGCTAATGCAGTTAAACAGCTTTACTTCAGGCACAGTGAATGACCTGCACACTAGCTGACCTGATCTCCTGACGTGGCTCTGGCTTCATCTGCCGTTCTCTCCTAGACACTTTCCCTAGACCCACTGTCCTGACTGTACTCCATGCTTGCCTGACAGCGCTTATCTCAACGTCCCACAGCTGCCTTTGCCTTTTCCTGAATCGCTTTTCTTTAGGGTTCCACCTCTCACCTTAAATACTACTGCCTTCTTTGGTTACTTGCTCTCAAATTACTAGCATGCCTTCTCTCATTTCCCCTTAATGCTTTAGTTTTTTCTAAATATGCATCTGCAATATACTAAATATAATAAGATACATATAAAAATAGATAAATATGCATCTGTATTAACTCCAAGCCAAGTTCACTGCCATGGCGTTGCTCATAGCAACGCTGTAGGACAGAGGAGAACTGTTCTTTTGAGTTTCTGATGCTGTAAATCTTGATTACCAACCTTGCCTTTCTCCTATATATAGTACATGGGAGTTTCAAGAAGTTTATGGAAAAAAATGGAATGAAAAGATTATATTTTTCCATAAACTTTTTGAAGCCCCATTATATGAGAACTTAAATTGTGAAACAGTTAGTTTGTGTAATGCTGTAGTCAACAGTGGGTGCTGTAACTTCATGTTGACCCTTGGCATAATCTCAGGCTTCATCTAAGGTAAAAGGTACTTTAACAATGTGGCTATGTTAAAGCCTGGGACAATTCTGGATAAGTCTGGGTAGTTTTTCCCTCAAGAAGAAAGTAGCGGTCAGAGGGAGATTTGGAAATAATTAACCATCAACAATCTATCAGGGGGCCACAAGGGTTGGGTGGGTGGGCGGGGCGGGATAAAAAGAGGAGCTGATCCCAAGGGCTCAATGGAAAGTAAATGTCTAGAAAAGAATGATGGAATATATGTACAAATATGTCGAATACAATTGATGTGTAGTTTGTAACAACAGTTGTAAGAGCCCCCAATATAATGATTAAAAAGAAAAAGAAAGTAGATAAAGTAGATTAACTAGTGTGCTGAAAGATACTCACACAAGAACTAAGGAATCTGTCTGGGCATTTACTGAAAGCAACCAATCAGACTCATGTAATTTAAACTAAAGTTTGGGGTCCACCAAAGTTTTGTTCCACCTTGTGACTATGACTCAAGGTCACATGATCATGAGGCGTACCCCAAACAGCATGTTGTCAAATGATCAAAGCCTCAGAACCAATCCTGCAACTTTGAAATTTACAAATGTATCTATCCCAACTAGGATTCTTTCTCCACTACAAAAGGCCAACCTACAGGAACCCTGATGGCGTAGTGGTTACTTGTTGGATGGGAAACTGCAAAGGCAGTAGTTCAAAACCAGGAGAGAGACGAGGTTTTCTACTCCCATAAAGATTTACAGTCTTGGAAATCCATAAGAGCAGTTCAACCCTGTTCTACAGGGTTGCTCTGAGTCGACATCAGCTCGATG
>NW_022103968.1:69265441-69266982 GCF_000313985.2 Echinops telfairi | reverse complement strand
AAAGCCCACATGGAAGAAGCACACCAGCCTGTGTGATCATGAGGTTTCAATAGGATCAGGTATCAGGCATCTAAGACCCAGGACAAAACCATACCCAAGGTGAATGGGGGGAGGGGGGAGGGCATAGAGTGGAGACCCAACGCCCATCTGTAGACAATTGAACATCCCCTCACAGAGGGTGCAGTATAGCATTGATGAAGCACACAACTTTCCTCTAGTTCTTTGGTGCTTCCTTCCCCCCACTATCACTACCTCAATTCTACCTTACAAATTGGATTAGACCAGAGCATGCACACTGCTACAGATAAGAGTCCTTAACTCAGGGAATCCAGGATAGATAAAACCCTCAGGGCCAACAATGAGAGTAGAGATACCAGTAGGATTAGGGGATGATTGGGGGAGAAAGAGGAATTTGATCACAAAGATCAAGCTAGAACCCCCTCCCAGGAGGATAAATGACAGAAAAGTGGGTAAGGGTTCATGGAGGATGATGTAAGATATGGAAATAATAATCTATAATGTATCAAGGGTTCATGAAGGAGGGGGGGCTTGGGAGGGAGGAGGAAGAAATGGGGAGCTGATATCAGGAGCCCAAGTAGGAAGAGAATGCTTTGAAAATGATGATGGCGCATATGTGCAAATGTGCTTGACACAATTGCATGTATGGATTGATGAATGTATGGATTGTGATAAGAGATGTAAGAGCCCCCAATAAAAGTATTTAATAAATAAATAAAAGAAGTTGAGATTAACCTATCTCCATCTGCAGGGCAGAGCTCAGCTAACAATACCTGTAGCTAGAATGCAAACTTGCTTATCCAAGTACAGAGCACAATCGTAGCACCAAGTAACCTAGCTCATGGGCCAGACAATTCCAGAGGATGTCTTTCCCCACACGGTGTCCATAAAACTCCCTTAACTTGCTGCTCTGGAAAGCATATTTTGATGGACACAGTCCAGCCTGTCTTCCTGGGTATTCGTACCCAATAAATATTATTTTTTCCTTCTTTTTCTCCTTCTTCTTCTTCTCGAGAATTGGCTTAATAATGGCAGGTTACCTGGATAAACCTTTTTTTTTAATGAGCAATAGTACATGTTCAGTTGATATATGTTGAACCAGATAATAGATTTCCAGAGATGTGGAAGAAGAAAAGGAAGCTGAAGCATATGTTCATTATAGGATCACAATTCTCCTTGTGCTTTAGAATGTCTAGATATTCCAATACCCATTGCCTTGGTAACTTATTCTACAGGAACCTCTACTCTTTGTCATGAATACTTTATGAAGTAACAGTGTAAGAGACTCATCAAGGGAGGGGATGAAGAAAGAAAGACATTAGATATGAGAAGGAACTTTCTCTTTTGAGAAAAGAAATTTTGTAGGGAAAAATAGTTGTGTGGGCTTTCTTAAGAAAAAAGAAAGAAACTCCAGCTCACCTTCTTTGACTTTACTTGACTTCGGATAAACTAATGAGGTTTAGCAAGATCAATAGGGGAATAAAGAGCTAATCCACAAGGAAGGAGATTATTTTATAGTTCTA
>NW_022103968.1:69262652-69264100 GCF_000313985.2 Echinops telfairi | reverse complement strand
TTTATTCCAGAGACTCACCTAATTTTGTGGTCTAAAAATTAGACAAGAAATCTACTCGATTGTTCCCTGGGTTCTTATTTATCCTCTGAAACCACCCAGAAAGCTTTGCTACCTTGTGCCTTTACAATTTTTATATTCTAAACATGTAGGAGCAAAATTTGGTGGAAATATGATGGGGAAAGGCCAAGTTGTGGAGAGTCTGTTTTGAAACTACATTTCTGAATCAAGCACGTAAGTCGTCTTTGCTCCTGTGCCTACGCTGGGTCTACTAGAAGAAGCCTCAGAGATCTCTAGGAGTAGGGGGTAGAGAGAATAAGGCTCTGTCCTTTTGACCTGAGGGGGAAAAATTGCAGGATTTTTCTACTCTGAAGTGGTGTAATGAACCAGTTTCTGGTTACACCTGTTTGTTTTCAACGTAGGGCTCACCTTGATTGAAGCCTGCTCCAAATTGCTCCATCTTCACAGAACACACCTTCTCTGGATTGTTCCTTTGGACCTGCAGCTACTTCTGTTTTCAGTGAGACTGTTGGGCAGTTGCAGGCAGAGCCCACAGCTTCTTTTGCATCGACCACACCCTCGAGGCAAGACTCCCCACATTCGATGTTCTCATGGAAACCATTGCTTGTTGATGGATTGAAGAAACAGAAATCCTTTCCCAGAGTGACCCAAAGCATATGGAACTCTGAGAGAACTGAAAATCCCAGAAAGCTCAGTATCAAAACCTTTATAAAGTCCACATTTCACAAGAAGCCTAGGGTCATTGGAAAAAATAACAGCTCTCTCCCCTAACCGGCCCCAGTGAAACTGTTATTAGGACGAATAAAGAACCAGTCAGTAAATATGAATGGCTGGAAACGGGAAGCTGTGTGACCGAGGCTGCACTGAGCAGGTGTCCCCCAGCTCCATTTCAGTCTACTTGCAGCCAGCCACGTCATCATTTGGCCTTCCTGAGCTCACCGACAGGCCATTTTTCATGATTTCACCATTCCTGGCCAAATGTAAACTTTTTAATTAAATGTACCACATGATTCCAGATGTTTGTTTATTTGTTCCAAATAGGCTATAAAATTACCACATGAGCAAAAACCTGGGGCAGGGGTACAATTTTCTACAAGAGACAGGGAAAGAAAATTAGTTGGAAGAACTTGGATTATAAAGTTAACGCTGGGCAGAGCTCTCAGCAGAACTATCCAGACTAAAAATGTTGGCTTCAAATAGACCCCTTCAATAAATCCAAGATTCAGGAATGAAACACACCTGGGGATTTATTAGTTTCTAAAAGAATGTGGATTATTTTTGAGCCAAAGATGTGAATAAGAATGATTTTCTTTCTTTCCTTTTTTTTTTTTTTTTTTGTTGTTGTTGTATGTTTGTTCCTATCTCCACATTCATTAACTCCACCACCCTTCCACTTTACAGGCCAGATTATATCGTTTATGCCTGACTGG
>NW_022103968.1:69259519-69261135 GCF_000313985.2 Echinops telfairi | reverse complement strand
GCAGGAAACTGCAAATATAAAATCATCCTCAGGGTAAAGGCATAGGAAATGGACCCCTATGGTTTTCAAATGCTTAAAAAGGGTTGCTTACATTTCTTGGGTGAAGTCCATGCCAGTCTTGGTAATAGTCTAACAGACTCATCTATCTTCAGATTCCACTCGGCTTGCTCTTCCATCACTGCCACCCTCCCAGACAGAAAGTGCACACATGCACATCTGTCTATATATAAGTGGAAATTTTAATCTACCCTCCCCTCCATTCCAATCCACCCATCCCTGCTCAGTCCAGAGTGAAACTATTGACCCTGCAAAGTAGCAGGGAGATGAATGTGATGACCCAGACTACAGTTTTTAAACCATTTCAGCAAGGTCTGGAATCAAAGGAAAGCACAATTTATTCAGCACTTAGTAAAGTCCTTTTACTCGGAACAGAGTGCATGCACTGAAAATAGACACCCACTGCCACACAGAGAAAATAAACCTGTCAACCACTGCTGTCAAATCACTAGTCACCTCGGTTATGTAAAGGAAACGCTAGCATCTCTCAGCATCTTAGAATTTCACCAAGATTATAAGCCCGTAAAAGCATTATGAAGCAAAGAAAACTAAAGTAAGGGGTTCTGCTGAAAATGTCATCAGAAGAAATCATTTTACATAATTAGAAAATGCTAATAATAGCGCTCTACAAAGAACCAGCAGGCTCTTCCCCCACACAGCCAGGGCAAAGCAATGGGGCAAAGTCTGACTGAGGGGAGCTAAGGTCACCCCTAGACAAGGCCCACAGGAGGCCTTCTTTCCAGTACTGTTTGCAAGTTTTTTATGGGAAGGAGCTCCTGGACAGTCTAAATATCCGAACACTCCACTATTAGCCAGAAATATGGGTGGTTTAAATTCACCTAGAGTTTCCTCTGAAAGGTCACATAGCCTTGAAATCCCTCTGGAGTGCAATTCTATTCAGACACACACACTGACAGCAACCACCAATAACAGCCACAGGGGAAAGTTGGATCTATCGTGCTTCTATGAATCTTCAATGACAACTTGTTAAGAAGTCATCTAATGCTTAAACCAGTTGCCGTCAAGTCAATACCGACTCATTGTGAGAATTGCCTTACATGTGTCCAAGCAGAATGAGGTTCTTTAAGTTTTTGGTTGATGCTTTTTGGGAAGTTGATCATCAAGCTTTGCTCCTGGGTTACCTCTGAATCAACTCAAACTTCCAACCTTTGGGTAGCAGTTGAGTTAATTTATTGTCCCAACCTGGGCTAATAGGTTAATGTTGGACTTGTGGGCTTGGGCAGCACTGGGTTGGGATGTTTTCTTGATGCGCACTTAACCTTTACATAAAACTCTCTCTTATAATGTGTTAGTCTGGGTACTGTAGAGAAACAAATCTACAGAAACTCATTATAAGAGAGAGTTGGCACAATAAACTAACTCAATCCACCCCTCACAGCAGTCAAGCATGTTAATTGTTTGCATTAACCAGCGTCTCCCATCTGAGTCTTGCCTTCTTTTATAAACTACTCAAAATTTTATGGCAGATGAAAGTCTGCTTTCTGGGATCTTTTCTCTGGTGAGACTTACCAGGTTGGGTCACCATAAGCATGCAATTA
>NW_022103968.1:69254826-69257387 GCF_000313985.2 Echinops telfairi | reverse complement strand
TATCATCATCCCAACTCTACCTTACAAATCTGGCTAGACCAGAGGATGTACACTGGTGCAGATAGGAACGGGAAACACAGGGAATCCAGGACAGATGATCCCTTCAGGACCAGTGGTGAGAGTGGCGATACCAGGAGGGCAGGGTAAAGAGGGGGAACCGATTATAAAGATCTACATAAAACCTCCTCCCTGGAGGACAGACAACAGAAAAGTGGATGAAGGAAGATGTCAGACAGGGTAAGATATGACCAAATAATAATTTAAATGATCAAGGGTTCATAAGGGAGGGAGGAGCAGCAAGGGAGGTGGGGAAAATGAGGAGCTGATGCCAGGGGCTTAGGTGGAGAGCAAATTTTTTGAGAATGATGCACGCAATGGATGTACAAATGTGCTTTATTCAATTGATGTCTGTATGCATTGTGATGAGAGTTGTATGAACCCCTAATACAATGATTAAAAAGAAGAAGAAGCCAGTCCTTGAAAAAGGACATCATGCTTGGTAAAGCAGAGGATCAGTAAACAAAAGAGGAAGACCCTTGACAAGATGGATTTGCACAGTGCCTATATCAGTATGTTCAAATATAATGACAATTGTGAGGATAGTACAGGAATGGACAGTCCTTCTCCCATGTCCATAGGACCATTATGAGTGAGAGCTGGCTCAATGGCAGCTCACAACAACAGCAACAACATGTATTTTTCTTGAGTCTTTGCTATTGCTCTGCATAGATCTTGCTTATGATGGTCAAACCTACTAAGTTTTCACAATTCCTCTAGATTAACATCGCAAGATGGTAGGAATAAAAAGATATATATGTTAAAGTAAAACCAAACAACAGCAACTAATTAGCTGAAAGAGACAGATTGTCTCCAAACTCTGGAACCTCAAAACAAATTGTGATGAACAATTTTGTCATCAAGTAGTCTTCTCTTGTGTCTCCCTGCCAAAATATGTTGCTTGTTGGTATACAGCTTTCCTGCCCCAAATATCCTTTTCTATCTACATTACTGTTTTCACATGCAGCCACTTAATTTTCTTCTTATTCAATTCACATGGCTTATTTAAGGAGTTGAAGCAAAGCATTTTCATATATTTATGACTTCTGTGAAAATGTGCTTTATGATTTCTCAGTCTAAACTGTTTAAAAATAAAAATAATAAACACCCACACTTTCCTTGTTTTTCTCTTTTTGGGATGGCACACATTGAGCTGCTTCCTGGTGATACACCCACAAATCCATTGCTGTGCAGAAAATGCAACGTGCATGAAGAGAACGGCAAAGAATAACTGATTATGATGTGTTGCTATGTCAGTGACTCTGTGGTAGCTTCAGTAATCAAATTCAAACACAAACAAATCAAGCCCCCGTCTCGAGAAGAGGATAAGCACAGAACCATCGTGTCAGTAGAAATAATGGGAAACATTGCCAATGCTGGTAGGAATAGGTTCTCCAGGAAAGCTTTCACAGCAAATTTCCTTTTGGTTTTTCACTTGCTTTTATTCACTTACGTTCCATGGATGCTATGCTAATAATGATTCATTTTCAGCATCAGAGGGGGAAAAAATTAGGACATTCACTGAGTTTGAAATTACTTGGCAAAATGTATATGTGAACAAATTGCATCATAGGAAACCCTCAATGTAATAGCTGCTCTTTTCCTTCCTGAATTCCTGGACATCAGCCCCATACCGCTCCCCCCGCCCCCCAGAAAGCCTTATTTACTTACTGTCCCTATAGGTTCATTGATCCTGGGTTTCATCTACTGAAACACAGGAAAACATATAACAAAATTCAAGAGGGTTAACACCCAATGACATAACACATCTGAGATCTCTAATATGAACAAACAAAAACAAACAAAATAAAAAAATGTTGAAAACCAAATCAGGCTTAATGTGCATCTGAGGGGGGATCAACTGACAAGGTTGTAACCATTCATGTCAGGTTTATCATTTTGATCGTCTATAATCATCTCTCCAATGCACTCTATTTGATAACCACGTTCCTCCCATCCCTTTATTATGGACAGAGGGATATCGCTGGAGGCTTATCTCCTATGTGGATTCCACCAATGTATCTTGGGCTCCCACTTACATCCATAGCCTTCTGCAAACCAGATTCTCAAAATTTAAACTGATCCTATTCCCTCTTTTGACTTCAGTCCTTCAGTGAATGATGATGGTGTGTTTCCTTTATGTGGACTTAGATGACATCTCACTAAGATGGTTGCTTGTTTGAACATATTTTAAGACCCCAGACACTATTTTATCTGATAGCTGGGCATGATCTAATTTCTTCATCACTCTTTGCTATAGCATCTGAATCTTCTGTGTTTCCCTACCTGAGGGCAGGAATGGAGCAGGGCCATGATATAAAAACTAATTGTTCTTAAATTGGAGATATAATTTAGTGCGAGCCCCAAACCAATTCCTGGATCTATGTTTTTTGTTTTGTTTTAATCTGCGTTTAGCTCCCTTTAAAAACCTCCTTGTTTACCTTCAAGCCTTTAAGACCTCAGATTCTATAGCTTTTGATAGCCGGGCACCATCAGCTTTCTTC
>NW_022103968.1:69199691-69253545 GCF_000313985.2 Echinops telfairi | reverse complement strand
AGAGCAAATGTTTTGAGAATGATGAGGGCAATGAATGTACAAATGTGCTTTGCATAATTGCTGTATGTATGGATTGTGATAAGAGTTGTATGAGCCTCTAATAAAATGATTAAAAAAGAAAACATAAATATTTCACAATAAAAACAAAAATCAAAAACCATTCTTGTTAATTCATGGTAGAAAGTCTTATCAATCATGCTCCCGGGGCATAACGATCTCCCATTAGTATTGTCTTTGATTAGCCCATGGTACTAAGTTTTTAAAGCTGTGTTGAAAGAAGGATATTGGACCCATGTAGGCTAACTCCAGAGAGCAGTAGCCTAATTATTCACCTGTACAGGATCAATCCTTTCATGGCTGGATGTTATTTACATAAACAATAGGAGATCATTGTCAGGGTAAATTTACAATAATATTCACTGAGCATGTTGGTCACAGACTTGCCAGAATAATACACATCTTAATACAGCACATAGGGCATTGCTGTAGCAAGACCATGTTTGCCCAACTATTAGCAGTTCAGCAATCTCAGTACAGCTGTCTTTCGCTTCCTCCGACAATATCAATTCTCAGTCCTCAAATTACAAGATACCCATTTTCCCAAATAACCACATTAATGGGCAAGTGGGAACACACAGACCTCATCTTGTGTTGAAGGCCCAGTGTAACACTCTTGATCATGTTTTGCACATGAATACAGATAGTGTGGACTATAGCCAGTTCCTTTCTGTTTCCCCACCATTTGTCAATGCAAAGCCTCTTCTTTGTCTTTCCAAGGAGACTGAGTTCTATGTTGATGTGATTGAAGTCCCTCTGCAAGGGTCTTCTGGAACCGACCCTTCAGAGAAAAGCCAATATTCTCGGCAATGTCACCAGTCTGGTTGCTGAGAATGGTCTTCATTCTCTCAGTAGATGCAGTAAAGGGCCAGGTAGGATTGAGGAAGACATACCAGATTGCCTGTTTAATGAGGCATCATCACCAATCTCTTCCAACTTCTTCTCTGTAGCTCAGAGGGGTAATAAAACCGACAGTGTCTTAAATCCTGTTTAATATGTGGTTCTAGGTCAGCAGTTCTCAACCTGTGGGTCTTGACCCCTTTGGGGATTGAATAACCCTTTCACAGGGGTCGCCCAATTCATAACAGTAGCAAAATTACAGTTATGAGGTAGCAACAAAAATAATTTTATGGTTGGGGGGTCACTACAACATGAGGAATTGTATTAAAGGGTCACGGCATTAAGAAGGTTGAGAACCACTGAACTAGGTCCATCCAACTTGTTGCAGTTCAGACTCATGGTAACCTGGTTTTGCAGGGTAGAACTTTGTTTTCTTGGCTGTAATCTTTATGAAAACATATTACAAAATCTATCTTTTATTTTGCCACTGGGAGGGATAGCATCACCAACTATAAGGTTTATGGTTAAGTGCCAATCACTCAGAGACTTTCATGGTTCTGGGTTAGTTTGACTAAGAACTCCTAAGGAAAGGACGAGCTGGCCATGGCATTTCTCTGTACGGCTGAGTGCTTTTTCACTGTATGGACTGACCACATTTTGTTTATCCATTCACTTGCTAACCAACACTTGGATTGTTTTGACCTTTTGTCTGTTGTGAATATGTTGCTATGAAAATGGTATACATATGTCTGTTTATATTTCTGCTTTTAATTCTATGGAGTATATATTATCTATGAGTGGAATTGTTCAGTCACATGGTAAAACTATATTTAGCTTTTTTTAGGAACTGGTAGAAAATTATTTTGATAAATACAGGCCAGGACACTATTTCTTTCCACACCTTTAGCAGCCCCGCAGAGGCATTAGAAATTCATCCTTGGCAGCAGATTTTATTTTTTTGAATTTAAATATCTTCTTGCATTCTATCCTTTTTTCTCCAGGACAAGACACAGTTAGTCACTCCTACCTTTGCTTCCTCTATCCTGACTGAAGGACAAATGATAAGAGCGTTGATGCGTTTTCTTGCCTTTATCATTGAAGGGCTAGGCCAGCCGTGGTTCTTGGTGTCTTCGTCATATTGAATGGGAATAAAAAGATTTTCCATTGCACCTCAGGAGGTTCTTGGAAAGATACTATGTCTATCCTCTAAATAAATAGATATTATGTCTATCCTCTAAATAAATAGAACTATATGTCCCCAAAGACACACGGTTCTATACAAAAGCAAATTCTAGTTGTATAACTACCATGTCAAGGTTGTAATAATTGGCACATGGGGGAGTGTCTGGTACATCTAACTATTTAAATAGATGTTTGTCCACCAAACACTAATCGTCCGTAGAGCCTGCAGACCCATGAATGACCCCTTAGGCAAATTGGCACTAGGTAACAGCCTGAGATCACTGACGTAGCCCATGTCCTCTGCATGCCAAAGACAAGCTTAGCCCAAACCTAATATTCTTAGAGGAATTTCAAGGGACCACTCTCAAACCATGTATACACCATGATCGATGAGGAGACTTTGAAAAGTCAGTGGAAAAATTCCATTGTCTTGTAATTCCATTTTTCCAGGAACTGTCTGAAGCCCCTTCATAAATCTTAACGAGAGGCCAGATCTTCCATTGAGAGGTTCTGTTCTAATAAGCCATTATAGAATGGTTCAGCCCATTCTATAATTTTCTCTGCCATCACAACTGCAAAGTGTCAAAGCTAAAATATTAAAATAATTAACTTGACAGTCATGCAATGCATTTTTCAGACTGCTGCCAATGAATGAATAGATGTGACCACCATTCATAACTATCTGAGTTCCTGGAACAACAGAGCCAGGGCTGAGGTCCAAGAGATCAGTCTTTTCCCTCAACATGCGCCCTCTCTCAAAGAAAGATGGAATCTTAGACACAATCAAGTTACCTAGCAGAGGGGACTAAGAACTGACTTTCCCCTTGGGTTTCAATCATTTGTCATTTGTTGAAAAAATATTTATTAAGCTCCAATTAAGTAGGAGGCTCCATGCCAGGTACTGCTTATGCAAACAGATACAATTCTCTTCGCTCCCCTTCTTACCAAGAGCTTACTGCCTATTTAGAAAGAAGAGTTCCTGAACATAAGTGGATCTATTACTATGGGATGAATTGTGCCTCCCAAAAGGATGCATTGACGTCCTACTCCCTAAATATGTGAATGTGACCTTGTCAGAAATAGTGTTTTTCTTATGGTGTCAGTTAAATTAATGAGGTCAAACAAGAGTGAGGTGGGTCCTGATTCTTTCCGAGTGGTATCTCAGAAAGTTGCACACATGGGAGAAACTGTGCGAAGGGAGCTATAACTTCAAGGATATAATTAATGCCAAGGATTTGCAGCAGTGACTAGAAGCTAGGAGAGAAGCAAATGAAATGTGGCGAAGAAAACTGATGGAGCCTGGCTATCAAAAGATATAGCATCTGGGGTCTTAAAGGCTTGAAGGTAAACAAGTGGCCATCTAGCTCAGAAGCAACAAAACCCACATGGAAGAAGCACACCAGCCTGTGTGACCACAAGGTGTCGAAGGGATCAGGTATCAGGCAAAAATCATATCATTGTGAATGAGGTGGGCAGTGAGTAGTGGAAACCCAAAGCCCATTTGTAGGCCACTGGACATCTCCTTACAGAAGGGTCTTGGGGAGGATGTACACTGGTACAGATAGGAACTGGAAACACAGGGAATCCAGGACAGATGAGCCTTTTAGGACTAGTGGTATGAGTGGCGATACCAGGAGAGTGGGTTGGAAAGGGGGAACTGATTACTGGGATCTACATATAACCTCCTCCCTGGGGGACAGACACCAGAAAAGTGGGTGAAGGGAGACGTCAGACAGTGCAAGATACGGCAAAATAATAATTTATAAATGATCAAGGGTTCATGAGGGAGCGAGTAGCAGGGAGGGAGGGGAAAAATGAGGAGCTGATGCCAGGGGCTTAAGTGGAGAGCAAATGTTTTGAGAAGGATGAGGGCAATGAATGTACAAATGTGCTTTCCACAATTGTTGTATGAATGGATTGTGATAAGAGTTGTGTGATCCCCCAATAAAATGATTTTTTTTAAAAATCCTCAGAATGAGTGCAGGAATTGATATGACCACTACATTGATTTGGATGTCTATCATCTGGGCCTTTGAGAAAATAAATGTCTGTCTTTAAAATCACTCATCTTGTGGTCTTTTGTATAGCAAAGATACCTAGAATAAGTGTGGAAGGTAGGATAAGTGAATTCCTTTGGGGAGTGAAATATTTAATTGGTTACCAGAAGAACAAACCAGTGGTGTCAAAGAGGAGAGAGGTCAAGCCCAGTAGTTCCCCTCAGAGAGCTTTCGCCTATGAAGAGTTTGAGATCTATATAAACATGACCTTAGTTACTCTAAGCAGAGTATGAAAAATTGCACTCAGGTGGTAGGAGCAAATACTCCAAGTACCATATGCAGGGGGCAAATCAACACCGTTAAGACCAGGAAAATTTTGTATGGGAAGTGCATGATATAGGTATTATCCACAAATGACAGATGGAAAAACTGAGTTCCCTGTCTCCTGATCATTATTCTAGACCAAGGCTTGCTTTGCATTTGAATCTACAATTTGTAGGACATGAATCTTGGACCTATCATACTCGACATTGGAAGTTACATAAAAGGGCATGCAAAAGGAAAATAACATGTATAGAAAAACAACAATTTGCACACAAATGACTGCCCACCAGTTTTTGTAGTTGTTGGTGCGGAATGAAAAGAAATTGGGAACTAGATGAATCAAAAATTATTTGCAAATATATCTTCCAGTTAAGATTTTACAAAGTTTCAAATATCATAGGGAATTTTATTGGGAAAGAACTGATGTAACATGCCTTTACATTGTGAAAGAAAGGTTCTCTCTATATATAAATGTTTGTGAATTATTTTTGTGTTGGTATCAACAAATGATACTCAAATTAGTTAGTACTTTTTTAAAACAACAAATCAAGATGGCATTAGGTGGTTTTATACTGGGTTAAAAATTAATTTCCCCATTTGTGGTTACATGATCATGCCAAGACAAAATATACCAGTCTCGCCTTTCTGGTGGATAGAACAGATCAACAATGGGCCTTTAATGAGCTGCTTTTGACTCTCTGTTTCCAGTCTCCTCATGCCATGGGTCCAAAGAACTGGCCCTTCTTTCTGATGCAGCTTTTGTACAGCATCCATGTCCTGAGCACTGATCAAAGAACCGAGATGTTTACTGTGTAGGAAGCTTCCACAGTAAGAGATTCTTGTTGGTTCTCAGTTTGTAACATATTCCCCCAATAATACTGGTCTCTGATGTCATCAAACTTATCAGTTTTTCCTAAGGATCTATGGATTTTTTTGTATTCTAAATATTACTCAGCCACCTTTACAACTATTATCTTTCATTCTATTTTCTTAAAGTTTATGCTTCTTATTATTGGCAGTCAAAATGTCAGTTGATATTTATCCATTTATTTGATCATATTCTTCTACTGGGATATGTCCATTTCATCACTCTATAAACTTTTTCACGTGTGTTTGTGCTTTCTGAGACTCCAGGTTCTATGCAGTACACTCAATAGACTATAGACCAAAATGCCCATTTTTTTCCAATATGAGGAACCAATAATAAGCATATAAGAAAATGATCCATAATTATTTTTTGCTCCTAGATATGGTGTTATGTTTGTCTAGGAGAGTCCCCACGTGTGGCCCCTAAAGGCACAGAGCAGAAGAATCAATGAAGGAGGTCTGGTCCTGCTCATCAAAATGTAATATGTCGGCAAGGACTCATTCCACCTAATTGGAGAGGAAATTGATTTTCATAAAATTGACACTAAATGAAAGGGAGAAATACTGAACCACAATGAAACCAAAGTATATTGTAAAGGTCTGTTAATGTCTGTATTTAGGTGTGATACTATTTAGCAAGCAACACAGTTCCATTTTGCATGTTTCCGGGCCCGGCATTCCTATATTAAACATTTCCCACAGACTGTAAATGTACCATTTGCCTAGAACCCGTAAGTCTTCTCAGAGAGCCAGCTGCCACTTTGTCAGTGTCTCCACCGCCTTTCCTCCTATATCCTGCAATGTAGCTGTGATGAGTCCTGTATGGCCTGGGGGATTTTCCTGCTTGGGGAAACAATGTTTAGGGTGTGTACCTACTTACATAACCCTGAAAGGTAGATTCACAATTAGGAAACATAGATTTCATCATAATAAATATAAAACCAGACCAAGACATAAAATCATAAGCCCTCTTCTGCCCTTACCAATTCTAAAAAGGGAAACAAAATAGTCATGGACTTAGGCTAGATATAAGGCATTTTATTTTCAATGATATTCTATGGCAGCATTCTGCTTATTTTTGATGGAAAAAGGAGTCAAGGCTTTAGAAGAATCAGGTAAGTCAAATTAATGTTTTCATGGTCAGAATAGTCTATAAAAAGTGCACATGGATTCTCTTCAATGCTGCAAGGCAAACAGAAATTCCTTTGGACTATAACTAGGGTTCATTCATTTTGAACTTATTTCAGCTATTACCTTCCCAATCAATTATACAATTACAAATACTAATGAAGTTTTCCAAGTCCTTGCCATCATGTACTAATGTACACGTACATTAGTACATGTACAGTACATTGCTAAATGTACTGATCTACCCAGTAAATTTTAAATACTATAATCTATTTAAAGAAAAAAAATCACAAAATTATGTTAAACCATGAGATTAAATTCAGCTTGATACGAGTTAAAATTGTGATGTGTGACAGGCCTGGTTTCCTCATCAAGAACTGGAAAGCACTGTCTGCCTTCTAGAGGGCAGGGCCCAGAGCTCTGCAGGACCAAGTGCCCCCTGCTGCAGTGGCAGAGAGCACAAACAAGCGGAATCCCTACCTTGGTGGCTGGTGAGCTCCCTAGAAGCAGAAGGCAGGGGTGTATAGTGGTGCTCTGGAAAGGCAGCAGCATCCTCACTGGAAGCCTGCATGAGACAACCAAATGTCAATATGAAACAGCACCAAAGACATAATCTCACATGCTTTTGGAATTTGAATTTGGATAAAATATTCACAACTGAGAGCCTTCTTAGGAAACCAGAGTAGTCTTCATTGAAATAAAATTCTAGTCAGGGTAGCGTGAGGACAGTCGTGCTTCATTGTTGGTGTTCCTGACCCCCATGCAGGAGGCCAGAGCTCAATTTCCAGCCAGTGAACATATGACAGTTATCCATCTGGAAGCTTGAGCTTTGCTGTGATGCTAGAGAGGTTTCAGCACAGCTTCCTGAGGAAGCTACACTAGGAAGGAAGGCATGGCAATCTGCTTCTGAAAATTGTCCAGTGGAAACCCTGCAGATCACAACTCTCTGATCCACAAGCAATTACAGGTATTGTGCTGGACCTGGCAGCATTTCATCCTGTGGGGTTGTCATGAACTTGGAGCTGGCTCAAGGTTGGTTAATAATCAGAGTCCAGATAGAAGTGCTCTGCAGAAACAAGGGGATGGTTTGTTTATGATGCTGAATGGAGAGAAATGAAAGATAGTGGATGAAAGTAGGAAATGTGTAGACTCAGATTTCTATCACAGACCTCTCTCCCAGACACCCTCACAAATTAAATGCTCACATGCGTAGACCTGTGCAGAAACCAGTGAACAGGCTCAGCTTTACCCCCAGAGGAGATGGAGGGCAACCCAAGGCTAGTTCACTTCACTACACAGCATGTAGACAGAGAAAACTTAAGTAACTTAGCCACAAGAAGGTACTATAAGGATATAAACTGTTTCCGACTATGGAATTAGGATGCCCACTAGACTTAACAATATCACCGGGAATTCAGTTATAATTTAGCATGTAATGATTATCAAGAAATCTTTTCTATCTCAAAGCATAAAAATAATTAACAAAATATGCAAAAATAATGATGTGTGATTACTGACATAAAGAACCCTTTACCCATAGAACTACATATAATACGTCACAGTCTAGTAATTTTTTCCTAACTCAACGTTCTTGGTGGATGAGGGAGGAAGAATGGATTGTGACTACAGGCTTGGCTCCCACAGAGCTGGTGACCAGTCAGGTGCACTCAGAGTTTGATGGTTTATAGCAAAAGGTAACACCACTGAAACTCTTAATGACACTGATGAATCAAATGATACTTTTTATTCTCAGTCTTCAAAAGAGCATATATGTTGAGAAAAAACCCTAAGCTTGCAATCTTCCCAAGCTCCATGAAAAAGGTCATCAATGTCACGTTTTTCTTTCTGGAATAGAAAATACATTCTATGTGATATATTTGCCCAGCTAGAAGCCGGTCTGTTCTCCAAAGAGCTTACCTATGTTACAGGAATAAAAATAAGTGGAAGATTAAACCTACCTACTAGAAAAATCCTTTAAACTCCATTTCTGACATTTGAGGTGTTTGATTAAGCTTCTTTTAGAGGAGGCTTACAGAACGAGTTTTGAATGGAGCAAAATCAGGTACACCCTGTCGGTAGGGTAGAAACAGATTTCAGGTGTCTGTACTACACTCCAACTCCAAGGGAAATACATGGTGTTTAAAAGCTCAATCCAAGAGTACTGGGCTCTGGAGAATAAAAATCTAAAAATATGTTTTAAAAAGCAGATAAGAACTGCTAGATACTATAACATTGGACTTTTAGGATGTGTAATACTGTGAAAAAATCAGAAATTAGATTAAAATTCAAACGTTGCCGTCCTCACATGTCTTTCTGTTAGGTATTCAAGGTATTTTCTATTTGCTGCATGACGAATGAAACATAATGACAGTGGTCTAATGGGGACTGGTCTTGTACCCATGTGCCATGCTTCCTCCATAGAAGCCACAGCCACTCTGTCGATGTTTCGTCTTCACTTCATCACCCAAAAGCAAAATACAGCTGAGGTTCCAACAGGAGTTTTAGGTAGCTGTTTTGTGATCTTTCTTGGTACTTTTCATCTCAATTTGGGATGCTGACAATTTGATGACAGTTTTTCCTGAAATTACAGGAAGATTCTCTATCTTTCAGCAAATACCTCTGACTGGGCAAAACATGTGGGTTCTATAATCAAGAGTAAAGGAGTTCTTGTGCTTCTTTCCAAAGCAGAACTGGCATGTCTCAAATTCCCTTTTCCCGTCCTCGTTTGATGACCAGAACTTAATTACTCTTATGCCCAGTTTGCATTTATAAATTCAAGGCATGAGGGAAAAATCCAGGAAGAGAAAAACTTTTCAAAATGTGTCTTTTGGTGGGACGTCCACAACTGAGTGAACAAATAAAGCACTACGAATCAAGACTCAAGCTACCAGCTCTTTGACTTAATGTTTTTTTCCAAATTGAAGCCCATGTTATCTTTTCAGTTTAGAGATACACACTTGTTCTATGTAAGTTATGCTTGAAAGCCTAATTCAGAAAGCAGAAAAGTGCAATTATCACCTGAACAAAAGGATGAGAAAATGTCTTGAATTTGTATATTATCTGCCAAAGAATAAAGAACTAATTCAAAAACTGAAGCAATACATTCATAGTAAAATGGGTTTAAAACAATAGGAATATAAATGGAAAATGTTAAGATATATTTTCTTTTATTTAATTAAAAAACTAGAAACTAGGAACATATGGATAGATATGCATCTTCAGGGTTACAAAGATTCGCAAATCTTTGCCAGATTTCTTAAGTACCCATGGCCAGACATTATACTTATACATATTTATTCCTAATCAATTACTGCTAGAAGGAATCTGCAATATATAAAATAAAATATCAATATCCAGAATATATATTCTTAGATCAGTTATAAATATCAAAGGAAACATGAGGCAACTCAATGACAAGAAAACCTGAGTCAGCAATAAACCCAAAGTGGTCAAGTTGACTAGTGCTAAGGGCACTGCACCTTCAAACAGTGAGATGCAATCTCTCCACTCGGCCGATCCACCAATTTGAAGTATCGCAATAGCAAGTACTAGCGAGAAGGAAGAGGAACAAAACTTCCTTCTCTCTTAGTCCCTCCTGAGAATGTTCAACTACTGTAGAGGGTCATTTAGCAATTCTAAAAAACTGAAAATTAGTGCAGCAATTTTGCTTAAAATATACACTATGGACAATTTCACACAGGTATGTAACATGAAATACATAACCAATCCCATTATTTATGCCGCACTATTTATAACAGAACAGCCTAGAAACAGTGCAAATGTCTGCAAACAGAAAATTGAATACATTGTTGTATGATAGGGCATATTTAGCATTTAAGAGCAGTTATCTAGATTTGTATATCTCAATTTGAATAGTTCTAAAAAAGGTAATGCCAGGGGAAAATGAAAGTTTCAAAATGACAAATATAGTATTATTTATATAGATATGTTATTCTTTAATCCCATATGCATATAGAAAAAGTTAATAATTATAAAAGACAAACATTAAATTCATGAAAAACCAGAGGGTAGGGTAATAAGGCGAGGACTAGTAGGGTGATATAGAGGATTCAACTGTATGTATAATTGCTGTTTGCTTTATTGAAAGACAAGGCTTAAAGCAAGCATGTCAAAATATTATAACTACATCGGGATGTAGCTATGTATATTCATTTAAAAAACTTTCCACATTTTTTGGCATTTCACAAAATTAAACATGAAATTGAAACAAACGAACAAAAGACTACTCCTCCTGTTTCTCCTTGATTAGTCGTGAGCAGCAGCTCTATATTGATGTAGGTCCATCATTAGAGAATATTCCCTAACGCAACACTCCTGTACTCCGATCATGTGGATTAACAGCATCTCTTGTTGCTTTTTGTGATAAGATGTTGCTTTTGTTTCTTCTAAAGCTGACAATAGCAAAATGTGTCCGTCCACTTTCTAGCCTAAAGTGCTCATTCTGTCTTGTAAGTTCCCTAATTAAGATTTCTCAAAACATTCTGAATGTTTCCCTACACTTCCCCTACTCTTGATTAGAGAGTTGCTAATATATATTCTTTTAAAATCATGTTAATAAATGGTAATAGTCACTAATATATTGCACCCTGCAATTGCAATAATGCAGGAAGGCAGATGGAACCCGGGCAACCTCTCCGGAAAAGATTCAATGAAAGTGCGGTAAGTACTGCAAGAGACTTCGCTCAGTAGTTACAGAAACTAATATATTCAGATAAATGTGTAAAATGCAAGCCCCTTCCCATCGGGTTCATGAAATGCAAACAGGCATTCCTGTGGATACTTCCGAACATCATGTGTGCACTGCAGGATCATGAGACAGACCACAGAAAGAGAGATTTGGCAAGCCCTGCAACAAGAAGGGGTCAGCTACAAAGTTGTTTTATAGCCATAAATCTCCTACTATTTTTCACAAAATACCATCTAAGACCACAGCTCCACAACTCATTCCCCATCACTCAGCTCAAGTGGAGCGCTTTGGCATGCTCACTCACCCTTAAATCATTTGCCGCATAAAGTGATCCTGGGTCTCAGAAATTTGTCAGTCTCTTTCAAGTAAAAGCAATCTTCACTTTTCATCACAAGTCATTCCCTGAAACCATAGAATAAAGCTGACTCTTCTAAAAACATTTATTTTCTCTCATAAGAAAAAGCATCACTCATTCAGTTATCAAGTATTTAATAACCACCTACTATATACCAGACCCTGGGCTAAGGATACCAAGAAAAATAAAATGAGGACCATGGTTGCATTTGTAACTCATCAAAAAATAACATAACCATGAGTGATACTGGACATGAAGTGTCACCTGTTCTCACAGAACCTGACTTGAATTATGGCACCTGGACACTGGAAATAGTAATGGTTCCCTGGCTTATTTCTCATTCATTCTAAGAGAACTTTCTTAAGATTGACTATAGAATAATAGTCTTTGTATATAACATGTTACCAGAAATTACAGGAGAAAATAAATGTTTGATGATTGAATGAATAAAATGTTCAAGCCAAAGTCAGCATTATATACAGTGATCATAATTCAACACAGCAAAGCTATAGACGAGTTGTCAGGATCCGAAGCTGAAGATTGGCTGGCATTGGAAGAATGATGTGAGATGAAAGGCTACTGTTTGCTCACAGGTGAAGCTAGCAGGTCCGGTCAGCGGGGAGCACACTAGAACGCCTCAGTGACAGATGGACTGAGTTGGGAATGACAAATTTGGGTGGAGGGATAGCCATAACCAAAAACCAAGAAGTTGAGGTGGGGAAGCACGGGCGTGGTCAGCATGAAGGTGAGGTAGTAACTGAGAAACTAAGAATGATCTCGAGTAGCAAACTGCTCGAGTCTGGGCTGAGTATAGTTTGGATTAAAAAGGCAAAATCTAGACAGCACTGCTCACTATGAATCAGAGTCAGCTCAGACCCTGGGCCTCTGCTCAAGCCCTCCCTCAACACAAGAACACTTTGTTCTAACAACCTGGCAGCCTGTGATCTCACCGTGCTAGCGTGGTTGCTGAAGACAAAATGGGTACACCAGCAAATGGGGTGAAGAAAGCTGATGGTACCTGACTATCAAAATATATAGCATCTGGGATCTTAAAGGCTTGAAGTTAAACAAGTGGCCATCTAGCAGAGGAGCAGCCAACCCACATGGAAGAAGCACACCAGCCTGTGTGATCATGAGGTGTCGACAGGATCAGATAACAGGCATCAGAAGACCCAAACAAACAAACATATTGCTGAGAATGAGGGGGATTGGAGGAGAGACCCCAAACACATCTGTAGACAATAGGATATCCCCTCACAGAAGGGTCGCAAGGAAGAATGAGTCAAATTCAAATTATGATCATAGGGATCAAATGTGAGCATTTCAAACTCACCAGTTGCTGTGGGAGAAGATGAGGTCGTCTGCTTGTGTAGAGTGGAAACACAATTTTCCTTGGCCTGTAGAGTCTCTGTGAGTTATAATAGGTTCAGAGCAAGGGCTCAGGTTTTTTAGTTTTATTTTTCTAGTAGGAAATAAGACATTTTCCATCAGTAGCTTTCCATTCTCTCCCAAACTGAGGGAATAGGAAAGGAAGTAGTGGAGGAAAGAGAAGGAGCTAGGAAAGAAAGGAGACAAAATATGGAATCAAAATCGAAACCAAACCTGTTGTCATTCTTCAATTCCAGCTCACAGTGACGCTGTGGGACAGAATAGAACAATGCCCATACGGTTTTCAAGAATTGTGAATCTTCCCAGAAGCAGCCTGTCACATCATTTTCATTTAAGGGGCTGGGGGTTCGAATCACTGACCTTTCAGCCAGCGACTGAACACTTAATCACTGTGCCACCAGGGCACCTTTAAAGTGCGAGAGCATGTCTACTAAATTCCAATGATTTTCCAAGGTATTAGTGGGTCCTATGAGTGTTCTTATTTGAGAAGTGAGAAAATACACATAGAAAGGGTAGGTAACATCTTCAAGGACATAACTAAAATCTTAAAATCACTGCCATTCAGTCAACTACACTCATAACGACCCTATCTGATAGGGCACAGCTGCCCTTGGGGATTTCTGAGACTGTATTTTTTCCAGGAGCAGAAAGCTTCATTTGGCTCCTGAGGAATGGCGGGTGGGTTTGAACTGCTATTCTCAGTCCAATACATAACCCAGTAGGTCACCAAGGCCAGAGAGTTCTAAATTCCAGTGTGATTTGAAAGTGAGGTAGCCTGACCTTTAAAGCCCCAGTTGTGTCCCTCGTGCTACACTTTCTGAGCATCAGAGCTGTGAGGGCTTATGACACTCTTCTCCTGACGATGACGCGTCTCTTCCTGAGACGACGGATCACTCTGTGTGCTTTCTTCTGGACGGTTGCAGCCTGCAGGAGCGCAGAGACAAATCCTAAATTTGCACTGAGCGCATTGCCACACCTAGCAAAGTTACTTCTTTAAGTATTTTCAACGAATAATATAATATGAGGGATTTATAATATTATGAGTGACTTCTAAGAGGCACATCATCCTGTTTATAAACAAACTAATAATCATCACTTCTTGAAAGGAATGTGATCGATCACAAGCTCATCCTTGTGACTAACTATAATCCTTGTTGAGGATTTCAGCTTACGCTCTATGTTCAAACGTAGAACTCAATCAGAATGCATTATACCTAGTGATGAGCACTTAGACAATTTTGGATGTGTGTGTGTGTGCGCGCGCGTGCGCGCGCGCGCGTGCGTGTTTTTTTGTCGGTGGGTAGGAGGGCCCCTTTTCATAGGGACTATGACAGAGCTCTATAATTGTATATAAATCATCTCTTGGGAATCTGTTATATGACATATGTTTTGTACACATTGTCTCCTCTATCCTCTCAATAACTTTAAGATGCAAGTATCATTGTGACAATTTTGCATATAAATCCATTTATTTTTAGAAAAATCAAATTGCTGTACCAGGGCACTTAGATAGTACCTAGAGTATTTGGAATTCTATCCAACAAAGTTGAATTCCATAACCTGGATATCAACCATTATACAGCAAACTTACCAAAGTAGCCAATTCAGAAAAATTTTCCAGGTTTGGTATACATACAAGGCAGAAATGTATTTGTATGAAGATACTTGTATTGACATATGGTTATGTAATTTGTTTGTGGCCTTCTGTATAAATAAGCCCATAAATTTATATGCTAAAAATAATATTGATATGCAATGTAGACACATGAGCGCTTCAGATCTCTGACCCTTCTGGATTCATATAGCTAATGGTATGCTAGAGTCTACCTGTATCAACTCCCAAAGACTGGCTGTTAAAGTTTTAGGAATTTTCTGAGTCCATTGTTGAACAGAGCCGTTATTTAAAGTGAAATGATAGAAGCTTAAAACTGAATGTGTTATATTAAAAGCTAAAACTCATCAATCCTTATGTTTTCCAAAGTTTTACTATTGCTTATATGCCTGAAGTTATCTATGTCTACTGGGCTCAAATATTAGCACTGTGGTGAGGCCAGCACAGGACGAACCAGGCAGTATTTCATTCTGTGGTGCAGAAAGTTACAGAGTCGGGACCGACTCGAAGGCACTTGCTAACAGCAACATGGCACCCCGGTGACGAGAACACTATATCATGGTGTGCTGCTTCATATTGCTTCCTAACTATGATAGCATGCCTTCACCGTGGAGGGAGGGTTGACAGCTGAGAGATCAGAAAATGCTACCAATTAGGGGTTAACTTAGCGTTTTCTTGATCTTCTAAGAGTGTGATAGAGAAAACTAAGGCAGTTGAGGCAGTAGGCTAAGTGAGCAGTGTTGTACCTGTAACCATCATATTGTGAATAGGATAAAAAAGAAGAAAGTATTCTTCCACTCTTCAGAAATTATTTGATTCAGTAGATAAATTGTTTGAATCATTGACTAAGGAGAGGTTCTATATGCTCATTAACTTGCTAATCAATTATAATCACAAGTTAGTTATGATACAAGAGATTTGCATCATTTCGATCAACTAAAGTATTCTGTGAGAATCAATGAATTGTATAAAATTTAAAATAAAACAGTATTGTCTATTTTAAACTTAAACATGCCAATGGTCACAATGATGAAACAGGACCAAGCAATGGTTGCATTTTCCCATTTTCTCTATATATCACATTTTTGTGACATTCGTAATGGTTCAAACTTTTTTACAATGCTTCATGGACTACAGTCTATAGGGCAAATGTGACTTATGTCCACTGGAAATCAAAACAACATTGGATCAGGCACTCTTTAGTTTTCAAAGTGACATCTTGTACTTTCATACCTTAAAGACGTATTTTGCAGCAAATTTGCCCTATGTAACACAACTTTTGATGTCTTGACTATTGCTTCCATAAGCATTAATTGGGGATCCGAGGAAATAAAATCCATGACAACTTGGATTTTCTCCATTTATCATGATGCTTTCTATTGCTCCAGTTGTGAGGATGGCTGTTGTCTTCACAATTATTGAGATTCATACTAAACACTGTGTTCTTTGATCTTCAACAGCAAGTGCTTTGATTTTCAAGATCTCTTGGCTTGCAGTGAGCAAGGTTGTGTCATCTGTCCATAGCACATTGTTAGCGAGTCTTCCTCCATTCTTGTTGTCATGTGCTGATTCGCAGATATTGCTCAGCATGTAGATTGAATAAATATTTTGAAAAGACTAAATATGTTTAAAAGACACAACCCTGATGCACTTCTTTCCTAATTTTAAGTGATACAGAACCTCATTATTCCATTCAAATGACTGTCTCCTCTTTCTGTCCAAATGACACTTTAGTTTTCAAAGTGACATCTTGCAATTTAACCCTTTAAAGCGGTATTTTGCAGCGGATGTGCCCTATGTACCTTAAAGTCTCCCCCTCCCCCGCCCCGCTTTGGTTAAATCTACTTCATTTATTTTAATTATGTCCCTTCTATTTTTATTATTAGTTGGGATTTGACAAATTTATCATATGATTCCAAATTTCAGTCACATTAAGTAGAATGTACAATTGCTACCACAATCTGTTTCCAAATATTCTTTTTCTATATGGACTCCTTAAAATCATCTTCCTTTTACCCCACCTCCACCACTGTATCCTCCTCCCTCGAACCCTGAATGTTAGGAAAATTGGAAGTTGTCAAAAATGAAATAGAATGCATGAAGATCAATATCCTAGGCACTAGTGAGCTCAAATAGGCTAGTTTAATCAATGCAACTATTATTCACATTTTTGCACCAACCACAAAAGCTAGTGATGAAGGATTTGAAGAATTCTACCAACTACGTCAGTCAGAAATTGATCAAACATGCAATCAAGATGCATTGATAATTATTGGTGATTGGAATGCAAAAGTTGCAAACAAAGAGGAGTGAAAATATGGACTTGGTGATAGAAATGAAACTGGAGATTAAGTGATAGAATTTTGCAAAACACATGACTTGCTCACAGCAAATACCTTTTTTCAACAACACAGAAGGCGACTGACTATATATACATGGACTATCCCAGATAGACTACACAGAAATCAAGTTGATTACATCTGTGGGAAGACATGATGGAGAAGCTCAATATTAACAGCTAAAACCAAATCAGGGGCTGACTGAGAAACAGACCACCAATTGCTCATATGTAAGTTCAGGATAAAGCTGAAAAAAATTAAAACAAATCCACAGTAGCCAAAATATGACCTTGAGTCCACTTGACCTCTAATTTCAAGAACATCTCAAGCACAGGTTTGATGCATTAAACACTAATGACAAAAGCCCTCATGAGCTGTGGGAGGACATCAAAACCATCTTTCATGAAGAAAGCAAAAGGTCATGAAAAATACAGGAAAGAAAGATCAAAGTGGGTGTCAGACCAGACCGAAACTTGCTGTCAATCATAGAGTAGCTAAACAAATGGAGGCGAGGATGAAGGCAAAGACCTGAATAGAAAATTTCAGAGGGCAGCTCCAAAAGACAAAGACAAATCATATCACGAAATGCGCAAGGACCAGAATTAGAAAATGAATAGGGAAGAACACGCTCAGCATACATTGAACTAAAATAACTCAAGAAAAATGTCAAGCCTCCGATGTATGTATGGATTATGATAAGAGTTGTATGAGCCCCCAATAAAATTGTTTTTTGTAAATTCAAGCCTCAAATAACGATTTTGAAATATTCTAGAGTCAAAATATTGAATGATGCAGGAAGCATCAAGAGAAGATGGGCAGCATATACAGACTCACTGCACCAGGAAGAAGTAGTAGACAGTTCACCATTTCAGGAGGTAGCATCTGACCAAGAGCCAATGGTGTTGAAGGAAACGTTTCACCTGCACTGAGTGCGTTAGCCAGAAACAAAGCTCCAGGAATTGATGAAATGCCCACTGGAATGTTGCAGAAAGCTGAAGAAGGACTGAAAGGACTCATGTGTCTATGTCAGAAAATTTTATAAGACAGCTATCTGGCCAGCTGATTAGAAGCACTCATGTTTGTGCCTATTACAAAGAAAGGTGACCCCAAAGAATGGTCAAACTATAGAACAATATCATTGATAACACACGCACGTAAAATTTTGCTTAAGATCATCTAACAATGTTTATAGCAGCATATTTACAGGGAACTGCCAGAAGTTCAGGCTGGATTGGGAAGAGGATGTGGAACAAGGGACATCATTGCTGATGTAAGATGGATCTTGGCTCAAAGCAGAGAATCCCAGAAAGATGTGTTTTATTGACTATGCAAAAGCATTCCACTGTGTGGACCATAATAAACTGTGGATAAATTTGAGAGGAATGGGAATGTGTACATGGGTCTAGAGGTAGTCGTTCAAACGAAACAAGGGAATACTACAAACTTTCTAATCAGGAAAGGTGTGCATCAAGGTTGCATCTTCTCACCATACCTTTTGGATCTCTATGCTGAACAAATCATCAGAGAAACTGGGTTATGTGAAGAAGAGTGCAGCATCAGGAGGAAGGCTTATTAACAACCTATGGTTCGCAGATGACACAACCTTGCTATCGGAACGTGAGGAGGAGTTGAAGCACTTGATGATAAAGATCAAAGATTGTAGCCTTCAGTCTGGATGATAGCTCCATGTCAGGAAGAACAAAATCCTCACATCTGGACCAATGGGTCACCTCATGGTCGATGAAGAAACGGTTGAAGTTGTCAAGGATTTTGTCTTACTTGTATCCATAATCAATACTCATGGAAGCAGAAATCAAAAGATGAAAAGATGAATTGAATTATGTAAATTTGCTGCACAAGACCTCTTAAGAGTATTGAAAAGAAAGGATGTTTCTTTGATAACTATGGTGCATCTAACACAAGACATGGTATTCTCCAGTGCCTCGTAAGTTATGTGAAAGTTGAAAATTGAAAAAGGAAGACAGTAGAAGAATAGGTTCATTTGAATAGTGGCACTGGAGAAGAATATTGAAAATACCATGGACTGCTCAAAGGACAAACAGATAAGTATGCAAGAAATAAGGCCAGAGCAGTGCCCCTTTGCAGGCAAGGATGACAAGGTGTTGTCTTACGTAGTTTGGACAGGTTGTCAGGAGAGACCAGTCCCTTGCGGACATGATGTTTGGTAAAGTGAATGAACTGCAGAAAAAGAGGAAGCCCTTGACGAAATGGGTGGACCCAGGGGCTGCGTCCATGGACTCAGGCACAAGAACAATTGTGGGCACAGCACAGGATGGTGCAGTGCTTTGTTCTGTTGTGCACAGGGTTACTGTGGGTCGGAGGTGACTCAATGGCACCTAACAACAACAACAACTTCCGTAAAGAGTTACCGTGTCAGAAACCAACAAAGGCAGTCCCACCTGGATCTACAGGGTCGCTGTGAGTTGCTATGGCTCGATGGCTGTGTTCATGGAATGTTCAGAAGCAGTTCATCTGGTCTTCTCTCCTAGCTATCTAGAAGTGCCACTGAAACCTCTCCACCAAAGATAGCCCAACTAGTACTTCAAACACCAAGGGACATGGTTTCCAGTATTATAAATCCAGCCATTGCCTTCTGGTCAAGAGTGACTCATACTTGCCCTAGATGGGGTTTCCAAGGTAGTAAATCTTTCCCCTGAAAAGCCACTGGTGGGTTTGAATACTGAATTTACAGTTTGTATTCCAAAGCCTAACCCACAGCATAACATATGAGTTGTTACAAGCAACAGTACACATACTGACGGACAGGTGGTAGGTGACTTCCCCCGATTCGGTTAAATATGAAACTACCATAGATTTACTGAGTTAGTACGCTGCTTCCTCTTTTGGTAAAGAACTGCCGATGATGTTTCTCGTCTGGGTTTGTAGGCCTGCCTTAGGAATAATATCATGTCATGGTAGTCCTGGAGGCTTGATTTGTTTTGGCTTACAAGAAGGAACTTGCCTCATAAGCCTCTTTTCCTCTCACAGAGGGTTTTTAAAAAAATATTATTATTATTCTTTAAGGCTACAGGTCAAGTTCTGTCCTTGGAGCCCAAGTAGTTTTTCAAAATGAGATGGAGCTAGCTCTGTCAAGGTAGGCCAGATCAGCTGTCAGTGCCTTTCCCAAATACATCAGACCCTCTGCTTGTAAAAATAAATTGATACCAATGCAAGAAATTTATTAGGAGATGACAGCCTAGTTCATAATGGAAATATGGAGAAAACATCATCCTTCAAAAGTGACGGCTTATCCATCATGCCTCAGATTCCTGAGACATAAGCAGACACTGTCACATACAATCCTCTGAGGACACATCTTCTTGAATTTCCTCATGGCAGGAAACTCTGAAATAATCCAGAAGGAGGGAAGGACTTGTGCTGTCCTTAATGTGCTCAGCCATAAATTTTAGCATTAACACAAGAAACATGTGGCCAAGGAAATGAATGATAGGGGAAAGTAGGAGGTTTGGAATTCTCAAAGGCAGCCCCTTTCTTTTCTCTCTAGGGAGATGAACTAGGACAGGGGTCAACGAAGGTTATGGCACGTCTGGGAGTGGACACCAATCCCTTATTATGCATAAGTGAGGTCAGCAGATGGCAGCGCACCACTGTGTGCACACCTCATCGGCTCTGCTTGCCCCATAGTTATCTTGCCCCATAAACTCTCCAAGGGTGGTTGCTTTTTCTTAACTTATTATTGATAAACCTGAAAGGGTCGGTTTAATTAGGAATGAATGTAAGAAAACTTGTGGGGTCACCAAAGGCCTGATCATTGCAGGCTTAATGAAGTGACCGACTCAGCCCCATATAAAATAATGATGTTTTGTATTAAATTCTGCTTTTGAAAATCTAATCAAGGTGGTCAATTAGGATAGAAATAACAGTATCACAAGGGGGAAAAAAATCACTGACAGTATTTTCGGGTCCTAAGGTTACATTCTTTAGAGACTTGTGTGTTGTTAGAATTAGGAAACATTTCAAATGAAATACCTATTTTTAAATTTATACTTTTTTGTTAAAAAATAGAAAGTCAATAAATGTGAAACAGAAACTGAAATGAGGCAACTACAGCCGTAACAGCTTTCCATTGTTAATTTGCTCTGCAAGAAATCTTTGAGTTCAGTTTCTGTCTGCACAGAGACCGTCAACATAACTATGACACCTCAAATACATGTGTCCTCTTGCACTTATACATTAAGGGGATGTTAATAACCTATGTGTGTCCTTGGGCTATTTCAACACAGTATGAAAAAAGGATTTTGATATATTCCTCAAAATAAATCCCCAGGGGCAGTAGGGAAATAAATCATGTTGATCAAGTTCTTATTCATTTTTGCTAGCATCTGAAAACAAGCAAACATGTGGATTGTAATGTTTGGACTTGGGGTCCTTCTCACCAGCTGAAAAGTGCCAATGAACTTCTAATCGGTTGCATCTGTTTCAGCCAGTCTTCTTGATTGCCTATCTCAAGGAAGACCTTAAACTCTGTTTTATTTACATGTCCGAATTAAATAAATCTGTGTTTTCCTTTTGCTTTGTGCATAAATGTAAGCCAGCATGACAACATGCACACAAAATTTATTTCAATATTAGTTGAAAAGAAGGCCATTTTCCAGTTTAATAAACAGCATCAATATCTGCCTTTTAACCAAAAAAATATGACCTGAAATGTGATGGATCACCAAAGGCACATTTTCAAATTATTTTTCTACTGGAGATGATGATCATAACTTCCCAAATTATTGTGACAGCTGTGGGGAGAGTCTGCGTCACAGATTCAGTAGTTTAGAAACAGAACTTTGAGCTGGCAAAGTGGTCCTTTCACTTGTGAAAGAAGAAAAGGAGTGTGAACCACACGGGAGGAGTGGTCTTTGGGCTTTCTGCAATAGGAGAAACGAGCATCGAAAGCAGCTTTAATGCCCATCATTTTTTGTTACTTCTATTTTTATTTCCAAATGATTCCAAATTGGGAAGGTGAAGACTGAACATTACTGATGCAAAAGACTCCAAAGGACATCTGATATTTCTTCCTTATTAAGGATGATGGAGGGTAATTGATGTACCTGGTACCTGGCCAAGTCCAACTTTTTTGTGAATGCTGCTTAATGTGCAGACATTATTTTTGGACTACTGAACACCAGAAAATAATGAGCTGGCATTCAGCTTTGGTGAATAAGACCCTGGATTTTCATCTAAAAGTAGATTTGAATTATTGCTGTAGATAAGGTGTAACTGTGCAGGGGAATTTTATCCATGTTTCTCCCATGAATCATAAATGAGGGGAAAAATTACAGTCTAAATTGCACTTAAAAGGAATAAAGTATTTTCATGTCTTACGTGATTTATCAAAATGATCTCATTTTAAGGGTACTGTGGTGTATCTTGATTAATCACATTAGGAAGCGTGATGAATGGCCTCTTTAATAGTAACACAGGATTTATTGGCAACATCCTGACTTGAACCAGAAGGGTAAGAAGTGAAATATACAATAGATAGCTAATGCAGATATGGTGTCAGGGATGCTCCGAATTGTTTTAAAATTATACCGGGAGCCTTAGTTCCAAGAGATTCTGAAACTGTCAGGTAGTAGAGAGCAAACAAGTTTTTCACACTAACAGTGTGCCACCACAAATCCAGTTTAACCTTTCCTAACTTCTAATGAAAGTAAAGCCACGGTGCTGCACCATTCAAGGTCTGGGAAACCTGGGCAAGCTTCTGAAACCTCTCGTTGGAATGGAGGGATCCTGCCCTTGGCCCTATTTCAATATCCTCCTCACATTTCCCTTCAATATATCCTAAATGCCACCACCACCCCTTTTTAAAGCCTCCTCCAGTCTGCTCCCACTAATTTCCTCTAAGGCTGACAGATCAGAGGCTTCCCTTGAACTGTTCCTTTTAGACCTGAGGAGCCTCCTCGTAATCCTGCTGCTTGTCTGCAATTAAGCCTTCCAGTGGCCACATTATTAACACTACCACCCACAGACAGAGGAAGCCCTGGCCCACTGGACATGGCTCCCAAGTGAAGCTTCAAAGGTGCCAATCACACACTCATCAGAAAGGTGCCTGCTGTCAGCTTCAGAGGTTTTCATTCTCTCCTCCTGCTGATCAAACATTCGCCCTCAGAAGATTAATTCAGAGTCTCCGCCCATTTCCTCCCATATCCTCTTTCCCTTTTCGGTTTACTCAAAGATCCATCTTTGTTTCTAAAAGGGAAGCCATGGATAATAGAAGCCTTTTCAAAACAAAAGCTGGGCAAAGGCAAATCTAAATCCCAGCTGTTATCAAGTTTTTAAAAACCCATTTAAACACATTAAGACAGCTCTCGGATTAGGACCTAGCCTGAAATGCCATTCGTTGATCAAAGACCCCAAGATTTCACACAAACATAATCACAAGGCAATGGATGCCTCTCTGAAGCCCAAATTGATTTGTTTGCCAGCAGAGCTTGGTACCAAAAGAAAAGCCACATGCTTGCTTTCCCAACTCCCAACATGTATAACCAGGTGAGGTGACTTCGAATTTACATATTTCCTTCTTATGGTTTCATTAAAGAAAAGATGCTTGCAGAATTATTAAAGAAATCAGATTCAGACACAGCTGTGGGAGACAATGTGAACCTAAGGGAATGTGGGCAACAGGAGTGTTGCGGTTCCATCCCAGGCAAGGAAGCAAGTAGGGAAAGCTGGAGAGAAAGGGATGTGAGGAAGGAGCAACTCCATTGTCTCTACTTGGGAGCAAAAGTGATTTCACAAAGTCCTATGCTTTCATTGGCCAATTCCATTGGGCTGTTCTTCAGTCATGTATTAGCTGTAGCTGCTATCTCTCCCTATCCATTATTATAGTAATAGCAGTACAAAACAACATGATCTTCACTGAGAAGGTTTTGGAGCCAGCGAAGGATGACTCCCCTATGACCCTCCCCAAACCCTGTCACTAGGAATGACTCTCAGGAAATTCTTCAAAATAACTTGGCAACCACTGCATAGGACATTCTGACACTAAATTCTGGCTCAGTAGGGTTTGCACTGGTCCTACTTACCTAGAAGCGAGTATTTTTAACATTATATAAAAAGAAAACACTAAATGTGAAGACTGAGGAAATAATTGAGTACCAATATTTAAGCTTTTCTCTTAAAGAGATTAACCAGGTTTGGGATTTTAAAAAAAAGTTTTATTGGCATATTCAAAAATAATAAAATTCAATAGTTCAATCATGTTGTACAATAATCATCACCAACAATTATAGATCATTTTCTTCATTCTTGTACTCATTGTTAATAGCTCCCCATTTCCCCTTAACCTGCCCTGCCATACCCCCAAGGAACCATTAATTAATCCAGTACTGTCTCTAAAGCTTTACCTATCCTTGATTTCATATACAGAAAAGCATTAAAAAGCAAAACAAAACTAAAACTAAAAATAATAACAGAGAAAAACCTCAGTCAAAAGGTAAGCAAAAGTATTAAAAACTACAACACATTTAAAATGAGTCAAAAGGGAGATCAAATGGTAAATTGTTAAATTTTAGCCGAACTGCATCTGCAATAATCCACTTCCCAACGCACCCTGCACGATAGCAAGACTGTTCCCATCTTCCGTCTCTGAGCTGAGGGGATTCACCAAAAGCTTCATCCATGTGTATTTCTCTTTCAAGTTTTTTTCAACTTAAAACAATTTTAAGTTGGGCAAAAGGGATATCAATGACAAGATATCACATTATGGCAGGTGTAGTTAGGCTTTAGAATTTTAAAAATGCATTTTGTTATTATTTTGGAGAGGCAGGATTACTATGTTATTCTCCAAGGAGACACCGCAAGAAATTGAGATTAAAATTATATATGATTAAGAGCTATAACTATATATGAATCTATTGGGATACTTTTCTACATTTCCAGAATAGGTTTTAGAATCACTCTTATGACATAGCTTGGGAGAAAAAAATACTATCTCCTGGTTATAAGTAATGAAATATAATACAGAATGTGGTACAAAAATAAATAGATAGTTGAATAAATAAAAAAGCAAGGTGGGGTGGGGTTTCTTGAACATGAAGGGCTCTAGCAGTGTTTCTCAAAGAGGGCAATACTGAACACGTATGGGTTACTGGAACAATCCAGTGGGACTGCAATAGCAGATATTGATATTTTATACTCAAGTATAGGCTACTTTACAAAGTTTTTAATGGCTAAGGAGTCTTTCAGTAATTTTTTTTCCTGAAAAGGAGATGGTAAATCAAATAAGTTAGGGAACCTATGGTCTATAGTTTAGCCTATAGCTCTATCAAGAGGCTCAAACTTCTTACCAGGATTTTCCATCTCTTAGTTTGTGACCCCTCCGTACAGTTTCATTCTCTCCACATGACTTCTAGGAACTCTGGATTTATACCTCACCATTCCTCAAAGACAATAGAAAGAGCTTCTCTTTCTTGAATGTTCCACATGATATCTAGGACTTCGTGGCCTGGCTTGGGTTCAGTACTTGTCCCTGAATGAATCTCCGTAACCAGGAGAAGGTGATTATTTGCCGATTCAGACTGGATCCAGATCTACCAGAGCAGTATGGATTCATGGTGATGGGGTGCTGGGATCCCAGAGGTAAATCTGCTCCAGAATGCTGGGTAATGGATGCCAAATAAGCAGCAAAAACAATCTCCCCATTATTTGCAGACAACCTGCTCATGAGGCTGACGTGAGAAGGGGCTGGCTAGACAGCAGCTAACAAACACCATTCATTCTAGCCATTCAAAACACCTCCTTACCATCTCTAACGAAGACTGACCCCTTTAATCCACAGTCCAATCCTGACTTCACATCAACAAAAGGCCCCACATCCAGACCATCCTCTTCAGGAGGCCTTGCAGAAATCAAATACTTGAAATCTTCTCGCCTCTCAGTTGACCCAAACAGGTTTAATACGCTTGTCACTCCAAAGACTGGATGCGGCAATAGCAGTCTCAGAGGAATCAAGATGAGGAAAGGGCCAGGGCAGCTTCCAGAGTCATGGTATGACATGGCAAAAAGAGACCTAGAAAGCCGATCGAGAACAGAAACACCAGACATTGCAACAATCATCTTCAGATTGATGACGTCCCTACACTCACCCCCCCACACACACACACATACATGTTATCAACATGAAGCTAAAATGGATTTAGTATCACCTGCATAAGCCAGGAATGATATAGTATATTTGATACTAAGTCATACGACACAATTCCTATTTCATCCACATATGGCCATGATAAAAAGAAGAGCAGAGGTAAGGGATGTAGAAGCAATATTCTGAAAAGTTTGCATCTTGATCTAGGTAAACTTTAAATGTCTGTGAAAGTAAATTCGAATGTACATGCCTCACAATCCAAAACGTGTTTTCCATAGGGTTTTCCAGATTATACATTTTTATGAGAGCAGATTTCCTTCTCTCTCTCCTGTGGAGGACCTGGTGGGTTTGAACTGCCAACCTTTCAATTAGCAGCTGAATACTTAACCCACTGCCCCACCAAAGTTTCTTATGGTGCCAAAAGTAGGATACAAATGCCTGATAAGCTGCTAAATTCCTTCAGAACTAGATCCCACATGCTCTATGGATTTAGCAAACAGAGCTAAAATCTGAAGTCAGTAAGCTTAGATTTTGGCATTTGACATATGTTTGTGTGCATATATGTGTAGGGTGAGGGGAGAAAAGAGGGTAGGATATTAAAGACTTCAAGCTTCAAATACAGTCTTCTTTGTAAGTTTTGTATTAACCCCAAGTTTGTGCAACCAGAAAGATGAATACTCTACTGTTATCTTCTTCCAAAGAGCAGAAAACAGATGCTGGCCTCTTCTGGACGTCTAATAAGAGTTTCCTCTAGATTTGAACATGTTCCAATATATTATTTAAATTAATTTTAGTAATATTTATCTTTTGCCCTTAAGAGGCTGATTGTAGAAGTATCTGATCATTTACTGATCTGCTCATAAAATAGCCAATTATTGTTATTTTTAAATGCTATTCATGGTTGACATCAAAAGATTCATTCACCTAAAAACATGAATATTGCTGTTTTCTTGAGAGTACCAGCTCCAAATACATGAGAGAATATTACATAAAAATATTAACTAAATATTGTCATCAGTTAGGCTTATGTTTTATACACCACTTCTAATTATCCTAGCAGCTCTGTCCTCCCTGAAGTCAGACTAACACTACCAAATTGGTTCATGGCTTTATTTACTAAAGAAGTACTACCACCAAAGCCCACTGCTGTTGCCTCAATTCTGACTCACAGGAAACCCTACAGGACAGAGTAGAATCGAAATCCCTGGTGTTTCTGAGGCTGTGATTTTTACAGATGTGGACTGCCACCTATTTCTTTCAAGAAACAGCTGGTGGGCTTGAACCACAAACCTTTCAGTTAACAGCTGAGCTAGCATACCTCTTCTCTGCATAACCACTCTGCAACCAGGGCTCCTTTTAGTTATATCCAGTCAAGCCCAACTCATGGTGACCCCCTATGGATTAAGTATAACTGCTTCATAGATGATTATCTAAGGCTGTGACAACAAGGCATGCCTTGAAAAGCATCTCTTTGTGGGTTTGAAATGCCAACCTTTCATCTATTAGTATAGTGCTTAATCATTTGTGCCACCCAGAGACTCCACCTATGAAACTTGAGACGGTCTAAGTGCCAAAAAGAGAGAGGGAGAGAGAGGAGGAGGGAGTGAGGAAGAGATAGGAGAGGGAAGGAAGAGGAGCAGAAGGAGGGAAAAGAAAAAGGAGAAAAAGAAAATAAAAGACATGAAAAAATGTTTCAGATTATTTGTCAAATGACTGTCCAGTAAATGATTCCCACCATTTTTCTTGACTTCATTCTACTAAAAAGTTGTGTGGTATACCAATAATAAGACATAAAAGCCCCATATGCCTTAAAGAAACCCACCTCTCTAGGACTGAATATTAAAGGGAGCCTGAAGGCAGCCTGAAATACTTGCTAGATGACCATGTGGATCCACGTGTTCATTGAAATTGGGAGAAATATAGCAATAGATGGGTTGAGTCTGGCCACTGACACCCTTTGACCTGCTCCACAGTGATTAAAGGAGAAGATGCAGGTGGGTTGACTGGTCTGAAGTTCATGACTGTGGTAGTTGTCATTTTAAGACTTAAAACTGAAGGGGTGGAGTTTAGACTGTCAGTCAGGTCACAACATGATGACCTCATTTGGAGGTGCTAAGACGATAAATAGCTGGCTGGAGGCAGGACACACATCACTCCCTGTGAGACATTACTGTGGACAAGCCACATGGAGGCCTGGAGCTGAAGGAGCCATGTGGAGAGCCCTGCAAGTGCTGATGCCTCTACTATCACTGGGTCCACAAGACTTTCCACCCCTAGTCTGTGATCTTCCTGCATTTAGCTTCATTTCTGTGTTTCAGGAGTCTGAAGAGGAATTTATAGATAGGTATTGGACATATGGGCTAATATGAAATTTATGGACCTGGTCTGGACTGGGCAGGGATGTTTTCTTAATATTCCATCATTTTTGAATATAAAGCTCTTTCTTATACACATGAGTGTCTATGAATTTGTTTCTCTAGTCTACCCAGACTAACACAATTACTTAGCCTAAGGAGCCTAGGGTTGTTGAGAATTCCTGTCAGAGCCCATGGTGGAAAGGTGAGGTGGCAAATGGGCACCTTGGTGAGGCTAAGTGAGGTGGCCTACACTGAGTTGATCAGAGCCTGACCAAATGAAGGTAAGACTTTTGAGCCTGTGAATTGGTACATATTGCTGCTGAATTTATGGACCACCTGTGCTGATTTGATTTTGCTTATGGACTCACAAGGTTCCAACTGGAAGGAAGATTTTTCACATCAAAAACATGCTTGTTTCCTCAGAGCACTGGGTTGATATAAGTGGGCAGTATAGAAATTGGATACCCAAAATGGGAAGATAAAGGCATGCAATGTCTGGCTTGCAAACGTTCGTGAATGGGGGAATGTTTTCATAGGATTATAGGATTATGGTGAAGGTGTTCAACATAACTGTAATTGTTAAGTATAGAATATTTTTGTTTTGTTCACTTATAGAATATTATGTTTAAATGAGGCTAGTACATTTTGAATTATACGCATTTTAGCTTTATCCTGTTGGGAACAAATATGATTTTACTATTGTCCACATTTTAAAAATTATGTATGACTAAAGGGTTGTTTAAAAATGCCATGTTAACAAGGGGTGAACTGTGATAGTCAGGTTTTCTGTGCCAACATGGCTCCTGGAGGAACACGTGGGTGGAGGTTAGCCTGTTAATCAGGTTGCAGCTTGATTGGAGGGCGACCAAGATAAATGGCTGTCTCTGTATTTGTTCCTCTAGTCAACCCAGTCTAACACATTCCCTTTTCCAAAGAACTGTGAATTTCAATCAACTGAGCAAGTTAACATGTTCTGAAGAAGACGTAATCCCTGGCAAAATCCCATAATGTCATATTCAACGTAAGCATCCTTGTTATTGTTGTTAGTTGTTGTTGAGCAGGCTTTGACTCAAGATAGCCGGATGTGTAAATGAACAAAGCATTACCATCATCATGATCGTTTGAGTCCATGTTTGTGGTTATTGTGCAGTGCCTTCCAACCTAGTGGTTTAATAATCTCCCAGCACAATATTAGCCTTGTGACCCAGGAGGATTCATTTCATTGTGATCAGAAGTAGATCATCAGGCCTTTTATTTATACTGTCTTTTCAGTCTGAAAATTGCATTTAAATCTGTCCACAATGAGTGACCATGCAGGTTTTTGAAATCTGTATAGATTGCAGCATCATAACAGCCAGATGCAAGCCAGCAGCACACAACAAACTGACAGATCTCCAAATGACCCATCTAACCCCTTTCTTCCTGAATTCCCTCCTTCAAATATTTTAACCTACTTAGCTTCTTATCTTTCAAATGCCAACTCAGGCTTTACTACTTCAGGAAAAAATTCCCTAGAATCACTGATACACAAACATCCACGGGTCATATGTTTCTATTCTATGACATCTCATAGTTACTAATTCAATTTCATTAGCCTATTTAATCATGCTTCCTATACTAGCTACCTTGCTCCTTGAAGGCTCCTTCAGTATTCCAGATCTAGTGAAAGGCAGCCTCATTGCTATTAGCTGCAGTTAAACCAGTCCCCAAGACCTGGAAATCCCATACACAACAGAACCAAACACTACTCGTTGAATTGTGAATCCACTCAGTTATCAGTGTAGGATTTCAGGTGGCAGATAATCGGCTCTTTCGTCCTAGTCCATCTTTGTCTGGAAGCTCCGCTGAAACTTGGTCACGTCACAGGAATATTCAAGTCCCCACTGATGTATGGGAGAGTGCTGCCCATAGCCAGGAATCAAACCCAGATCTTCTGAGTAAAAGATGAGAATTCTTCTACTGAATTCCCATTGCTCACTGAATAAACAAATATTCATATATGGCGAAGTAAGTCATTTTTAAAATGGATCCCATAACCCTCCGCAGCCTCTTGGACTTGCTGGTTTAGTGTATCAACAAGTATACTTCTTCTCAGAATGAATCATCGGATCCACTGCTCTCTGATTTGACAATCTCCCCCACAAAAAGAGCTCCTACATATCTCAAATGAGGAACACACAGCTTCCATAATGCCATATTTCCCCATGAACATGTTCATCTCAAGTACAGCCTGGTTGATTCTATGGATGAGAAAGGACCTCAAGATAAACATATGTCAAACGAGTCACCCAAAGGCATTTCAGAATGAAGGAAAGCCTTCCTGCACTTCATTCAGCCTGGCCAACAATTTGGAAACACAGAACACAGCTTGTAATTCTCATGAGGTATTATAATACATCAGTCTGGGAGCTGGGGTCAGGCTGGAGCGAGGAGGGTGCACAGTGATCACCGTTATGCTTTGCTCAGCTTCTCTTTTGTTTTTCTTTCTTCTGTCAGTGAATGGGATTTCTCTTTCCTGTGATGAATGAGTAATAAAAAGTTTAATCCAAATGAAGACATGGGCTTGGCCTGGGAATGAAGGTGAGTATTCCACAGTCATTGATGTTCTGCTCTTTCTGGGCCCCAAAGGAAGGTCTGCGGGGCTTAGAGACAGCTGCTGAGAGCACCTTCAGGCTGTCAAGGGAAGAAAGTCGAGGTGCAGTGCAGCCTCTGCTTGTCACCGGGCGCAGTTGGCAGAAGGGGGTGCTGTAGTGTAACCTATTTAGGATGCAAATAGAGTGCTCTCCGGGCTGCAGATTAAAGCGGGTGTGTTAGCTGCAGGCTGGCTGGTCCTCAGCAGTACTAAATGTTGGATTTCTGCTTGTCACTGCTCACTGCAGGTCATTTAATAGAACTCAGAACGGTGTTAGCAAATGTGAATGCTAAAAAGGAGCTGACAGTCAAAGAAAGAGAGAGAGAGAGAGAAAGTGAGGGAGGAGTGACAATGTCACTCTGTGGTAATTCAATTTACAGTTTATTGGAGATTTGCTTAATCGAGATCACCAAAGTTCAACAATTTTAGTAGCTTGCCCTTGTGTGTTTCTAGAAATGTAAACCAAGGGGAGTGGAAAGCCTCATTTTCTCCCTTGGATCCGCTGGTGGCTTCAAACTGCTGACCTTGTGGTTAGCAGCCCAACCTGCAACCCACTACGCCACCAGAACTCCTTTGATTGGCATACTGCTCAGTTAATAATAGAAAGAAAGAAAGAAAGAAAGAAAGAGAGAGAGAGAGAGAGAGAGAGAAGGAAGGAAGGAAGGAAGGAAGGAAGGAAGGAAGGAAGGAAGGAAGGAAGGAAGGAAGAAAGAAAGAAAAGGGGGGGAGAAAGGAGAGAGAAGAGAAGAAAATGGTGGTTCTTTATGTAAAAGCCTACTGAAAATTAAGAGGTTTAGAGGAACAAACAGAGTCCTCTGGTAGTGCAAAGAATCAAGCCATCAGCCACAAGTCTAAAGGATTCCAGTTTGAACCCACCCAAAGGCACCTCACAACCCCAGTCTGGTGACCTGGTTCCGAAAGTTAGCAGCCTTGAAAATCTGATGGAGATTGGACGGAAAGAGCCAGCTACAGACACACCCCCTTTCAAGCTGGTTGACCCCTCTTAAAAGTGGCCAAAACAGAGAGTACGGATGAATCTGCTGATTTCGCAAAGCGGTTGACATTTTCTTTTGAAGGAGGCAGGTAAGTTTGTTCTGCCAAGCGGCTTTCCTTTGCTCTTTGCTCCAGCCACTTCCTGTTTTCCTCCATCGGAGCTCCCCAAGGCTCATCACAAACATGATTTAATTACATCTTGGGGGAAAAACTGGGGTGGGGAGGAGTGTAAACATGACTCCTTTTTATCTCCTGATACATCTGGACAAGTAGACAGTGTGCTAAAACAAAATAAATCTGCCCTGACAGTCACATCAAAGAGTTCAGCGAGGGGGTTGCAGCTACTTAAAGCACAGGAATGCTGTTGCTAAGCATTGGCCGACCACGTCTCAGTCCCTGGAAGAAATGCTTTCTTCTTTCTTTCAGGAGGAGATGGGGAAAGCTAGAGTGGGAACCAGACTGCTAAAAGGAGATTGGGGATTTTCAGGGATTTTTGAAGCTTAAAATGAATTGTGTAAAGAAAAGAGATTTTGTGGTGTTTTGCTTTTGACACACTGTCTATACTTTTAGAACAGTGGTGTATGTAAACCTTCTAGAAAGGGTTACTGAGGACGCACAGAAATAGGAAATGACATGAAACATTTGCTCTAATATCTCACTTCTGTGAATTTCTCTACGTGACGAGCCTAATGCTAACTCTGGAGTCCAATGAAAGAACCGACATTCACCAAAGTTAAGAGTGAAAAATAGATGTCACTATAATAAAAAATAAATCAGACAACATCAGAAGCCACAAACATTTTTCTAAAAGGCGTGAAATGGGGCATCCACTTCAGCACATATAACATGAAACACAACAGAGAAACTCCTCACGAGAAACCAAGTGTGAACTGTCACGTGGAATGAAAGAAACCTAGTTAGATGACCCCCAAATTAATGTGAAGTCTCACAGAGTTTTCACAATCAAACAAAACAAACACAAAATGAGGAACTGATCCTGAAATCTGGCCAACACTTTCAGCCTTTTCTCCCCACCACCCTCTAGGAAGATACTCAAACAGATGCTGTGAAATTCAGTCTGATCTTTATTCCATGTGCTGATGCTCAAGAGAGAGTAACAGGGAGATTTTCCTCTTCCCATGAACATGTCCTCAGGTGGGAAACTTTGCCATATTTCTTCCCTCCAGCAAGGCTGAGAAATTTAGTTATGCTGAAAAACTTGAACTGAACATGAAATGGCATGGCTGAGCTGGTCTGTAAAGACCTGGGGACAAACTGGGGGGAAAGAGTCAGGTCAAAACAATATCCACCCCCATCGTACGCACCCCGGTCCAGAAATGTCAAAGAGATTTTTGTTCACCCTTGCAGAGAGGGCCTAAAAGTATACAGATGCAATAGTCTGGCCTAGGGGAGCCCTAGACATTTTAAGTAAACAAATTGCTTTTTATTTTCTTGGATCAAAGGAAGCAAATCTTGAAACGACTATGATCTCCACATAGGATAACTATCAACAGGCTGAACAATTACCAAGTTGGTGCTATTGCACAAATAAATAACACTTACCATTATCTTCAGCACAATCATATGTATTAAACAATGACGGAGGGCAGCAGTAACCATTTTTATTGTCTCCTATAGCTCCTATTTTCTAATTAAACAAAGAGGTTATTTCTACTGTTCACATTGCCATGTGTCTCAGCTGGGTCTTACCTAATATGCGTTCTGTCAAGTGCGACAGACTAATAGGAGAAGTTAGGCTCCTCAGTGGCTTTATTTCATTTAGTTTTTAATTTTGCATGCTGAGTTGCTACTTAGAAAGCTCGGTCGGTTTGTAACCGAGCAAGAGGCTATGGTGTGGTGAATTCATAAATAAACTTTGGCAATTTTTCCTAAAATATGATGAAGCAAGCACTTGGTCCCTACCCTTTAGCTTCAACCCAAGGGCAATGATCTGTATTATTAAAGATACAGGCCAGCCCAGCCTGTGCGTCTCTGTCCTATGGGAGGCTTTAGAAGCTGCTGTCCCCTTAACAAGATCTGTTCTGTGACTCCTAATTATTCCTCTTGGCAGCTTTGGATTTCAAGTGATTCTTCTCACAGGTATGTAAAAATGTATAAGCTGTTTCATACTACAGCATGAGTTATTTTCTTGTTTGTAATCGCAGGACATACTGATTAGAAAAATGTGCTAATTTCACCTACATGGATTATGGTGACTTAATAAAATTTGCATTATGTATTTTGGCAAACATCAAAATACTTCCCATCAGCAGTTGTGCCCCACCCGCCCCCCCACCCCACCCCCAGCAATATAACTCTTAAGGGTACAGCCACCTTTTTCCTGAACAGCTTAATTGAAAAAACAAACCAACCAACGAACAAATAAAAGGTATGGTTTCCTCCTTATTATCAAACTTTCATTTGGTCTAGAAACATATACTAAGGTGCCACATGTACATAAAGAGTTCTACAAGTCCAAATGCTTAATACTACAGGTTGGAAGTTCAAGTCTATCTAAAAGCAACTCAGAAGGCAGGCCTGGTCATCTGTTCAGGAAAACTCCGCCATTGAAGACTGTATGAAGCACAGTTCTCTTTTGACGCAGAGGAGGTGGTCACAGCCAGCGTCAACCCAACAGTACCAGTTTACGCGGAAAGGGCTGAAGGTAAGAAGCTGGGCGTTTCCTGAATGTTTACTGTGCTTTCAGCGTGTTCACGGAGACCAAGTTCTTCAGATAACAAATCAACTAGGAGATGGCTCATGCCACCCACAATGGTATCCTTAAGGAAACGGAGCGCTTAAATTCTGCCCCAGAATTCCATTCAGCCTTCTCAAGTCGATGGGACTCAAACTGCTTGCTCTTTGCCCCAAGCTTAGAGGAGCAAGTCAAGCTGCAAGCTGATTTCAAGCAGCTTACAGTCTCTTGTTATTGCTGGGTGTTGTTGAGTTGATGCAAACCCACTGGAGTGGCCTGTGGGAGGGTAGAACCATCCATAGGGTACCCTTGGCTACACTCGAGTGAAAGCGGACCCCCAGGCCTTTTCACTGCGTACCTGGGTGAGTTCCAGTGTTTAAATATTGCGTGTCCAGGGCTCCTTGATGATCGACTAGTAGGAGGGAATAAGATAAGCAAGCGGCTGCAATGCAAGGTAGAATTGAGACAGATGCCCCACGAGGGAGGTATATAAACAAAAGACCCTGCATGCTAAAAAGCTGAAGAGTTTCTTCAGTCCCAAGGAAGAGACAGAGAACGTGTTACATCTTTTCATGCTCATGAAGCACGTCGGAAATGTAATAATATCCCAATTAGCTAGATGAGAAAACACAACCGGAAAGAAGTGAAGTAACTTTCCCAGGACTTGACACCTCCCTCATTGAGGAACACAACTCCCGGGGCTGCTCTGCTATCACGATAAATGATGATAATCTCCTGGCTTCATAAAGTGCCTTCCCTCCAGGAGCTCCTCCCCATTCCACTATAAAGATGAAGCCCGTTTGCATTCTGACGACTGCAACCCATGGTGGCGTCCGTCCTGTGTGTCAGTCTGAGTTTAATTTTCGTAATGATATTTTATCATCTAGGGTGAATGCTACACAGAACATCATGCTCCTATTTGTCATTTTCTACACAAATTCTTCAGACTGCCTTGGTAGCATAGTGGTTATGCTTTGGTTATGCTTTGGTTATGCAAGGCAAGCAGTTCCATCAGAAACCATCAGCCGTTCCATGGGAGAAAGAAGGGCCATTCCACGCCCGTAAAGAGTCAGAGTCTCAGAAACTCACCGCGCGGTTCTGCCCTGCCGAGAGGGTCACTGTGAACCGCTATTGACGCATTGGCAGTAAAGTAATTTAAAGCACAACATTTCAGTGATGTTGGTAATATTTTTCATAAAGTGCCATCAGTTTTACTCTTTTGTTCTGGCTGTACCTATGTCAGTACTCTGGTTTCCCTGCTCTCTTATTTTTTCATATTTTCTTTAGGGTAATTTTGACCATTTGGTCTCACAGAGATGATTTTTAAGGTACTCATCCTCATGGATGACATTATTAATTTTATGAGCCATTCTTTTATTTAGTTAAAAGCTCACCTAAATGGATAATTTCTGTTTAAAATTTAAGAGTATCTCAGGTGATGATGATGATAGATAGATAGATAGATAGATAGATAGATAGATAGATAGATAGATAGATAGATAGATAGATATGAATTTGGGGCATAGCACAAAACTGAAAAAAAAAGATATGTTACCTTTGGTTATTTGGCACTTTTTCTCTCTGCGTTATGTGTTTGTTTACTGAATTAACAAACACAAAGGAATGAAAGTGGAGTATTTCATCAAAAATATAATGAGTTTTATGAAATTAGTAAATTAATATTATAAGTATAATTCCATCTAATTTTTATATGTAGGTAACATCATGATAAATGGAGAAAAGGTTGAAGTTGCAAAAGGCCATTTAAATTTTTGAGTTCTGTTCCACATTTTTCTCCTGATTTTCTTTCAATATCCTTCTGTTGTGGCCCTGATCAGGACAGTTAGTTAGTAGTGGTAGCCAGGCACCAACTAGTCCTTCTGATTTTATGGTAGAAGTGGTCAAGGTTTGTGTATGTCAGTGTTTTCCAGAGTGGGCAATGCTGCCCCTGGGAAAGTGCCAGAATAATCTAGAAGGCCAGAGTACAAAAGTTTTTCATTGCTAGGGGGGTTGGTGGGGGAAGTGGGTACAATTAAAGAGGCAGTAGGCCAAACATTAGAAACCTACTACTACTACAGAAAGAGGCTACTATTTCTGTAGACTACACATAGTCCCCAATATATGAGGGGGTTCAGTTCTAACATTACTTTAACACCACCTTTTTTTCCTTTATGTTTTTATAGCCTGTTTTATAGCAGTGTTTAGAAATCTTAGAGTGAGCCTATGAGAATGGTAACAGCAAATTATACACTATATCAATTGTGAGATTCAGTCAGTTTGCACCAGTATGGCAGAACTGATATTAATTTTTTGTTGAGTTCGATAAACCAGTTTTTAAAGTGACAATTCTAAACAGAGTCCTCGGAGGTGGGTGTCTACAAACTTATATTCCTTATTCTTTTTCAATGTTCATCTGCACAGACAAGCACTCCAAGCACCATAGGAGTGTTCATCCTGTCCATGGCTGTGGTTAGGTGCCATTAAGTCCCTGCCAACTCGTGCTGGCCCTATGCACAACAGACCGGAATGCGGCACGTGTCTTCTCCGCGCCCAGTGTTGCCGCCACTGTGTCCATCTATCGTGTTGAGGCCCTTTCTCTTTTCTGCTGCCCTTTCACTTTACCAACCAGGATGATCTCTTCCAGGGACTGGTCCTCCATCTACCTTATTCAGTGTCCAACTTTCACATGCATTATGAGGCAATTGAAAATGCCATGACTTGGACTCAGGCAAACTGTAGTCCTCAAAGAAACAACTTTTCAATACTCTAAAGAGGTCTCATGTAGCAGATTCACCTAATGCAACTCTTCTTTTATCTCTTGACTACTGCTTCTCTGAGTTGTGGATCCAAACAAGACAAAAGCTTTAACAACTTCAGTCTTTTCTCCATTTATCATTACGTTACTTCATATACAAAATTAGATGGAACTATGCTTGTAGTATTAATTTCATAAAACTCATTATACGTTTGATGAAATACTCCACTTTCAGTTCCTTGCGTTGTTAGTTCAGTAAACAAATATATAACAGAGAGAGAAAAAGTGCCAAATAACCAAAGGGTAACGTGTCTTTTTTTTTTTTTCAGTTTGGTGCTGTGCCCCAAATTTATATGCATACATGCATCTATAATATTATATATTTATTATATTATATAAATGTGTGGTAGTTACATAATCTGTTGTCAATTTGAGACTTAAGAGTGAAGTGGTAGAGTTTAGCCTGTCAATCAGGTTGCAGCTTGATGACCTCACTTGGAGGCGCTAAGGAGATAAATAGCTGACTGGTGGTGAGACACATGCCCACTCCCTGTGAGACATTTCTGCAGACCAGACATATGGAGCTAAGCTAGAGCCCTGAAACTGAAGGAGCCATGTGGAGATCCCTGCCAGTGTTGCGATGCTTCTACTGCCACTGGATCCGCGAGAGTTTCCTCCCATTGGCCTGTGATCTTTCTGCCTTTGACATCATTGCATATGTTGTGTGAGTCTGAAGAAGAATTTATAGATTGATATCAGACATTTGGGCTAATAATGGACTTACGGACTTGATCTGGTTTGGGCTGGGTTGTTTTCTCTATATTCAAGTGCTCTTGCATATAAAACTCTTTCTTATACACATATGAGTCTCCATGGATTTGTTTCTCTAGTCTACCTGGACTAACACAATATGTCAAGAAAGCAGACAGTGGAATCTGCCCTCAGGCAAGATGAGTAGCATGGGAAAACAACAGCAGGAAGATGAGAACTGAGGGATAACAGCAAGTGATGGAGGTGATAGGATCCACAAGCAGGTCTGATGGAGCCTCCAGCTACAGGATCCATGAGTTGACTCTGCCCACAGGTAGCACAGCGCATGGCTGAGGCAAAGGACTAGCTCAGGCAGCAGCAAGCTGGTCTGGTCCCCACGAAGAAAGAGCGAAGAAGGCAAGCCTTGGAAGACCGTTTATCTCAATCGCCCTCCAATCAACCTGCAACCTGGATTAAACACTGCTCATAGGTTCCTATGGAAGCCTAATGGGCACAATAAACCTAAATATCACAGTCTATTATCTTGAGAGTGTTCCTTTCTCCCACTACTTCTCCCAACCCATTCCTGAGATCACCAATGAAGACTAGTCTCATATGTTGTGTTAGTCCAGGTCGACTAGAGAAACAAATCCAGAAATACTCATATGTATATAAGAAAGAGCATTATATAAAACAGTAACTGTATATTGAGAAACCATCCCAGCCCAGTCCTGATCAAGTCCATAAGTCTGATATTAGCCCATATGTCTGATACTAGTCCATAAATTCCTCTTCAGACTAACACAGCACCTGCAATGATGCCAAATGCAGAAAGAGCACAAGCCAGTGGGTATAAAGTCTTGTGGATCCAGTGACAGTGGAAGCATCTCAATGTGGACATGGGTCTCCATGTATGTCCTCCAGCTCTGTGAATGTCTCAACATCAAGAAAGAGTAGGTAGAAGAGTGGGTCTGGCCTCCAGTGAGCTATTATCTCCATGGCATTTCCAAATGGGGTCATCAAGCTGCAACCTGATTGACAGGTTAGACTCTACCCCTTCACTCAAGTTGACAGGAGATTATGTAACTGCCGTATACATCTTTACTGGTCTTCTTACAAAAGACCAGTTTTCTTATAAAAGTGAGAACATGCAATATTTACCCTTTTGTGACTGACTTATTTCACGCAGCACAATGTCCTCCAGAGTTGGCCATATGTTTCCAGGGCTCATTAATATTCATCATGGCTGCATAATATTCCATATGTACCCCATGTTGTTTATCCATGTATGCAACGATGGACATTTAGGTTGTTTTCCTCATTTTGCTATTGTGAATAATGTTACAGTGAACATACAGGTGTATAGTTATGTCCATTTATCTTCTCTTAGATTTCTAGAGTATATACATAGGAGTGAGGTTGCTGAATCATAAAGTACTTTATTTCTAGTGTTTCTGAGGAAGAAGCATACGATTTTCCATAGTTATTGTACCTTTACAACTCCACTAGCAGCGGACAAGTGCTTCTGCCTCCTCACATTCTCACCATTACTTGTTATTATTTTACATTTTCATGTTTAAAGTCAGTGTCATTTTTGCAGGTGAGAGATTGCATCTCGTTGTAGTTTTGACTAGCAGCTCTCTAAATGTTAGTGATCACCAACATTTCTTCACATGCTTGTTAGCTTCTTGAATGCTATGTTCAGGGCCTTTAACCTTCTAAAAATTGGATTGTGTTGTTGAATTATTGAAGTTTTCTGTATATTGTAAAGATAAGGCCCTTATCAACTATGTTGTTTCCAGAGGGCATTTCCCCAGTTTTTACATTTTAACTTTATTCTTTTGCTAGTGTCTTTTGATGAACAAGTAAATATTTAACTTTTGGGAAGTCAAAGTTATCTTACCTACCTTGTTGTTCATGGTTTTGTAGGTGTGTTGATAATCTGCTTTGATAAGTTAGGCATCATAGTTGAATTTTACTTTATTTTTTCCCACCAATTTCAGTGTCACTAAACAGAACTGTAGGACTTTACTATATTTCAAAGTAAAACCAATTTCCACCTTTAGATCGTATTCCAAGAAGTGATAACCACAAATTACATAAAACATTTTTTAATTTAAAAAATGCACAACTATTAACATACTACTCGTCAACGATGCCTATAAGTACACGATTAGCCAAATATCCCTTTCTTTTTTTTTCAAATATCCCTTTCTAATTAAAACAAGTATTTGTTTTAATTACTCCCTATATTGCCACTAAGGAAGAGAATATAATAAATCATTCATATGCCCTGACTCGTGCTCCTGATTTTGAATGCATTTAATAGTGTCTTTCATTGTTTAGGAGTAAGAGAAAGTATTGTTTCTTTCATACAGAATCAAGTCCAGTAAAAGTATCCATTTTATCTGACTCCTAACCCTATAAAGTAGAAGTCTCGGGCCACAACTACTTTGTACTATAGATGCAAATGGGCATTCTTCTAAAAGAGTATCCTATTTGTCCTCACAGCCCACCTGACGGGACCTCTGTGGCTGAGGAATAAAGAATTGATGGGTTGAGCCCACACAGAGGCACCTAAGAAGAAAAGTCCCAGACAAAGCAGTGCTGCTTCATGGAAGAAAGAGAAGGAGTTCTTGAGATAATGTGCTAAGGCACAGATCATGTACTTCCCTCTGCCGGTGGGTCTTGTGTCTTCTTGATGCTATTCTATTCTCCCTTCAGGGTCCAACCAAAGCGTCATCTTTATTTTGGCTTCCCCTGGCCTCTTAAATTGCACAATACTACATTCTTGACCAACTGTGAGATCTCTAAGCTAAAGTCTAATTCTTCCATCTTTGTGTCTCAGGACCTGAGATGTCTCACAGACATCTTTGTCTCTCAGGGCCTGTCACACAGAAGGTCCTTAACACACACACGTGGAATTAATGAACAAATAAAGAAGGGAAAAGACACAAACATTTTCTGTCTTTCTGTCTTCCTCTCCTATGCTTCCTGGAAACTGCTGACAACCTCACAATGTTAAAGTGACAAGGGATTTCTCCAACACACAGCTGTACCAGCTCCTTCCCTATACTGCTAACTGACTGGGGATTGGGGAGAGATGTTAGCACGATGTTTCACTCAGCAGGCACAGAGCCGAGGCACATTTTTAATGATTTACCAGTTCTACTTGACTGAGCCTGCACCCTGTAAGTGGATCATATGATCAGCCATCACAAGTTAAACTGCTTTTGTTGCTCACAAGGCATGCCTGGTGGGCTGGCTGCATGGCACCAGGGCTCGCACGCAGCTGTGTGTAAGACAAGGAGAGGTTACAATACAACAGGCAGTTAATGGCTCATACCACCAGCCCTCGACTTCAGTCGGCACGTGAGCCTGAATTTTAAAAAGGTAAATGACCTTGCAGCTGGGAGCTTTCACTATGTGCTTTTACCTATTTGTACCTGGGTAAGTAAACATTTGCAGCACGTCAAAAGGCCCTGTAAGCACAACTGTAGCCATCGGCGAAGCCCTTTCTTTCCGGATGAAAGACTCCAAAACACACAGGGGTGGGGGGAGAAAAAAATGATTTTCTGCCTCAAGTAACACAAAGGTAAAGGGGGGGGCAGTGGTGATCATGACTCCCATTTGTAATAACTTTCAGAAGTCACCAAGGCTCCAGTTCTAACCAGCTGCCCATATTTCGGATTCCACTTTCCAGAGAGGATGACAGAAACAACAGGGTCCTAGACAGAACGGTTCCTGCTCACGCCAAACAGAACTGCCTCCTCCTCCCCACTGCATCCCACTCAGGAAGCCGGAAGGGGCATCTCCATGCTTCTCCTACTTCCAAAAGGGTGGCACCTCCTAACTGCTGTCACAAGCTTTCTGGGCCAAAAGACAGCTCTCTTTTATTTAGTTTTCTTTTTCCCCCTACTTTAACATCAAATCCTCAGAGGCATCTTCATGCCAGTGGACCCGCTGCCACCATGGCACACATCCTACCCCGAGTGAATCAACACCCACCTCCCTCCTGTAACAGGCCCTTCAGATCCCCCACCTGCCACTGAGCAACCAGTGGGACATCTGCAATCCCCTCCAAAGAGCAGAAGATTTGTGATTTACAATCTGAGAGGGAATTTTGGAAATGCTGTTCTTTTAAGAACTCATTAATCAGTTGAGATTACGATGACAGTTATGGCAACAGAAACTAAGATTGCCATGAGAACAGGGAGAAGGGATCTGTGGACCATTTAAGGCATTTCACAGGCAATGAATCAATGGAGGGCAATTCAGTGTGAGTGATAAGAGCACTGGGCTGAGAACTGAGTGTTCTGGGCTGTTCTATGGCTCCGTCCCTCAATAGCTGTGCGATTCTCAGCATACTGTTCAATGTCTTTGGACTTCACATTATACTTCCTTATTTGAAAATTCTATTGGCCACCTATGCTGTACTAATAGCCATACTAGGTACTGAAAAGATATGTTTTAGGGTAGATGATCGCTATCATCCATACATGTATTTGCAAACAAATTGATAAGCAGAAAAGTTTCATTCCAATGATGCTCTGATGCTAGCCAACATTTGTCTAACCAAAATAATCTCCAAATTACCAGAAATATTTCCTACCCCATGATTCAGTAAATATGCGTCAATCCAATGTGGTTGGATCATATTCATGAAAGAAAATAGCACACTTAGGTACAATATACAGCTTTAATAAGCTTTATTAAATTTTCATCGATCCATATGCAAAAACAATTTGTTTACAATTTGAACTGAGCCTACTAAGTGGTGTCTAACTCAATAAAGGAAGAGACAGGGAAACAACAGCTGAATGGCCATTAACACATTAAGCCTTTAAAAACATTAAACTGTGGGCTTGATAAACAAGCCAAAGCTAACCCCTGGAATATTTCCAACTAGAGGTCAATATTAGAGGATATTTTCATAAAGGGAAGGCATGAACTCAAAAAGAAATTTCTCTCTACCTTCTGAATGAACCTGCAAGGATGGCACACTTACATAGTTCTGCTACAGAGATTCAGTGATCTCTCAAAATGTGAGACCCAAGTGGGCAGTATGGTTTAGAAGGATGTTTGGATAATAAATAAAATAGCATGTTGGCATATGAACATGATTGGTGTAGCAGTTATTACATTTGTCACATAAGCAAATTAGTTAATAAGCCCAGAGTCAGGGAACCTGATCTTTTTAGACAATTGGCTCTATTTTGGATCATATCTACAATCCATTCTGTAAGTCAATCGAAAGTATTCATTGAGGACTAAGAAAGTCCCTAACTCCAAACTATGTATTATCTAGATAAGGAGATAAAATTAAGAGGCATGAGAATTTGAGAATGATTAAGTACTATCTGACACTATCATTCTGAAGATGCACAGGAGCCCAAGGAAAGAGATGGGGAAAGTTCAACAAGGAGAGGACTTTATGAAGGAAATATAATTGATATGAGCTTTAAAAGAGGGTAGTATGCCAGGAAACAGTAAGAGTCAAGAGAGAAACCCGAACGTGTGGACTGAGAAGGGCTGGAGCAGGTGGACACATGCAGCTTAAGCAAAGGGAGCCTCAAGTCAATACGTTGACAGACAATTAGTTATTTTAACACTTCTTGGTTGTAAAAGGTACATGGAAGAGGACTGAGAGTGATAGGTGCAGATCCATCACCCTGCTATCAAAGCAAGAAAGAAAGCATGCCCAAGGAGGTGACATGTCACTATGTATAAAAGAAAGCTTAATTTTTAGAAAATTAAACTTTCCTTAGTAAAGTACTTTGTTTAGCAACGGGCTATTGAATATGTGATTTCTCTCTAATTTAGGACTCTGTGTGATAAATTGAACATAAATAAGAAGACAACTGAAAACACATCTTGAAATTTGGAGATTCATAATCACTTTAAGTGAGGATATAGCTTTATATGCTTTGAGGATGACCTGTACAGTTCTTCTACAACACCTTACTAAAGAAATCCTTCAGGTCTGATCTTAGCCCTTCCAATATAATTAGCATTCACTTCAGTGTAAGGCAGAACATCATTCTGTTTAATAATATCACTTAATAAAATGTCCTTTTAACATTGAGCCAAAACTTCCTTCCCTAAATCATTAACCTATAGACCATAGATTTGCCCCTGGGGCAGATAGAGCTTCAGCATATAGAATGAAGATTTTACGTAGCACCTTAATTTATTTTATTCAAGGTCAAATATCTCCATACAGTTAACAGTCTGGTCCCTATTCTGAAGATGTTCATTACTTTTTATGATTTTCTTAAAACATGGAACCCAGAACTGATGATGCGAGAGCTGCAAACGTCTCAAGAAGACACCGATTGGAACACTTGGGATCTAAAATCTCTAGTTCACTAAAACAAGGCAATAACTCCCCAAGTTGTATCTCATGCTGTCTTTCATCCAATCTGACTCAAATAAAAGAAGGGCTAGGGACATTGCAGTTAAGCATTGGACTACTAAAGGCAAGGTCAACAGTTTTAACTCCTCTGTCCTTCTGAGACGGCATGTGGCAGTCTACTTTCACAAAGATTCCAACCTGGAAATGCTATAGACAAGCTCTACTCTGTCCTACAAGATCATGATAAGTTGGGATAAACCCTACGGCTATGGGCTTGGTTGAACTTGAAATGTTTCCAAGTCAGATCTTTTAAGCACATACTTCTATAGGTAATTTGTAAAATACAGTGTTAAGATTTTAAGTTCAAAATCCCTTAAATTTTGTCTAGTAGGTGTCAGGCTATGTTTTAGCTTGTCGTGACCACTTGGAACCATGATTTAAAGCCTCTGTTGTGTTCTTACCTCCCCAACATTATATTTTGAAAGTTAATAAATGAGGCCCATTTCGAGCTCCATACAATTATTGATAAAAATGTTATCTAGATCAGGGACAAGGATAAATTCAAGTGTTCAGCTAAGTCATCTGGCTAAAGCTGAACATTTAGGAAAAATGGTAACATATTTTGTAAATTCGTTGGAATGTATAAAAATAGTTCACAGGAGGTAACTTCACTAGTAGAAAGACAAACACTTAAATAAGAAGTGATAGATTTCTACTCCCTCCCCCAAGAGTGATTTGTTCTGGAGCAATTAACAAACCCAAAATGTTGCATTGTGATTTTACTCAATTTAATCAAGGAACTTAAAAACAAACAGATAAGTATGCAAATGAGCCTAATTGTCTAGGAAAGATGAACATAGATGCACTCTAATACAGAAGAAATAGAATTCACCTTGGTCATTGGCCCAAGAACTTGATATCAAGTCTAGAATTGAGTTTCTTTCCAAATAAGGATGTCTAGATGGCTTCCTAAGAATACACATATTTGCCAACTCATCTACTACAAAGGGGTATAAAAGGGTATATTTATTGTAGAAACTTCAAAAAAAGCATTATTAAGAAAAAAAAACCTACCTTCACCAAGATTTATAGATCAAGAATGGCTACATAGCTGGCAACATAGAAATGTGAACTGCTCAAGTAAGTATAAGTGGTTGGCATAAAGTCAACTATTATGGTACTACAACGCAGTAGACAATAAACAGATTTAAAGATCTAGAATAATTTCAGATATAAATGTGAGATATGGATGATCACCTGAACATTTTCCAAACCCTAGCTGAAAGAGGAACAAGGCTGTCCATCTGACTGATAAGCCACTGAAACCTGATAAGCCACTGAAACCATGAGCCCCTCAGGTCAGAAAGGGCTCAAAATACCACTCAGAGAAGCTGCCTTCTCACATAGAATCAACCATCATGACATGGATGGAGCAAAGTCTTTGGGATCTTCATTAGCTCATGTAACATGCTCCAAAAAAAAAAAACTCCTGCAAAACTCTATTAGTGATCAGAGCACAGAATGTATAAAATATGAATCTAGGATAATTGGAAGTCATCAAAAATTTAAATGGAATGTGTAATGATTGGGATCACAGGCATTTGTGAGCTGAAATGGACTAGTATTGGCCATTTTGAATCAAACAATCATAAAGTTTATTAGGTAGGAACGACAAATCAAAGAGGAATGGTTCACCTTCATCTTCAAAAAAGACATTTTAAGGACTGTCTTGAAATACAGTGCTGTCTGTGATAGGATATCTGCATGCATACAAAGAAATCCAGCTAACACAACTAGTATTTGAATTTATTCACCGAACACTTAAGCCAGTGATGAAAAAATTAAAGAATTCTACCAATGCCTTCAGTTTGAACTTGATTAAACATGCAATCAAGATGGATTGGCAACTAATGACAAGATTAGAATCCAAAGGTTGAAAACAAAGAGGAAAGAACAGCAGTTGAAAAGTGTAGTCTTAGTGATAGACATGAAGACCCCATGATACAAGTTTGCAAATACTTTTTGCAAGACAGTAAATAGTGACTGCACACCTGGACTTAGCTTTACGGAATACACAGGATCAAACTGACATAATTTATGGGAATATCAACAGTTAAAAATAGACTAGGGGCAGACAATAGAAGAGACCATCAATTGCTCATATACAAGTTCAAGTTGAAGTTGTAGAAAATGAAAATAAGTCCATGAGCACCAAATATAACCTTGAATATACATCTTCTACCAGAATTTTGAAAAAAAAATATAATGAATAGATTTGATCCATTGGATAATAAGATAGAAGACTTATGAGCTATGGGATGACATCAAGAAATTAGGCATAAAGAAAGCAAGAAGTCATTCAAAAGATGAGAAAGGGAGAGAAGATCACATTAGATGTCAGAAGAAACTGAAGCTTTTTCTTGCTAGTAGAGTGGTAAAAGTAAAGGGATGGAGTAAAAGAACCGAACAGAAAGTTTTAAAGCATTTTCATGAAATGTGCACAGACTGGAGTTAGAAAACCAAAAAGAAGATGCTCAACATATATCAAGCTGAAATAACTAAAGAAAATACCCAAGGTTTGAGTTGCAAAATTGAAAGATTCTATGAGCAAAATATTGAACAATACAGAAAACATTGAAAGGAGATGGAAGGAATGCCACTGTACCATAAGTAACTGGTTGACATCCTAACAACTCAAGAGGTAGCATATGAGGCCAAACCAATAGAAGTGAAGGGAGACATTTAAGCAGCACTGAAGGCATTGGTGAAAATACAGTGGGTCCAGGAATGGACAGAAAACCAATTGAAATATTTCAGCAAACTGATGAAGCATTGAGAGCACTCAGTCACTTATGTCAAGAAACTTGAAGGCAACTATCTGGCCAACTGACTAGAAGAGATTCATATATGTACCCATTTCAAAGAAAGGTGACCGATCAGAATGAATAAATTATTGAACAAGATTACTAATATCACATGAAAGTAGTTTTACTGAGAATTATTCAACAATTGTTGTAGTAGTATATTGACAAGGAGCTGCCAGAAATTCAAGCTGGGTTTAGAAGAGGACGTGGCAAGGGGGATGTCACACCTCAAAGATGTCTACTTGTGTTTTACTGACGATGCAAAAGCTCTGGACTATAGAAACCCTCTGAAACAAGGAATTCCAGAACCCTGCATTGTGCTCATGCAGAACCAACATAGCCCAAGAGGCTGTCATTTAAACAGGACAAGAGGATAGTTAATGATTTGAAATTAGGAAAGATGTGTGTCAGATTTATAGCTTCCCATTGTACTTATTCAATAGGTATATCAATCTGATCATTTAAAAAAACCTTGATTATATGAAAAAAGAACCATGTGACATCAGGATTGGAAGAAGGTTTATTAACAACCTGCTAGATGCAGATGACAAACTCTCAAGCCAAGAGAACTGTAAGTGCTTGCTAATGAAGATCAAGGACTGCAGCCTCAGTATAGATTCCAGCTCAATGTAAAGAAAACCAAAATCCTCAAATGTGGACCAGCTCACATGAAAAACAGAGATAGGATAAGATTGAGGTTTTCAAGGATTTTCTCTTGTTTAATTCCACAGTGAATGCTCAGAGAAGCAACAATCAAGATATTGAGTGATATACTCAATTGGGCAAATCTGCGAAATCAGACCTATTTATAGTGTTATCACTATAAAGCAGCAGTTCTCAACCTGTGGGTCATGGCCCCTTTCACAGCAGTTGCCAGGTTCATAACAGTAGCAAATTACAGCTATGAAGTAGCAACGAAACTAATGTTATGGTTGGGGAACTGTATGAAAGGGTCGCGGCATTAGGACGGCTGAGAAGCACTGCTATAAAGGATATGACTTGGAGGACTAATGTTCACATGATCCAAATGGTGGTATTTTCATTTGACTATATGCATGGGAAAGCTGGATATTGATTAAGGAGGACTGAAAAGCATTGATTGCTGGCAAAGAATATGGAAAATAATGTGGACTGTCAGAAGAAGAATCTTTTTGGAAGAAGTACAACCAAAATACTCCTTGGAAGCAAGGATGGCAAGATGTTGTCTCACAAACTTTGGATGTATTATCAGGAAAGAACAGTCCTTGTAGAAAAACATCACGTTTGTAAAGGAGAGGGGCAGCAAAAGGAAGACGTTCAAGGAGATGGATGGACACAGTGGCTGTCATGGTGTTCTCAGACACAACAATGGAAAGGTGGTTGCAAGACTAGTAGAATTTGTTCTGTTGTTCATGGAGTCACTATGAGTCAAAACTGAAATGACAGCGCCTACAAACAGCAAAAACAACAATCCACTTCTGTGCTATCTTGTCATACTGTAGTAGCTTGTGTGTTGCTGTGATGCTGGAAGTTGCGTCAGTGGTATTTCAAAGGCCAGCAGGGTCACCCAAGGTGACAGCTTTCCACGAAACGTCTAGACTAAGAACAGAAAAAAGAAGACAGAATAGGCTGCCCACTTTGGAGGAAGTAGCTGCTGAAATTCTTATGCATAACTTCGAAACACTGTCAGATACGGAGGGCCTCCTGAATGGAAGGGATGCATTGTTGGAGAGCAGGCAGAGGATAGGCCCTTTGGGTCAGCACTCAGAATTTCTTGATTTACAATATTTTGGAGTGAACTTTGGTTCCAAGCAGCATAGCAACCATCTTCAGTAAATGTATTTAGCCCTTTAATACCCTGCAGGGTAGTCCTATATACTATGTCTCTAATGATGAATCTGTAAATCAGTTGTCACATAGGGCTTTCTGATGTCAGTCTAAGTAGAACTGTATAAAAAACATCAGCACAATATACCTAAAAAAGCAGAAGCAACACAAATGTGAGCATTAGGAGTCATAAAGTAACAGCACGGAGACCTGTCACTAGAAATACCATTAGTTGATAAAAATAGAAGGAAAGCCTATCATTATTTCATCAGTCAAGTCAATCTTCATTGGAAACAAATACACACAAATGTAACATGAGCAAAAATACTGCACATCCAGTTCCAAGCCAAGCAAACAGTCCAGTATAAAGCAGCAAGGTGGGCTAAAGACACTGCAGTAAGAACTCTGCAATGGGAAGCAATACGATGAGTGGGAAACGGGACGGGATCCTGAAGGTCTGGGTTCTGGGATCTACTCAACCACATAATTTACTTTGAGAGCTGGGCTAGGCCAGCTCTGTGACACTTCTGAGCCTTTGTTTTCTCCTCTTCTAAAATGTGGATAGCAATGCCACCTTCAATTCCTTCAGTGAATTACTGTGAAAATTAAGTGTGGAACTGCATTTGACGGTTGTGTAAGTGCTGTGCAAATACAAACTAAAATGTAGGTTATCTCTGTGACTACTTAATGCAGACCACTGGGCAATCTTACACTGACCTCTCCTAGTCTGGGCCAGGTAAGTTAGTGCAACTATTAGAAACTGGGGTCACTATGAGTCAGCATCGACTCAATGGCAGTGAGTTTTGTTGTTGTTTTAAGTATCATCATTACTAAATATATATGAAGGGCCTACTTTGGGCTTAATTACACACTGGCTGCTATAGCATACTGACATTTCATGTGTATATATATCTGGTCTTATTTAAGGAACTGTATGCTCACCCTGGAGCAAGAACTTGCATAAATATATGCATATGTATGTATATAAACATATATATAGGCAAGTGTGTGAATATATATATATATGCACACAATGATGATCAAAATGATCACAATGATGATCAAAATTAGGGAAAATTGACTAAAAAATAAAGAAAAGTTTTACATTAACTTTTTGAGGCCTCCTCATGTGGACACATACACACACACACACACACACACACACACACACACACGGTGAATCAAAAAGTATTGCTATTGTGGTTCCAGTTCATACATGTACATAATTATTCCAAATACGATGTATTAAATGGTTTTGTGATCCGTGAATGGATGTAAACAAGTTTTTCAGTAGTATACTTGGCTTAGTCTCAGTAAGGTGCCTTCATAAAAAAAGAACAAAACTAACAACCCAAAAAGCTCGCTGTCATGGAGCAGATTCCAACTCCTGGCAACCCTGGAGGACGGGGGGGAGAGCTGCCCCTGCGGTTTCCAAAGCTGTTACTCTTTCCAGGAGTGGAGAGCCTCATCTTTCTCCTGTGAAGTGGCTGGTGGTTTCGAAATGCTGACCTTCTGGTAAATAGTCCAATTGATAACCACTACCCCACCAGGGCTTTATTTCATTAAACAGGCTACTCAAATAATATCTTCTGAAGGGATCTACTGGGGCAATTAAATTCAAGGCAGAGAGGTTTGCTCAGAAGGTTGTGGTGACTGGGGGATCAAACAGGGGTAATCTTGATAAATATTTTTGAAGGACACAGGATGATCATGGGGGGGCTTATTAAAAAGATATTTTCAGAAAACTGAAAACTACGTTGATGGGGAAAAGCCTAGGAAAGTTATGCTGAGGAATTTGTTTCCACCATGACAATGCATCTGCTTATTGTTCAAAGATGTCATGGGGAAATTATACCCCATCCAGCCCACAACCTGATCTTGCCCCTTCAGACTTTTTTTCTGCTATCTCAAAGAACATTTAAAGGAAACAAAATTTGAGTCCCATGTGGATGCCAAAATTGCTATTTTGACATTGTATAAGTTTAAGAAGGCAGAATTCCTTAGGAATAGATTTAAAAGATGGAAACCTGCCTTCAGACTTTGATGAAGGATATATTAAGAAATCATATTCTTATATTTTGATAAGTTTTACAATTTTATAGCAGTACCTTTTGATTTACCCTTGTACAGAGGGGTAGAATATGTGTTAGAATTTATCTCAATAATGAGATAACATTTTTGTCTTGAGTATCAGTCAAAGATAAAAAGATCGGTGATGAAAACAATAGAGTAAGAAAATTTTAAATGCTGGCTTATGGAAAACATGTTTTTCCTTTTCCCTTTTTTCAGGATGAGTGTAATAGCAGGAATTCCCTCTCTTTAAAGGCAGAGAAAATAGCAAGGGTCTTAATCAAGCTACTCCACTTAAGAGCATTAAAGCTAAGTATGCAAACGTTCACCTGACTGATCATTAAGGTATCAAGAACTAATTTTCCTCCTTTTAAGAGCTTGTGTGTCACATCCCACCCCTTGGGCCTTCCCGAAATGCATTTAAAGCCTAACTAAGAGAAAGGAAAGCATTCCAGACAGCCAGGTGTCAGTGATTCAGTTATTAAAACTTCTGTTATAAAATATCCCCCACAATTGTAAAACATTTCAGTCACTAGAAAATCATAAATAGATTAAGATGACATTTTAAATTATTATGACACCATGTGCATAAAATGAACATTGTTCATCACAATATCCTGGTTGACTATGACTCTTATTATCTGAAGTTGAAGATGAAGTGCATATTTTATTTATTTTTAGACTCAATAGTGAAATACAAGGAAGCAAGAATGGGAACATGGAGAAAGCAGACATACAAGTCCAAATTATGAACACTGCATTCCTCTTGAGACAAAGACTTCAGATTCATTTTGCAATAAGACTCATTTGCTGTTCCTTCAGCAAAAATAAACCCTTAATTCAGTTTTAGTAGATCATACTAACAGATTAAAGAAAATTATTCTTTATTTTAAAAATCATTTTATTGGAGGCTTGTAAAATTCTTACCACAATCCATACATACATCCATTGTGTCGAGCACATTTGTACATTTGTTGGCATCATCATTCTCAAAACATTTGCTTTCTACTTGAGCCCTTAATATCAGTTCCTCATTTTCCCCCTTCCTCCCCCAAAATTATTCTTTTGAATCCACAATTTTGGAACATCATCTAAAATGCCATGGACCTACTCACCTGTGCACTAATTGAAAGATTTTAATTAGAGTTTAATATTAATTAACAGATAAAACTAGAAAAGTAGCTTGCCATTATTTTTCATGTAACGCATACCTATAAATAGTTCTGTAAGCCAACGGCTTTATCATAGCTTCACTACATACCGTATGTTCAAACTATGTTCCTTAAAGGAAGTTTGGGAGTTGAATCTAAAGAAAAATGCCCATTTTTTCTAGAATAGTTGAAAGACCAAAGATGTAGAAAGAATGGAAGCCTAAATTTTACACCAGCTGCGTATAGAATGGTAATTGGTTTTAAGAATAATTGTTATAAATAACTCAGTCTTGTAACAAACCATGCTTTGAAAATCAGTCTTACCAACAGTCTTAGACTGGGTTCTCTAGAAAAGCCAAACCTTTGAAGCTAGGGGAATTCAAAAAGTTATTGGAAACCTAGTGATCTCAAAGGCTGATGTGCTTCTTCCAGGTGGGTTTTGTTGTTTCTCAGTTAGATGGCCACTTGTTTATCTTCAAGCCTTTAAGATCACAGACACCATACCTTTTGATAGCCAAGCATCATCAGATTTTTTCACCACATTTGCTTACGCACCCATTTGTCTTCAGTGATCATGTTGGGACAGGCTGCTGTGATTCTTATCAAGGGTTCATGAGGGAGGGCAGAGAGGGGAGGGAGGGAAAAATGAGGAGCGAATACAAGGGGCTCAAGTAGAAAGCAAATGTTTTGGGAATGACGAGGGAAACAAATGTACAAAAGTGCTTGACACAATGAATGTGTGGATTGTAATAAGAGTTGTATAAGCCTCCAATAAAGTGATTTAATTAAAATAAAGAAAGAAAAGATACTATCAAGTAAAAATGAAAAAAAAGTTAAGAGAAAAATTAAATGTGTACATGAACTCTGTGAGCCCCATCAAGTCAGTTATAACTCATGTGAAGTTGTAAGGTGCTATAGCGTCTGTACCTAGTGATCTTATGTACAACAAAGCAAAACACCACCCAGTCCTGCCCCATCCTCATGGTTGTTCTTATGTTTGAGCCCATTGTTGCAGCCACTGGGTCAATTCATCTAATTCAGGGCCTTCTTCTTCTTTTCTGCCCCTCCACTCCACCAAACATGATGCCTTTCCCCAGGAATTGGTCCTTATTGAGCACACGTCCAAAATATGTGAGACAGTGTTTCACAGTTCTTGCCTCTAAGGAGCATTCTGGCTGTATTTCTTCCAAAACAGATCTGTTTGGTCTTTTGGCCATCCATGGTACTTTCAGTATTCTTCACCAACACCATAGTTCACATGCATCCATTTGGCTTTTGTCTTCCTTGCTCATGTTCAACTTTCACGTGCATGTGAGACATGGGTTGGGTCAGGCATACCTTAATTCTCAAAATAACATCCTGGCTTTTCAGCACTTTAAAGAGATCTTGTGCAGCAGATTTACCCAATGCAATGTGTTGCTTGATCTCTTGACTGCTGATTCCATGAGCATTCTAACTCATAGTGACTGTCATAGGAAAAAGTGGAATTTTCCCTAGTACTTCTGAG
>NW_022103968.1:69151998-69197606 GCF_000313985.2 Echinops telfairi | reverse complement strand
TTAAGTGGAGAGCAAATGTTTTGAGAATGATGAGGACAATGAATGTACAAATTTGCTTTACACAATTGATGTATGTATGGATTGTTATAAGAGTTGTATGAGCCCCTAATAAAATGATTTTTAAAAAATTTTTTTAATAAAACCAAAAAAAAAGAACTATTTTTCATCATTGCTACACTGCACCCTGACTGATTTGTCTCCTCCCGCATCCCTTATGTAAGGATATGTCCCGTTGCCTATAGTTGGGCTTTGGGTCCCCACTCTGCATTCCCCCTCATTCACAATGATATGATTTTTTGTCCTTTGATGCCTGGTACCTCATCCCTTTGACACCCTGTGGTCACACAGACTGGTGTGCCTCTTGCACATGGGATTTGTTTTTTGTCAGCTAGATGGCCGCCTGTTTATCTTCAAGCCTTTAAGATCCCAGACACTATATCTTTTGATAGCCAGGAACCATCAGCTTTCTTCACCACATTTACTTATGCACCTGCTTTGTCTTCAGCAATCATGTTGGGACAGGCTGATGTGCTTCTTCCATGAAGGCTTTGTTGTTTCTCAGCTAGATGGCCGCTTGTTTATCTTCAAGTCCTTAAGACCCCAGATGCTACATCCCTCAATAGCTGGCCACCATCAGCCCTCCCCAGCACACCTGATTATGCACCCGCCTCGTCTTCAGCAATCGTGTTGGGAAGGTGAGCATCCCAGACTGCCAAATTATTAGAACAAAATGTTCTTGTGTTGAGGGAATACTTGAATAGGGGCCCACAGACAGATGCTTTTTCTGACTCACATAACAACAGGGACTGATGAATTCCAGATAGGCAGGTCAGACAACATGTGGTTTGGTCAAGTACCAAGACCCACCCACAGGTCAGATAATAAGAACCAGGATTCAGAGTGAGAAAAAAGCTAGAGGGCTTTGCCAGGACACAACACACACACACACACATACACACACACACACAAACACACACACACATGCGCACACACACATGTCAAGGCTGGTCATATTAGATCATATCATGGGGGATAATTTCTTCATGGCATAATTGCCAAGCAAGAGAATAATGGCCCAGCCAAGTTGACACAAAAATAAAATCATTATTTCAAGGAAACAAATTTCTTTCAGGGTTTAACTTAAACATTTTGGTAAATGTTTTTTAAGGATTAATACACCTAAGTAAAATATATAAAGGAGCTGACCCACCAAAAGTATTAGGCCCATTAAGGAGATTGTAGCAAGAAATTCACAAATTGGAGTGTATTGAGAATGCCTTGAAAATATGTATATAATTACACTAAACAAGCTCACATGCACACACACATGCGCACACACACGCACACATATACAAATCACTCGGCAAAAGTAGGCAAGGATAAACATGCATGGTTGTTTACCAGGCATGCAATAACCATGGATATAATGTAATTTTGATTGGAAAATTTTCAAGAACTTAGTACATTTAGAAAAATAAAAGGATTATAGGCATCAGAAAACTTAATGCAAATTTTCCTTCTCAAAATTCCCTTTTCAGAATCAGTGACATTCCCCATGTTCCTGTCTACATTATTTGAGTCTTCAGAAAAATTCTCCAAATGTGTTAAAAATTTTACATGAGATCAACAATCTTGTTCAAAGAGATGCTACAACAGAATCATTGATAAGGAGGAAAATGAAAAATCTCTACCAGGTCAATTATTCTTCCATATCATCATATCAAATATGAGGCACATTTGAGAAATATTATTGTTAGCTGCCATTTAGTGGCAGCTGACTCATAGCTACTTCGTGCACGCACAAACAATGAAGCACTGTCCCTTCTTTCACTATCCACATGATTAATTGAGGATTCGATCATTGTAATTCATAGGGTCTTCACTGGCTGATTTTCAGAAGTAGTTAAACAGACTTTCCTTCTAGTCCACTTTAATCTGGAAGCGTCACTAAAACTTTTCAGCGTTAATAGCTGAGATACATAATAACAACATGTAAGCTCCTCTGAAACACTGGCGATGGCTATAGATGATGTGTAAGGAACGAAACCTGGGTCTAACCAAAGGCCACCTGCTTTTAGTAGATTTATGGATAGGAAGATTTACGTATGGAAGTGTCTTGAAAATTCAAAATTTAGGCACCAAGCTAAAAAACCTCACTTCCATAGAGTCAATTCTGATTTATCAACCCTCAGGACAGAGTCCCTTTGGGCTTGCAAGGCTGTAAAGTCTCCACAGGGACAGAAAAGTTCATCTTCCTCACTTACAGTACCTGGTGGGTTCAAATTGCTGACCTAGCAGTTAGCAAGTCAAATCTTCACAATCCACAATGTGGCGCCTCTAGGATTTATTTAAATTTAAATCTATTAGAGAATGCTTCTTAATATGGAACTGATATTTACCTTCTGATAATGCTATTTAGAATAATGCAAACTTTCCAGAAGTGTGAGAACTTTAACTGTTTTCTTCATGATAGAAGAAACTGATAGAGGTGTTGAAAAAGAAAAGAAAGGGGGGTGGTGATAACTTTGGAAATAGTCATAAAAGAAGGCCAACATTCTCCAAGGCCCATTCTCCACTCTGATGATTTGTCAGGTATGACTTAGACCATCAAAAAGAGCTTGCCTACTTTTTCTGTCTACACATATTAAAATCTTAGGAATGAAAGCCATTTAGTAAGGCTATGTTCAACTCTGTTTCTTGTCTTTAAATTGCACCATCTTTGTGGAAGGCTTCAGTGACATCTACTTTTGCACTCCAGGGGCCTGCTTCCTTTCTTTTAGAGAAAGATCCCATGAAGGTCCTTCATGTTATGCAAATCCTAGACCTCATTTCCAAGTCCCTATATAATACATGCTTGCCTTTGGCTTGGGTACACCATAACAACATTATAAATCCCCATTTGTTTTGGACTACACCTTTGTTTAATTCACAATTTATTAAATATAGTTTACCTTCTTTTATGTCAATACTTGCCTATTTACTCTTGTAAAACAATCTTTATTCTCTTGGGCGGAGAATATGTCTTAATTGGATTTGCATAAGGTCTGGCACACAATTGTGTTTTCTGACTGACTGATTGGCTCCGGCTTTTTATATCTCAAGGGATTTTTATATCTCAAGGGATTTTTTTAAGAATCTGTTTTTGTCTACTACATAAGAAAAATACTCTTGTCTCAAAATTGAGATTCCCTAGTGTGACCAGAATATCTTCTAGCAATGTAGCAACACTGGAGGAGAAAAATGTTCTGTATCATAAAAGTTTATTGAAAAAATTTACCCAAATAAATGAATTGGAAATTAAATTGGCAGGCTAAGCTCATTCAGCTGATACTGGATTTTTTCCTGGGTGTTTTCCCCTTTCTCATACAAAATAAATCCCAAATAATTTCTCCCACTTTAACAAGGAGATTCAAAGAGAATTAAAGTTTCTATTAGATCCAGCATTCCTTGTTCTGGCTGAGTTTTCTCCAGAGAAGACATGCTTATTTGCTTACATAATTATGATTTTATTATAAATATTTAATTATTATTGTTTAATGCTAGAAATATGCAAGATATTTTTTAATGTAGGATATATAACCTGTACTCAGAGAGTTTATAGTTAAGTTAGATGAACACAAATAGACAGTCTAAAATATTGTGTGACGTAATGGGAGGATACTTGGTCCCAGCTCGATTCTAAATGAATCCCTAAATGGTGCAAATACTTAAAGAGCTAGGCTAAGAGCCAAAAGATTTTAAGTTTGATTCTGCCAAGGGTCACCTTGTAAGACAGCCCTGGTGATCTATATTTGAAATTAGTATAGAAAACCCTATGGAACAGAATTCTACTCTGACACAAATGAGTATCTATGAGACAGATCCAACTCGACAGACACTGGATAAGCTTCTGAAAGAACGCAGACAAAGAATGTTGAGGAATCTCCCATGGCTGAGCAAGGGTTGCCTTGTAGCTCGTCACCAGACCTTGTAAAAATAAAATTAATATGGATAAGGAACAGGAAGACAAAACCTAAAACAACATTCAGAAAGATAGTCCGTATCCAGCTGTGTGCTGACAGGTAAATCACGTATATACAAGTATAAATGAGAAGAATCTGCAACTAGATGTTCACATAAGTGAAAAAGAAATTTTCAGATGAAATAAATATTTCTAGAGATTGGACATTTAGTAGATGTCTTCTAGTCTCAAAATGTTTCTATTTATAAAAGTAAAAAACCCACAAGTTTGAATGTATATAAATATATCAAATTTGCTGCCATCTATAACACAAGATAAAATAGTAATAATGTAAATAAAATATTGATACACAGAAAAGATGGAAAGGGCATTTGAGGAAAGTACTGTTATCACTACATAGTCTTCCCACATTAAGATAAACATTATGAGTTAGCAAATCTAAGATTTTGTCAAAGCAAAATTTTGAAATGCATTGAAAAGGACAAAATGGGTAAACAAATCCTTAAGGCATTTCTACTCCTACATGAATGATTTAATTAATTGTCCTTGATCCAACAGCACTAAAAATACTTTAGGAAACTTTGCTACAAGTTTCTCAGAGTTATACAATATTTGGCAGAACCACACAGCTCTCCTGGCCCCACTCAAAGACGGGTTTCCCGTTTTGAAGTGAGGACTTAGGATGAAAATATGGGAGACCTCTTTGGCCATGAACCCCTTTGGCTGGTTTTACCATTAATATTTTCTCACTCCTATTACCCCCAACCCCTGATGTCTCAACAAGCTATTAAGTAGCCTCAACTTCTTTATACTTCAAATAATACAGTTTGAAAATGACTAGTTTCTGCTAACACTCTCATTTTAAAAATGTGGTGAAACTGAGGTCCAGAGACTGGATTGACAGGGGTTAGAATCCAGATCATTTGATTTCCAGCCCAACATACTTTCACCCACTCCCCGCACCACCCTTACATGTTCAAGCTGTCAGAATAACTATCATAAAAATGAGGTGATGAAGCCATGTGTCTGATGAATCTCCAAAGATTTTTATTATCTTTTTCACTTTCCATACTATGTCAATATTGATACGTATAAATTATGGAAGAACTGGCATAGGAAAATGTATGCTACAGAAACTCTTTGAATTAGAGCAAGGACAAGGATAAAAAGCTTAGCGTGACCTGATGTACATCTACATTGCTTCCCCAATTAAGTCCAAACAGACTTTTCTGGGTAGAAATGATTTAGTCTCAATGCAAGGTCAGTCCCACATATTCAGAATAAAGATTGCCGAATATGCTTATTTGAGCTGAATTACATTTGGTAGTTTAATAATATGAATTTACTGCCTTTTCAAGAGGGACTCTAGCACTGGGGAGAACTTTAACGCGCATCACACTTGAAACATAAAATTAAATTCAATTAACTTTTATTGGTAGGCTAATGCCCTAGTACCCTAGAGGGAGAAACGAAACTCTCAATTTTCCCAAGATTTTAAGCAGGTCTCTCTGGAACCTAGGCCTAAGATACTAGACCAGTCAATCCCCTCCAAAAAAAGCTTCATGGGCTAGTTTAATAGCTATGCTTCATGAAAAGGATCATGCCTGTCAGGCTCCAGCTAAATGACCCTTAGCGGTATAAAACCTGGAATCATGAATAGAAGACACCACTTACCTATCGAAAGGCCAAAAGCCAACATAGGAATAGAAGTTTGTGATCTCAGAGCATGTAGGGCTCCCAAGATCGTATTCCTTTTGCCACAGAATCAAGTTCAATTTACAGTGACCCTAAAAGATGGAGCCACAGTGCCCTGGAGGCTTCCCAAGGCTGTAATCTTTTGCTGTTGTTGGCTATCGACTTTATAGAAACCAGTGACCACACCTTGGCCCCATGGAACAACTGGTGGGCTCTAACTGCAGACCCCTTGGTTAGAAGACAAGCACGTAACCATTGTGCCACCAAGGTTCCTTCCAGAGACCTTATCTGATTCACAGTGACCTTCGAGGACAGAGGAGAAATGCCCCTTTCAATTTCCAGGGCTGTACAATTGTAATGTAGCAGAATGTGTGCTCTTTCTCCCACAGAGCAACTGGTGAGCTCAAACTGCTTACGTTGTGGTTACTAGTGCAACACAAAAACCAACTATACCACCAGGACGCCTTGTTGTTGTTGCTGTTGTTGTCAGGTGCCATTAAGTTGGTTCCAAAACAGAGTGGCCCTGTGCACAACAGAAGGACACACTAAGTGGTCTCACAAGCCTTTCCACTCCCGAGGCCATTGCTGTAGCCCCTGTGGCAATTCATCCCACTGAGGACTTTCCTTGTTCACTGCCCTTCCAGTGGACCAAGCAGGATGTCCTTCTTGGAGCTGGTCTCTCCTGACAACATGTCCAGCGTATGGAAGCTGAAGCCTTGCCATCCTTGCCTCTAAGGAGCACTCTGGCCCAGCTTCTTCCGAGACAGGTAAGTTTGTCCTTTCAGCAATCCATGATACTGTCCATACTTTTCCCCAACAACATGATTCAAATACTTCCATTTTGTTCAGGCTTCCTTATGTAATGCCCAGCTTTCACGCGCATCGGAGGCAATGGAAAGGACCAGGGTTTGGGTCAGGCGCACCTTACTCCTCAAGTAATATCCTTGCCTCCACATCTGATACCATATTCTTCTTCATATAACCCGGCTTCTCTAGTGCTTTGTTCAGCATACACATTGATTAAGAGATTGCAACCTTGATGATCACATTTTCTGATTTTAAACCGTACAGTATTCCCTTGTTCTGTTCATATAACTGCCACTCGATCCCTGTACAAGTTCTGCATGAGCACAGTGAAGTGTTCGGGAATTCCCATTCTTCTCGAGCTTAACCCTAGTCTGTGATGGGTAATCTCGTTACTTCAGTGCTCTTTACTTTCTATTAAATATATTCACTCTACCGATAACAAGATAAATGCTCACCTATTTTGTGTACTTGACACCATTAATCACTCAAATTGACTTATTTTAGATGCTTAAGCTAACCTTGGCTTTCCTAAAGTCTCCCTCTACTCTCTCACTCTGCAGAGATCTTCCTCATTTCCATATAACGATAAAAGCAGTATCTCGTTACTCCTTTGGTGACCAAGTCAAGTGATGACAGCAGGAAGGTCATGGGGGGAAACATGAGACTCTGACAAGGTTGAGCACTTATGTTCTGGAAAAGGGAAAAAGTCAATGTATTTACTCAATAACTATAGTGAAACTCGTGAAAGCAAAGAGCATTATGGGATCGCCTGGTTTTTTATTTGTTTGTGTGTGGGGGTTGCACAAGCTTTTTGTCATTGACAGTGCTCATTTTAGAAGACAGTATTTAGAGTTTTGCTTCTCTGATAGGTGTCTGCCTTTCTTGGGTTCCATCTTTCAGAGGTTTTACTGCACGTAATGTGTTTCTTTTGTAGGCTTTCTACTTCTGTAAAAAGTTACAGCTCAGAAAGCCACTGGGGTAGCTCCACCCTGTCCTATAGGGTCACGATGAGCCCATATGAATTCGATAGCAGTGAGTTTGGTGAGAGTTTATTGCATGCCACACACCATGCTAGCTCTTAGGAAATGAAATAAAAATGACTACTACCATCAAGGAATGAATAGGGAAAATACAGATATCAAAGACCCCTCCCTCCACTAAACCCACACATAAAACAACCTCTAAATATTTCATTAAAATCAGAGTTAAATTCTCTGTAGAGTTGAGTAAAACTTAATCAAGACTGTATTCGCTCACTGTTCCTGCTGTAACTAATTACTACAAATTTAGTGTTTAAATAAAAGTTTGATAGAAGTCTCACAGGGCCCCAATTGGGCTTCTGAAGGGCTGGTTCCTTAAAGAAGCTCTGAGGAAAGAAATCGTTTCCCTGTCTTTGCTCGCTTCCAGTGGCTGCCTGATCCTTTTGCCCCTTCAACCGTCTTCAAAGCAACCTTCTTCAAAGTAATCCCTCCAATCTCTGTCTCATCAAGTCTTCTCCTTTGATTGCTTCCAAATCCCTAGTATAAAGAAGATTGTGATTATATCAGACCCGCTCAAATAGTCCAACAATAATCTCATCACATGATCCTTAATTTGATAATATCTTCAAGGACCCTTATGCTATGTAAGTTAACCATAAAAGGTTTCAGGGGTTAGGATGTGAACATGCTGGGGTCACTATTAAGCCTACCATAATAACTTGAGGTACTTTGAAGGGAATAGAAATTATTTGAACACGTGGGGCTATAACAAGAAAGCATACAGAGGGACTGCCATCCTAATAATTGTCATATAAATTGTCTGAAAGCAGTTAAGCATGGTAAATGAGAACATAGACTGCGGGGTGAAACACTCTAGGGTTTCAGAATTGCACAACCAAATCCTAGATAAACATGACCATGTTATTAACCTTTCTAAAGTTCAGTTTCCTCATTCTCAAAATGGAGATCATAGGAGTATTTAATTAATTTTCTTATGAGGACGACTGAGATAATATATATAAGGCACCAATTGTAGCCCATCCAAAACAATAACACTCTGTTGATTCTAAATCTTCACCAGAGCAGACAGCTTTGCATCTTTTTCCTGCTGAGCAGGTGATGGCTTTGAACTTCCTGCTTATTAGACAGCATCACCAATGTTGTTGTCAGGTGCCATTTAGCCGGTTGCAACCCTGTGTACAGCAGAATGAAACACTGCCCAGTCCTGTGTAATCTTCAAAATCATTGCCAGGATTTAGTCCATTGTTATAGTCAATGTGTCAATCTATCTAGCCAAGGGCCTTCTTCTTTTTCACTGCCCCTCCACTCCACCAAATATGACGTCCTTTTCCAGGGGCTGGTTTTTCATGGTAACATGTTAAAGTACATGAAACCACCTCTCGCCATCCTCTATACTAAGGAACATTCTGACTGCACTTCTTCTGAAACAGATTTGTTTGTTCTTTTGGTAGTCCCCCAGTACTTTCAATGTTCTTCATCTGCACCATAATTCAAATACATCGGTTATTCTTCAGTCTTCCTTGTTCAATATCCAACTTTTTTGTGCACATGAAGCGATGGGAGATAGCATAGCTTGGTCAATATATTTTTTGATCCCTTGGTTAGTGCTTTCATGAGCACTGATTGTTGATCCAAGCAAGAGAAAATCCTTGACAAATTCACCCTTTCCTCTCTTTATCATGATGTTACTCACTGGTCCCGTTGTGAGAATTTTGGTTTTCTTTACATTGTCGTAATGCATACTGAAAGCTGCAACCCTTGATCTCCACCCACAAGTGCCTTGGCCGCTTTCAGGAAGCAAGGTTATAATAATCTGCAAATACAGATTTCAAAAAACATCTCTGCATATCAAAAAGCCTTCTTCCAATCCTGATATCAAATTTTTCTTTATTATAATCCAGCTTTTGTGATGATTTGCTCAGCATGCAGATTGAAAAAACATGCTAAGAGGATACAGCCTGTTGCACATGTTTCCTGATCTTAAACTAGGCAATAGTCCTTTGTTCTGTTCGCACAACTGCCTCATGAACACCACCAATACCACTCAGTGAAAGTTATTATTTTATCCTTATTATAATTATTTAATCACTGGCTTGCCAGCCTGGACTTGAGCCTACTAGCAGGTCTGGGGGGACTTTTGGATTAGTGCAGATATATATTAAAAGTCCCATGGGCTGCCTACAAGACAAACAAATCCATTTTAGAAGGAGTAGAGCCAGAATGTTCCTTGGAGGCAAGGACGGTGAGGCTTCATTTCACATACTTAGAACATGTTCTTAGGAAAGACCAATCCCTGAGAAATGACATCCTATTTGGTAAGTAGAGGGTCAGAGACTAGATGGGTGAACACAGTGGCTGCTGTGCTTCAACCCTAACCACAGTTGGGAGGCCTGGGCATGACTTTGCTCTGTGGTATCATATCGCTAGGAGTCAGAGCTGATTGGAGGCACCTAGTAACAACACGAGTGCAGACATTTGAAACAACAACACGAGTGCAGATATCTGAAATCCAAAAAATGCTCTCAGGTCCCTACTTAAAGTCTGCTCTATCCTCCAGGAACTTGTCTGGTTTTTCCCACTTCTATCTTTCCAGCTAGGCATAATCTCTACCTCGTGCCCTTTGACTTCCAATCATCCCTCAGTCTTAGAATTTTTATTCTGTTAATTGTCTTAACAGTGTGTATAACTCTGACTTGAGGGCGGAGAGTTACATACTACTACTTGGGGAAGCTATGTGCTCCGTATTCTATAATCCTGTTAAATGAGCTGATTACAAAGTTTATTCCTCGCAGATATACAGGGTAAACGCAATTCCACACTTCTCAATAAAAGGGAGCCCAGCTGTACACCCCTGAGGTACTCTGCCATCTTCCAAAATTGGTTTATTTCTCATCCCTTTTCACATTACGTACTCAGCCTTGTCCAATATCACAGGACAATGAGGGCTCTTCCGGCTTGGTCTGCATACCAACAAGTTTAACTATCAGCTAGAAGCTTAGGGAAAACAGGAAAGATACTTCTCTTTGGACATAAACCTAAACAAAGAGCTCCCACCAGTCAGAGCCAGTCAGAGCCAGTTTGAGCTGCTCTGAAATCTCCCCTGGCCTTTCCCCCAAGCTGGCACAAAGACAAGAAGAACATCACGGGCTTCAATCTTTGGCCTTCTAACCAGGAAAGGACTCGTGAAGGTGAATGGTTTGCAGACGGAGGGGAAATAAAAGAGACAAAACCAGGATAAAAATTAAATAAAAAGTAGCTGTCTTAAACTGTAATTGCAGTCCTCTGCTGAGCACGCTTGCAGATATATAAATGTGATTTACCATCAGCTTGCAACTACAAATCAGGTCTTGAGAAACACTTGTGCTATGAAATTGTTTAATCTCATCAAGCTCTGCTTTCACAGCAAGCTATAAATCACGAAGTCTTTGTTATCATAGACCTCCACCAGCGCCTCTCTGGCAGGCTATGGATCGTGGGTATATATAATCTTGACTGCACAAACACTGGGGTCGACGCAGGCTGAAATACTTTCATAATAGCCACTGTGCAGCTGGTGGAACACAAGCCTATGATGGATATCTCATTTCCTACAGTCGGCATCTATTTCGAGCAAATTATTACCACATAAATTTCTTGTCAACAGAAACGGCCAATTAATTAAGTTAAAAATTTACTTGTGATCACATCTACAAACCAAATAGAACTGCAAGGCAATTTTCCAGTTACTGAATACACTGCAGGTCAGTTTAATGAATAATTTTTAACTTTGTCATAAACTCAAAGACAGGCTAATATCTCCAGAACCCTGAATAGAGACCAGCTGCTGACAGATTTACACAAAAATATATTTATGTGGAATTTGGTTGCTGACATCTGAGGATAGAAATAAACTTTCTATAATTACAGAGGCATCTTTGGTATACATATATCTATCTAGATATGTGTCTCTCTGTGTGTATATATATGTATACACACACACACACACACACACATATATATATATATATTTCTTGCACCCCAAATTACAAATATATCCCCAAGAAGGGTATGCAATGTAGCTGGGTGGCTCTTGGAAAATTCATTGCATTAAATTCCTAAGCTTATGATGGATCCATTATCATAGAAAAAACAGTAACAGGTGAAGGCTTGTTTATTACTGGCCATTCCACTACTTACAAACTCCAAAATATCAAGGTGATTTTTCTCTTCGAGGATAGCCTTTCTGCAGCTTTCTAATAGTGAGGCCAATGCTAGAAGGATTTAAGAGTCTGTCAGTTAGGGCAGACTGACACAGTTTACCCTTGGGGTTATTACACATGTAAAGCAGCGTTACTGGAAAGAACACCAGCAGAGGGCTCTTCATGACCCCTGCTCTGATCAAGCCTCTATGAGTTAATGAAAATCCATGAGTGCGGCTAGTTCTCCAGGTGTGTAGCAAGGAGACAGATGTGGACTGGTGACCGTGACTTGTCTTCCTCGCTAGATATGGCATTACAGCTTCTTTTGGAGTCTTTCTCCAGCTCAAGGTTGCCTAAATCAGAGTCCAAAATCATCTTTAAGAGTTCTACTGCCCCCTTTCCAATGTCACATACCTAAATGGTCACACTAGACCACGTGATATGCTTACAATAGGCCCTTCATGTTTGTATCTCTGTGACTTTGCTCGGGTAAAGGTTCTTTTATGTTCTTGTCCATATTTCTCCTTACCCAATTCAGAGCTCCCAAACTATACCCATGGCTTTTCTTCCTCCTTGAAAAGATCTTTGTTCTTCAACAAGAGATTCCTTTTACACATAAACTCTAGAGTCTGTTACCTCTCTGGAGTTATTAATCGTGAGTTCATAGTCATATAATGTTCCAGAAGATACTAAACAGCCACTTGGTGGGGATGTTGTATTGGGAATTCTAAGTGTATGAAGTGTTGACTTACTAAAGTTCTCAGGCCTGAGAGGCTAGATTCTATAAGGGTTATGTTTTCCCTTATTAGTAAGCTGCTTGAAGGCAAGATCATCTTATTCAAATTTACAGTTTTCTCAGCATAGAGTTCAATGTCTCAAAAAAGAAAATCTATAAAAGTGAAGGTTAATTTTATCAAACTGGTACATTCAAGTCTGAGAGCCCCCTTGACATTCGACTCTACCATTATCTTCAATACCCCAGAAAAATAAAGACCCATATTTATTGCAGCAATTTCTATATTAGCAAAAAGATAGAAACAACCAAAACCCCTGCGTGTGACAAAATGGATAAATAAACCCTAGTACATACACACAATGGAAAATTATGCATCTTTGACAGTCTAGTAATTGTGTTTAAACACTTAAGGAGATGGACAAAATTGGAGGACAAAGTTAATCAAGCTCATAAAATTAAATATTTCGTGACACTATTATTTTAACCAAAAAAACTAAACTCACTGCCATCAAGTGGATTCTGACTCATAGGCATCTTGGTGGTACAGTCATTACTTACTGGGGTGCTAACCACAAGGTTAGCAGTTTGAAACCACCAGTCGAAAGAAAAGGCTTTCTGTTCCAGGGCTATGAGCCATTAAAGTAAAGGGAAAAATAAATAAGAAAAACTGGTTTTCACACCGAAGAAAAGACTTTGAAGACATAATGAGGTGGGGGTAGTGGAGAAAGAGAGGGGAGGGATAGAAGGAGGGAGGGTAAGGGCATGGGCAAGAAGAAGAAAGAGCCACATCATCCCCATGGGATTTCCGGGAAGACTGTCCCAGGTTTGAAGTGATGGGCTGTGCAACTATGTGTAGTCAGATTTTCTTTGTATTTATTATATGCTCCATAAACAAAAGGAGAAAATAAGACAAATAAAAAAAACTGTAAAACAGAGAAAGGTCACAGTCTTGTAACCCATCCAGTTTCCTTATCTATCAGATCTAAATACTGGTCTGAAAGGTTATGTAGTAGTTACATAATCTGTTGTCAATTTGAGGATAGGGGTGGAGTCTAGCCTGTCAATTGGGATATAGCCAATGAGGCCTCTGTGTGGGTGTGGCCTTCTCCTGAGGATTCTGAGAATCCAGCACTGAGATGCTTATAAGGCCACTGCATCCATAAGACTTCCAATCCACTGGCCTGTGATTCTCCTTCATTCTTCATCATTGCATGTATTTCGTGAGTCTGAAGAGGACTTCACAGATTAGTAGCAAATATATGGGGTAATATCAGACTTACGGACTTAATCTCTATGATTTGTTTCTCTAGCCTACCCAGACTAACACAGGGTTATAAAAGGAGGAAAATTAAAATTGAAACTGATTTCATTGTTTTTGTAGCACATAAGTTAATTTCAAACAATGAGAAAAAAGAACAGCATTTTGTGTCTATCACATTTTGAGAACTTTGTTAAAATTCTAAGAATTCCAGCAGATACAATACATTCTCTTTCAAATCACTTTTAATTAAATAAGCAAGTCAAACAGTAAGTCAAATAGTACACCTTGAGGAGCGGTTATGTTAATAAATGACCGATGTATAAAATATATTAATTTATTATCATAAAAACAATAGGAGATAGAAAATACACATTAAATAAATAGGACAGATCATTTCCAATGTTGAGTAAACAAGGCAAACAATTTTTTGGAATAGTTTGTAATTTGAAGAGCACCCAAGATTCAACCTACGCCCTCATTCTGCTATCAAGCCCCTAAATCCCAAGCTAAACTTGCTTGTCCAAGACCACTGTGATATTTAGGTCTATTGTGCCAACCTGGCCAATAGGAACATGTGAGTGGAGATTAATCAGATTGAAGTTTGAGTGGAGGACATAGAGGTAAATGGCTCTGCAAAGCCCACCCCCCATCTCTCTTGCTCTTTGGTAATCGAAGCAGCATGCTGCTGTTTTAGCTGGTTTTCTCCTTCAACCTGTGTGCTACACTACTACCTGTGGGCCAAGCCAATCCATGGATTAAGTCACTAGAGCTTGAAGCTCCTTTGAGACCTGCTTCTCCAAGTTGTTGGCACATACATCGCTTGAGCTTGAGGCTGGTGGATCCTGTTGCTGTGCTTGAGTTTGGGATGCCATCAGGGCCTGGTTCGCTAAGCTCCCCAGTTACTGACTTCTTTACCCACCCTGCTGTCTGCCTGTTTTGCCTGAGGGAAGACTCCGCTTGTCTGCTTCCTTGACCTTGGATGGAAGCCCCCTCCTTGAGTTGAAGGACTTTCAGGATATTAACTGTTGCACAAAAGTGAGTTGAACTGATCCCTCTGTACTGCTGTGTAGACTAATTAGTTGTTATATTACTTCTTGCTGTATAAACCTATCCACATATATGTGTGTATATATATGTATATATGTGTTTATTAATATAAGTGTCCTGGTTTTATTTCTCTAGAGAACACTTCGTAACACAATCACCAAACTGGATGGTACCTAACCATCATTCTTTCTATCACAGCCCACAATAACTTATTTTTTCCTTCTAGTTAATTCCTTGGACTCTGGGTCTTAGTTCTATGGGTCCTTAAAATCTCTTTCTGATAAGAGAACATGCCCTAAAAGTTTCTCCTTCATAATGAGTTTAAATGTGAGAGCATTGTCAAACATCTCATGTCATTAATAAGTATTCTGGATCTCTCATGCTTGAAAATATTGCCATGCCTACACTCTCCAAATGAAGCTTAAATGTGTACTTCATAGCTGGGTTCAAATCTTGGCTCTACTACCTATGTACCCTGGGTACCTTAATTAATCTCTCAATGTCTTAGTTTCCATGTCTATAAAATGGGACTCAACTAATACCTACTTCATAGTATTCAATGACAATTAAGTTATATAACACATAAAATCTTAAAGCAATGCCCATAAGAAGTACTTTCTAATTTTAATATCATTTGCTTGTATTAACGCTGAGCACAGTAAATCTCATATTTTTACTTTACGTTATGTAAATGTTACAAGTTTTTATTTGTGCTGAGCTTACTTTGCTAAAGCTGCAATAAATGATGAACAAAATAACAATACTAAGGATAAGATGGCAGATAATATTTCTGATCGATATTATTTTCTACCACTACTACTATAAATATTCACTATCAAGAGTTTTAGGAGGAAATATTCCTATGATCCCAGTTATGAAAGTGACCTAAAGAGGTTAAGCAATTGATCCAAGATAAATCTGCTATAATTTGTCAAACTTCAGGTTCAGCTCTTAGCCTCCACAATTTGGAATCACTATATTTGGTAAGCAATTGCTTATAAATACATTTCCCCCATCTACAATAATATAGGTATTCCTTACACCTTCCTTCATCCTCCACTTCTTCCATGAGCTTTAATCATTATCCCTATCTTCAGAAATATTACAGCAAAATAAGGAATTATGACAAACACCCATGAAAACCACATTTTGACTAAAAATCAAATTTGTTTATGTCTCTATCCAACTGCATCATGATCACTTCTCTCTGTTCAACAATAGTTAATAAGAGCTTATCTTATAATGTCAGATCATTGTTTGAAGATTTTAGGGAATAGATTTTAAGAAAAATTAAAGAATATTCCAGGGCATGTAGCTAATAGTCCATTAGTTTCAAATAATCAGCTCTGAAACAAATATTATTTATTTTAAAGAGAGGGCTCTTCTGAAAACTAGGGACTACAATAGAGCTTTATGAAATTAGCTGCAGCATAGCTAGAAATGAAGTTTTTCTTCTTCTTCTTCTTTTGTTAAAAAATCACTTTATTGGGGACTCTTAAAACTCTTGTGACAATCCATACATTGATTCATCAGGCATGTTTGTGCAGACGTTGCCTTCATTCTGTTTTAGACATTTACTTTCTATTGAGCCCTTGGTATCAGCTCTTCTTTTTTTTCCCTCCCTTCCCCACTTCTTCTTTTTTAATCACAGAAACAATGGACAGAAAATACGGAGAGCTACTTATAAGCTGCCTGAGGGCTGTTAACAAAAACAGATAACAGCCTATAGTGAATCACCTCTGACTGTCAGAGTATCTTCGTGAGGGTCACTGCTGCAGAGTGTCAAGGTCAGGACAAGATGGTAGAACAGAGCAGCAATGAGAAAGTCTACCTCCTCACAAAACTTGCCTACTCCTTTAGGTAGAAAAGACCTGAATGATGATAGCATGTGCCAAAGGTGACCTGAGTGATGATAACATGACAGCCTTATATATACAGAGCACTTTGCAGTTTATAAAACACGTTTACAATAATTATCTTATTATCTTTTTTTAATGTTTCCTATGGAAGATTCCATAAGGAACCCTTATGGACCTTCATGTTTGTGGACATACTTTTTTGGTTTGAGAAAAGATAGCTATTAGAGGTGGGTAACCACATAAGCCTAGGTAAACACAGGAAATAAATGAAGATTTCATTTAAAATACGATTTCCAGATACTTTTTCAAATATTATGCTAAGGAAACATAAATACACGGGTCTCGATATTCACAGAGACTTTGGGCTAGATAGGGAGAAAACACACACACTGTATATACTTGTGTATAAGCCGAGTTTTTCAGCACATTTTTAATGCCGTTTTTGTAGTAAAATTAAGTGCTTCGGCTGATATTCGGATTGACTTCTACTTGAGTATGTATGGGACTTAGTTAAACAAGCACAGCTATCATTATGTAAAGTACCAAATAGGCGTTACAGTCATTGAAATTGAATTTCCACAATAACTGAGGGAACAAGGCATATTTACTTGTAGAATTCTTGTCTTTCTTGTGAAAGACCCAAATTTGATTCCCAGCCAAAATACTTCAACTCTAACCACTACCCATGAGTCAGGGAGGGTTTAGTGGTGCTAGAATGCTGAGCATGTTTAAATAGACCTAGATTAAGACAAAGGAGGAAGAAATGTTTGGCCACCCATTTCTGAAAATTAACCGGAAAAAATGATGGATCATTAGGGACTAATCCCCTTGTGCACAGGCTTGCCATGAGTCTGGGCCGACTCAAGGACAGCTAACAAGAGCAACAGTAGTGATGAAATGCTCAAGAAATGCCTCACAGAAGATGGAAGATTGGCACTAAATCTTGAAGAATACTAAGGATGGGGGTAGTTATGATGGATTTTGTGTGAGGATAAATATATATATAGCTAAATACCATACGTCTACATGTATTGATTTTCACACTCAAACACTTAAGAAGTGCCTTAAATTTCTTAAATGAAACTGTATCATAGAATTTTCCTCCATCTACACATAAAATAAAGAGGCAAAGGAAAGAAAACACCAAATAAGGGGCACTACCTAATGCAATTAAGTTTAGAAACGCCTTCCGTGAATGTCTCTGGAGCGGACAGAGGTATGCCACAGCTCAACTGCAAATACACTATAAGTCACCAGAAATTCATCTGAATTATCGCAAATTATATGAATTCTCATCAATGGCCCTAAATATAGATAGAAGAAAACCACACCTATCTTGTTTCTCTTCTAGGACTAAGTAGGGTATTAAAAAATGGCTGTGAAAAACAGGTGAAACAGAAAAGTAACATACAGGCAGATTCTCTGATATTGGTATAAGATTGCAAGACTACACACTAAACATTGGTATATTATTCCAAGATACACATTATAGCAGGAATGATCCAAAGCCCAAAGTAAACCTTAATAAAGGACATTTTCATAATCTCAGATGAGGGAACTGAATCTAGTTAATCTAATAAATTGAATCCAATCTTAGCGGAGCTATTTCTTCCCTATGCCATTTTTTCAAGCTGCAGAAAGTAAATAAAGCATGAAATATTTGCCTCTCCTACTGCAACTCTGAAGATAAAAGAAACTAGCCTTACATAAGGTAAAAAAAATAATTTCAAACAATCTGCACTTATAGTCTCAGAGTCACTCAAATATGATCAGGGAGGAAAGAAGCAACATGGATATGTAGATGTGCTTAAAAGAAAAAAAAGGAAATACAAGGACACTTCAGACAAAAGTTGAACAAAACACCCAACTACTCCAAAGAGAGAAAGATTCCTAATAGCTATTTGCCACAAAACCAATTGATAACTTTAATGAAAGAAGTGACTAACTGAATATAATTGAATAAGAATTCTATACCTGTGGTAGTTACATAATCTGTTGTCAATTTAAGACTTACGAGTGAAGGGGTGGAGTTTAGCCTGTCAATCAGGTCGCAGCTTGATGACCTCATTTGGAGGCGCTAATGAGATAAATAGCTCGCTGGAGACAAGATACAGGCTCACTCCCTGTGAGACATTGCAGCTGACAAGACCCCGGGAGCTCTGCTAGTACTCTGAGCTGGAGGAGTCATGTAGAGTCCCTGCCAGGGCTGAGATGCTTATACCACCACTGGACCCACTAGACTTTCTACCCACTGGCCTGTGATCTTCCTGCATTTGACATCATTGCCTGTGCTTTGTGCGTCTTAAGAGGAATTTATAGATTGGTATCGGACATATGGGCTAATATCGGACTTATGTACTTGATCCAGACAGGACTGGGATGTTTTCTCAATAGTCAATTCTTTTTGTATAGAAAGCAATTTCTTATATCCATATGAGTGTCTATGAATTTGCTTCTCAAGTCTACACAGCCTAACACAATACCCAATCTACTCCTTTCACTCGATACAAGGAAATTTGTTTAGACTATAAAAACCAACTAACTATCGGAGGATTCTGAAAAGTAAATAAAAGTAGATGTGTTGAGGAAGGAGATCAAGACATGGAGAAGTGGGCATGGTCCTCAAGCAGATATGTTTCCAGGTTAACTTCTTGTGATTTTGCTCAAAATGCAGGCCCCAATCTTAGAACTATGTAACAGGAAAGCAGTGTAAGCAGTTGAAACCTGGCTTCCTATTACACCCCCACATTTCTGCATAGGGGTGTTGAGAAAGGGGACTCTTAAGGACTGGAGAATATAGAGGGAATCACAGCGTAGAGAGACCGGAAGAAGGTGATCTGCAAACTGTCCGTAAGAGTTCATAGAAGTTTCTGGTGATCTATAGTTGAGTTTGGTAGTTATATAACCATTTGTCAATTTGAGGATTAAGAGTGAAGGGGTGGATTCTAATCTGTTCATCAGATCTTAGCCAATGAGGCCTCTGGGTGGGCATGGCTTTCTCCTGAGAATTCTGGGAATTCTGGATTTTCCTCCTTAGAGGCAGGAGAGACTCTCTCTCTGCTCACTTTCTGTGAAACATCCCTGCAGATAAGCTACATGGACCTGCTCTGATGCATCCCTGAGAACTGGAAAAGCCACATGGGGCCCCCTCCCAGCACTGAGATGCTTATAACACCCCTGGCTCCAAAGACTATCTACCCACTGGCCTGTGATCATCCTGCATTTGGTGTCATTGCATGTGTTTCTTGAGTCTAAAGAGGACTTTATAGATTGGTGTCAGACTTATGAGCTTGGACTGGACTGGGGTGGGATGCTTTCTGAATGTACAGTGACCCTTTATATAAAACTCTCTCTCATACAAATATGAGTTTTTATGGATTTGTTTCTCTAGTCTACCTGGACTAACACACTGAGCACATGTGGAAGAGCTCCAAAGCTGAACTAGGTTGTAAACCACCACCCAAGCTTCATACAAATGCTTGAGCAGAACATGTACAAAACAGACTCAACAGAGCTTAGTAAAGGCTTGGAAAACTAAACTTACCCCAAAGAAAGCAAGGAAGCGCCTGCACTGTGAAAGTAACTAGGTTGATTGTTTGCCATAACAATGGAAATTCAACATCTCAAAAAGTCAATCGATACAGACCCCAAGATAACCCATACTTTCAAATTCTCAAAATTCAAAGAAGCTATTATAACCATGTTCCATGAAGTAAAGGGGAATATCTTTGAAAATCGTGGAAAAGTAGAACATTTCAGGAGGAAAATAGAAACTATAACATTTTGGAATTTTTAAAACTGAAGATATATTGTCCAAAGTGAAAACCTACCTGAATGGCTGCAGTAACAGAATGGAAACACCAGAGAAATGAGCCAACAAAATGAGTATACACACACACACGTAGAATGAGCACATATGTATGCCTGTATATACATATACATACATATATGCTAAAATATACTGGGGGGAAATTAAGACATAAAAAGCCAGTCACATCAAGAAGTTGTGGAGCAATAGCAACAGGTTTCCAGCGTCTGTCACAGTGGAGCAGTACATGAAGAGAAAGAAGAGAGCGCAGGAAAAGTGTTTAAAACACAATGTCCAAAACTGTAGTAAAATTCAATGAAAGCTATAACTTTTTAGATTAAAGAGGCTCAGCCAAGTAGCGGTGTTCCATCATTCCCTCATTTTCATTGCAATACCTGTGAAATAAGATCTTACCTTATTGGTGCTATATTCTAACTAAAGGTAACCGATTAGAAAGAAAGGCAGACACATTTAGAATAAAATATCACATTTTAATGTTTGACCATCTATTGGATCCTGAATGCCTATATACTTTGTCAGTTTAGAAATAGGTTAATTGGTTTACAAGTGACTACATTTAGATTGTGCCCCAGGCCCATGATGGTCTGATGATCGAGACATGACAGGATGTTAGAAACACCATTTTAGTAAATTATTTAATTCTTCCAATTTGTATGCAATAACTCCAGCTGGGATTAATTAAAGAAATACCCCTCAACTATCATATCAAGTAAATACATATCAACTATCTCATTATCTGATACTTCACATTTACAACAATGTTCTTTATTAGGTGCAACCTGTCGGTTCCAACTCACAGTATTACTATGTACACCAGAGGGAACAACCTCTGAGTCCCACACCATCCTTGCAGCCACTGTGACAATCACACTGGCTGAGGGTCTGCTTCTCTTTAGCTGTCCATCTACTTTTACAAGCAGGATGTGACTTTCTGGGGACTGATCGCTCCTGATAACATGTCAGAAGTACATGAGACGAAGTCTAGCCATCTTTGCTTCTAAAGAGTATTCTGGCTGTACTTTTTCCAAGACAGATTTGCTTGTATTTTTAATATTCTTTGCTGGGACCATGGGTCAAATGCATTCATTCTTTTTCAATCTTCCTTATTCACTGCCTACCATTCGCATGTATAGGATACAATTGAAAATACCATGAACTGGGTCAGGCGTACCTAACCCTTAAAGTAACGTCCTTGATTTTCACCACTTTAGAAAGGTCGAGTGCAGCAGACTTACTGTGTGCAATGGGTCACTTGATCTCGACTGCAGCTTCCATGGGCATTGAGAGTAGATCCACGCAAGACAAAATCCCTCACAAGTTCGGTCTTTTCTCCATTTATCATGATATTTCCTACTGATTCAGTTGTGAGGATTTTCATTTTCTCTACATTGAGCTGTAATCCACACTGAAGGTTGCAGTCCTTGATCTTCATTGGCAATTGCTTCAAGTCTTCCTCGCATTCAGCAAGCAAGACCGTTACCTACATCTTACAGGTTGTTAATAAGCCTTCCTCCAATCCCAATGCCACATTCTTCTGCATATCATCCAACTATGCTGATGATTTGTTCCGCACACAGACTGAATCTGTATGATGAACGGAGACAACCCTGACACACACCTTCCTTAATTTTAAGTCACGTAGCATTCCCTTGTTCAGTTCGAAATACTCCCTTTTGATCTTTGATTCATGTACAGATTTGCATGAACACAGTGTAGTGTTCTAAAATTTCCATTCTTCCCCAGGTTATCCATAGTCTGTTCTTTTCCACACAGTCAAAGGTCATAGAATCTTCAATAAAGCACAAGTGACCAACCTTCTGTTATTCTCTGCTTTCAGCTAAGCTTCATCTGGTATTCACAATAATATCCTTTGTTCCATGTCCTCTTGTGAACCTGGCCTGAATTTCTGACCGCTTCCTGTTTATGAACTGCTACAACTATTTTTGGATGATCATCAGCAAAATTTTACCTGCATGTGATATTGTTCTACAATGTGCACATTCTCTTGGGGCACCTTTCTTTGGAATGGGTACCGGTCTCTTCGAGTCAGTTGGCCAAGTAGCTGTGTTCCATATTTCCTGGAATAGACCTGTGAGTGGCTTCCAGTGCTTCATCACCTTGTTGAAACTTTTCAATTGGCATTCCATCAATTCTTGGAGCCTTGTTTTGGCTCATGCCTTCAAGTAAGCTTGAACTTCTTCCTTCAGTACTATTGATTCTCAATCATAGAATAGCTGAATGTTCACTAGGTTGCTTTTTGTTTTGTTTTGTACAGTGACTCTGTGCATTCATTCTTTCTATCTTCTCTTGATGCTTCCTGCATCATTCAATTTTTTGCCCATAAAAATCTTTCAATGTTGCCACTTGAGTCAGAGATTTTTCTTCAGTTCTTTCAGTTGAAGATACACTGAGCATGTCTTCCTCTTTGGTTTTCTAACTCTAGTCTTTGCCCATTTCATTCTAATATTTTACTTTGTCTTCTCAGGCTGCCCTGTTCAGCTTTTGGACTTCATCGGTTCTTCCATTTGCCTTAGCTACCGTATGACCAACATCTAGCTTCAGAGTCTTTTTGATATCCACTTGGATCTTGTCTTTCGCGTGTTTTTAGTGACCTTTTGCTTGCTTCATGCATGATGCTCTTGATGTCCTCCCACAGCTCATCAGGTCTTCTGTAAGTGGGGCTCAATGCAACAAATCTGCCCCTGAGATATTCTCAAAATGTCGGTAGAATATTCTCAAGGATGTATTTTGGCTCCCATGGACTTGTTTTCACTTTCTTCAGCTTCAACCTGAAATTACATTACATATGAGCTATTGGCCTGATTTTAGCTGCTGATATTGAACTTCTCCATTGTCTCTTCCCACAGATGTATTCAATTTGATTTCTGTGTATTCCATATTGAGAAGTCCATTTCTACATTACTAGCTTTTGTGGTTGGTGTAAAAAAATTGAATGATAATTGTGTTGACTGGATTTTCTTGCATGAGGATAGTTATAGTATAGACAGCATTGTATTTCAAGGTCGATTTTGAAATGTCATTTGTGACAATGAATGCAACGCTTTTCCCCTTGAATCTGTCATGGGCATAGTATACCATATGAAGGCTTGATTCAAAATGGTTAATACCAGTCTATTTCAGTACACTGAAGACTGTGATCCTGATGTTTACACATTGCATTCCATTTTTGAAGAATTCCAATGATCCTAAAGTCATACTTTGTATATTTCAAGTTCCAATTAATAGATTTTTGCAACTGTTTCTTTTCATTTTGACTCTTGCCCCATCAGCAAATGAAGTTTTACTCCTAAAGAAGGAAGCACTGACTGCACGTTGCGAAGGCAGCTTTCCTCGGTCATATTTTGAGTGCCTTGTGACCCGAGGGGCTCCTGTCCTGGCATCATCTCTGACAATGTTCTCCTGCTATTCATGAGATTTTCAACATCTGACAAGCTTTCATTGCTCTCAGGTTTTACAGACAGCCTAGTCCTTCTTTAGAGTTCTGGAAGCGTACCTGTTCACTTGGGGGACCCCCATATTTGACCTTCTCTGGCTTCCCTATGGCCACAAGGTAGAGGTCAGACATGCCTCCATGGCTCTATCCTTCTTTCCCTGTCCTAATACTAACTGTTCTTCTCAGGTCTCTCTCCAGCTTTGCTGGATTTCATAATTTGTTGCAATGGTCAGACAGAACTCACAGACAATCTCACAGGTAAGGGGGCTTACTTCTTAGGGAAGTCAATAAGTTACCCCAAGTCGATCGCAGAAAATAGAAAAGATACCATCATCCGTTGCCATAGCCAGCAACCAAATCTCTCTCTGGTTCTCAGCCTCTTTGCCATGTGCTAGTCGGGTCTCTCTCCAGTCCTCACTTCAGACAGAGTTCTTGAACGTGCTCTTCCAAGAGCCTCAGGGTGTTTCCCTTCTCTTCTAAGGCAGCTCACCTTTATAGTGGGGTGTGGTGATGAACACTAACCCATCCCCTTTATCAGTGTGGCACATGCCCTGTTTGCCTAGTCTCACCCAATCATTTGGTAGGAGTCACAGAGACTTAGGTAAAAGAGCCACATTAAAAAATTTCACTTTACCATGATAGTTTCCAGCATCACAGCACACAAACTACCATAATACGACAAACTGATAGAGAAGTGGTGGTTTACAACAATGGTTAAAAATATACCATACAACTGTTTTGTGCATTTAGCAAAGTATGTCTGGCAATAACAAATGCTGCTGTGCAAGGCAAGGATAATGCTGGCTATAATGGTTAAGGTTGTGCCAACTTAGCTAAGCCAAGATTGTTAGTGGTTTGGCAGTTATGTCTGATGTAATTTGGTAGCCCTGATATAAATATTTGGTAGTTAAGTAATAATGTGGTCATTCTCCATTTTGTGACGTGATTTGGTCATCAACCATTTTTTGCATAATAACTTGGGCTTTGGACCATAACCATATCAGTAAATAATGACTGGGAGTATGTACAAAATATACTTATCACTCTAGAGTGTGTTTTATTTTAAAGCATTCATAAAATATTGATATAATTAATTACTTATTTTAGCACTTGGAATATTGCAAGACATACTTTGAATAACTCAGATGTCATTAAAATGATCGAGTTAGGCCCAGATGCTGATGACAAATGTCTGCAAGTATTCAGAAGTAGATACCCTGTTTTGCTTTAAAAAGAGATTTTAGGAGTTTATGAAAATCTGTATGAAAAGGTAAAGATTATGAACATAATAAAAGTAGCAATGTCAATATAAGCATTTGTTGTATGTTTCTATATGGCAGACACTCTGCCAAGAATTCTATAGGAATCATCCCACTTGCCCTCCCCACAGTCTTAGGAGGAATATACAATTACTGGTCCCATTGGTAGTCAAGGGACCTGAGACAAAGAGAGGTTAATCACTTATCTAAGGACATACATATAACCAGCATGGGTGGAGCCAGTACGTGAACACTGGTTGTGTAGTGAGGAACATGTTGTGCTGTTAATCTCACTTTGTTATGATGCTTGAGGCTATGTCAGCAATTCTAGGGAACTGCGTAGACCAACTCTAGGCCCTGGTGAAGACTTGAAATCTCTAGTTGCCAACCTGACGCAAACGAAGAAATAAGCAGAGTTAGTTTCAACCACCACTGGTACTCCTTTTGTGGTCATCTCTCGTCCTTCAGAGTTCTCAGCATATGCCTCTACTCCATGATCATCAGCAGCTCTGTGTACAACTACGTCACCAGGATAATTCTCCATGCAAGCATTCTTCCTCTTACGGAAAGCTTCTGAGGGAGGGCTTCAATGATAGTGCCGTCTGTATTTGTTTCTCATGAAAAGGACTCGTGTATCTCAATATGCGTCTCATCTGGACCAAGGGTTCCTGATTTTTACTCATTAGACTTAGGCTTTGAGGTTCTAAAGGAGCATTAGATCCAAGAACCATGCATCCTAGGATTCCTTTTGTTGAATTTTATATAAAATTTAGTGTACTGATCTCTTGGCACCATGGTTTAAACTTTTAAAAGGAACACTTAGCTGACATTTATGTCACATTACATACGGTGGGGAATAATAATCATTGAATACAAGTTTATTTCCTTCAGAGTTTGATAAATATCTGCTGTATGTATTTGTGTATTGATTCATAAACTTTGCCATTTTTCCATAAAACATGCAGTATGACGTACATATGACAAAGTTCAGTGACAGCACCCCACCAAAATCCATAAGCAAATCCACAGCAGAACTTAAACAGTCCTCTAGGTCGGAGCTTCCCAGCATGTGTTACAGGATACATAGGCTGCTTTGACAAAGACTTATGTGAATAGTTTTGTAAATGTTTCAAAGTTATTATAGAATTTGTAAATCCTTTCATATGCTAATATGCACTGTCAATTCCTAAGGGTAATATAGAATTTATAGCATTCCCCAACATTTTCTGGTCAAAGAACCACATCTTCTTGACAAAGAAATCAAGGGAGGTAATTCAGAGATTTGAAACTACATATACAAGCGTGCCAAGGCATAAGTGAGAGTGAAGGTGAGCAGTAGAGAGATGATCCCCCAAACGAAGCGCACTGCCATAGAGTCGATTCTGATTCTCAGTGGGCCCTGTATGGTGTTTCGAGAGCTGTCCATCTTTATGGGAGCAGGTAGCCTCATTTGTTTCCCAAGGAGCTGCTGGCCGGTTGGAACCACTGACCTAGTGGTTAGCAGTCTAATGCCTACCAGACAGTGCCACCAGGGTAGCTGTCTTCTAAAACTCTGTGACTTTACTTAGATTTTCTTTTAACTTTTTACGGGTGTAGTGGGTACACATTGGGCTACGATCCTCTGGGTCGGCACTTGGAAACCACCACCAGCTTCTCAGAAGAAAGGCTGGGCTTTCGATTCTTGTAGAGAGTGATGCTCTCAGAAACCTACAGGCGGTCCCTAAGGGTCAGCAATGATTCAATGGTAGTGAGTGTGTACAATTAAGCAATACTAAATCAATGTGTATGTCCACTCAGCTTATACTTTGGGCCAAAGTGACTTATAGGAAAATGATATAGAAGTTTGTTAAAGTTAAAAGTGAAAATTCATATTTAAGTGCTTACTATAAAGAGCATTCTTTTTTCACTAAGCAAAGGACTGAAAAATGAAATCTGCATTTTAACTGGAAAACATGGAAATTTTTATAAGTTAGGAACCCTGAGTAGCATAAATCTGAAATAAAATTGTTCTCAAGGTCATTCTAGATACAGCCAAGATAGCCTAGGGTTTAGTATTTGGGACAAGGAAAGAAAAACATAGAGACAGCTATTTTCTATGGCATTTATTAAATCAATAAAAGTAATTATTATTATTGATGGTGGCCTGAATATTGATTAAACAGCCCAATTTGATTGTTTGTGTGAATTCACACTACTCCCAAGTGTATATCATAGCATCAGTAAATAGTGTGCAACTGCCCCAGCTTGGTGTACAGTATATGCAAAGACATTCATTGAGTTAGAGAAGTTAGATTGCAACCTGCCCTCTTTCCCGAGCCACCCTAGGTTGGAGAGTAAGAACCCAAGCAAGAACCATTGGCTTGTACTACAGAGAGGTAAAGCATAAAGTCACTGCAGAAGAAAAGGAAGACCGGCCATAATAGAAGTTGGGCTACAGGCTGTAAAATAATGAAACACCACAGTATTCCCATTCCTTGCCCTGGTCTACATGATCAGAGACTTGCCAAACTCCTAACTCCAAAACCTACACTCTTTCTGTGGCTAATAATGCTTTAATCTCACGGATCTTTCTTTCATCTATCCTTCCAGTGCAAGACACGTTTCTGCTTTGGGTCTGTGCATGTCCCCTACCTGGAAGACCAACGTATCTTCACCACATTGGCCTCAGCTCAAATGTCATCCTCTCAGGGAGGACTTTCTTGATCTTCCCAGCTCAAGTAACCACCCCACTTCTTCAATTACAGGGTTTTCTTAGAAAGATTTTCACTAAATCACCAGGCTTTTCTTCCTAGTCTATTTTAGTCTGGAAGTGTCACTGAAATTTATTTAGTACCATAGCAACATCCATCCATGCTGACAGATGGTTGGTAGCTGCATATGAAGTTCATTGGTTGGGAATCAAACTATGGACCTCATGTGGAAGAAATTCTACCACGAAAGCTGACACACTCAACAGTCTGAGCCAATCATGTGGATGGTGCACGAGGGGAGCATGGCATCATCGTGAGTCATGGACGGATTGGACAGCAGGTAACAACAACATAGCAACTTTCCTCATGGAGACATTCGCCACGGCTTCACTGTAATGCACGTTCCTTGTAATACTACTCAATGGTGTTTCCATGCTATTGTCTGACTGTTAAATAAAATATAAACCACAAGAGAGCTGAAGGTATTTGCTTTGTTTACTGCTGTGTCCTGTGCCCCAAACAGGGCCTGTACATAGTAGATACTCTTCAAATACTGATGGGGGAAAAAATGGGTGAGTGGATTGAGTGAATGGGAAATTTACCAGCATTTATCTCAAAATTATTTCACCTAGCCAACATTATATTGCTGAGTACTCTAAAGAAAAGATGACATCTATCTTAGTTGTCATTACTGGTGTTGTGACCTTGAGCAATTTACTGGAACTTTCTAGTACTCAGTTTCCACCTTTACAAATAGGTTTATAAAAAGTAACAATCTCACAGGTTTATTGTTGTGAGAGTTTTTTTATATGCATGCAACAGATTCAGAATAATTAACTTACAGTGAGTGGTTAAGAAATATTGCTAGTATCATTGTTTCTATTATTATTAATTCTTATTATCTACCATAAAAAAGTGTGGTAGAGTTAAATTTGTTAATATGTTTCTTCTACCCAAGTCTGCAATTCCCACCAAAATGACTGGCTCAGACTATGAAAATAGGGCATGTGAGGAGATTGGTCAATTTTCCTTACCACGACTCCTGGTTATAAAGATGGGCCATCTTTGAAGCAGTGGTAGAAAAGAAAGAAACCCTGAGGATATAGGAAAAGCACATTTAAGATCTTTGTCCACCATTGGGCCTCCACTCAAGTACTCCCTCAATGCAAGAATACTTTGTTCTATTAAACTGACATTCCATGATGCTCACCTTCCCAATGCGATTGTGGAAGACAAAGCAAGTGCATATGCAAATGTGGTGAAGAAAGCTGATGGTGCCTGGCTATCAAAAGATAAAGTATCTAGGGTATTAAAGGCTTGAAGGTAAACAAGCAGTCATCTAGCTCATAAGCAACAAAGCTTACATGGAAGAAGCACACCAGCCTGTGTGATCACAAGGTGCTGAAGGATCAGTTATCAGGCATCAAAGAACAAAAAATCATATTGTGTGCTCACCTCCCTGATAGGATCGCTGAAGACAAATGGGTGCATAAGCAAATGTGGTGAAAAAATCTGATGGTGCCTGGTTATAAAAAGTTATAGCATCTGGGGTATTAAAAGCTTGAAGGTAAACAAGCGGCCATCTAGCACAGTAGCAACAAAGCCCACATGGAAGAAGTGCACCAGCCTATGCGATCACAAGGTGTCGCAGGGATCAGGTATCAGGCATCATCAGAACAAAAAATCATATCATTGTGAATGAGGAGGGCAGTGTGGAGTGGAGACCCAAAGCCCAATTGTAGACCAATGGACATCCCCTTACAGAAGGGTCTTGGGGAGGAGATGAGCCATTCAGTGTGTGATGTAGCAACAATGAAACATCCAACTTTCCTCTAGTTCCTAAATGCTTCCTCTCCCCCACTATCATGATCCCAGTTCTACCTTACAAATCTGGCTAGACCAGAGGATGTACAGTGGTACAGATAGGAACTGGAAACACTGGGAATCCAGGGCAGATGATCCCTTCAGTACCAGTGGTGAGAGTGGTGGTACCGGGAGGGTAGAGGGAGGGTGGGTTGGAAAGGGGGAACCGATTACAAGGATCTACATATAACCTCATCCCTGGGGGACAGACTACAGAAAAGTGAGTGAAGGGAGACATCAGACAGTGCAAGATATGACAAAGTAATAATTTATAAATTATGAAGAGTTCATGAGGGAGGGGGAAATGGGAAGGGAGGGTGGAAAATAAGTACCTGATGCCAGGGGCTTAAGTGGAGAGTAAGTGTTTTGAGAATGATGAGAGCAATGAATGTACAAACGTGCTTTATACAACTGCTGTATGTATGGATTGTGATAAGAGTTTATGAGCCCCCAATAAGATGATTAAAAAAAAATCTTTATCCACAGTGGCAGAGGCCACTGAGCCCTGATGCCTGAGACTGTGGCCTGGGAACCTTCTCATCCACCTGTGAGGCACCTTCTCATCCAGCTGAAAACTACAGAACTGTGGGACAGAGTGAAAGACAGGCTGGCTTCCATCCCAGAGAGACCAGGCCAAGGGGACACGTCACAGAGAGCCTGAAAACTGGCAAGACTTGAGTGCCGTTGGGCCGGGAAACTGAGAAGCCGAGAACCAGAGAGACCTGACTGTTGACTGAGGAGAACAAGGACTGGCTCCTTACTATTTGCTGATCCTGACTTGTGGTGACCTAGTAACTTCCCTAGTAAACCCCTTAACCCAGTGAACTGTGGGCTGGTGCTACGTGGCCATCGCAACAAATCCTTGAAGTCAGTACAAATGTGGACTGATATGAGAGAAACAATTTGTGTCTGCATAAGTGAAGAAGGATGGAGTGTAGAGGCATGTCTGACCCCTGCCTGGTGGCAATTGGGAAGCAGTAGGAGGTCAGATATGTCCACTCCGTTATCATTCTCCACAATAGAAACCAGGATTATTCAAATATGTATATTACTTAAAACAACAAAATCCAAAGGTAACACACATTTATCCATCCAAGATAATTTAGTATATATCTACATGAAAAGTTCATTTTCATCTTAATATGTGATGCAGTTGACAAGTTCAACAACTGAGCAGCCCATTCTTCTGCAGGGGCCAGCATATTTGCACTTTCCGTGTCTTTATAGCCCTGCCTCCTTTCCTGCAGATTCATAAGCGGCCTTTCTAAATAATTTGACTAGAGAAACCAAAGTTTCCATTGTTAAAAGTTCTGCAGAGATTCTTAATTCAAACAGTATTAGGTTGGGAGATGAGGCAAATTGGATCACATAAAATGTGCTGGGCTTCATAAGAAGGAAGCAGGGAGAAGGCTAAGGAGATGTGGGCTTCTATTGCTGCTAAATTGTTAGCATAATAACCTATAGCCCATAACAGTGCACCACTGGCCCAGGGAGCACTGGCCCTGGATGATTGCTTTATGTCACCATTGATGCTGCTGGTCCATCAACTCTGACCCCAGGAGCAGCAAACCCAGTCACACAAATGGGAGAAATGTAAATTTCAAAATAGATATATAAATATTCGGTGGCCTAGTGTTCTATTAGTCATTTATATTCCTGGCTGTGGAATGCAAAAATGTAAATCTAGGGGACTTTTGCAGCTAGAAGTCACCCAGGGTTCATAATAATCTCTCTGACAAGGGCTAAACCGTGGTTGGTTATAAAGCTTAGTGGGCCAATAAATGCACTAAACATGCTGCAAGAAAACAAGAGAGATACATTCTCAATTTCAAATGGGGGAGAAAGATTGACTGACTAATCAACCCCATCCTACCAAGTCAGAGATTTCCCTGATGCTATTGGGGCAAAAGGACACAGCTGATTTATTTGCTGGCAGGCTGATATCCCTGTAAGCAGCATATTCCAACACCCATTCTCAAAGCTCTAAGGAGCATGGCAGTTTTCTGATTTACTGCCATTTTAGCATTGCTAGATATGGATGCAGCAAAGATACCCACAGTTGTAATTAAAGGTAAGTGATATCCTTGATGCAGGTTCTCTCATCATCCCCTTTAAAATTGAAATCGGTGAGTGTTTCATCAGATTGAGTTTGATCTAACATAACAGAGGGGAAGGGACCTAAAGGGAAGAGAGTCTAGAAACCAAGAGAAATGGAAATTGCCTTGCCTTTGCCCAGTGGAATGAAAGCCTGGACCCAGGCACTAGCCCTGGTGTTACCGAACACGAGAAAGAGACAAAGCATATGAGAATGTGAATGAGGAAGCAAAAGGAAGAGTATCTGTTCTAACCTGCCTAAACCAGAGAGAAAACTAAGGCACAGAAGATTCGATGAAAATCACATAGCACTGTCCACATGGAGACTCTGATGGAGCCAGAGCCCTGGAGCTGGAGGAGCCACTTGGATACCCATGACAGTGCTTAGATGCTTCCACCAGACTTTTCACCAACCGGCCTGTGAGCTTCCTGTTTTTGGCATCATTGCATGTGCTGTGGGAGTTTGTAGAAGTATTTATGGACTTGTATCAGGCATAGGAGCTAATGTTGGACTCACGGGCTAATATAGGACTTATGGACTTGACCTGGACTGGGCTAGGGTGTTTTCTTAATATACAATTGCTCTTTGATAAAATGTTCTCTCTTACGTACATATGAGTATCTATGAATTTGGTTTTTTAGTCAATCCAGATTGACATCATGAATAAATAAAAATTGTTTAAAAAAAATCACACAGCTAAGCTATTGCATGTTAGAACTTGAATCTTCTAATTAACTCTTAGCTCATTTGGAATTTCACACCAAGATATATTGGCATAGTGCCTTTTCTCTTAATTTTATATTGCATAGGAAATTCTGCATTATTCTGGTATAACATTTATATAAAAGTACTTATTTATTTATTTTTATTTATTTATTTATTTTTACTAATGAGATGGGTATGCTAATTTATTTTTACATAACAATAAAATCTTGGCAGACTACTTATTTAAATAATTACTTAGATAATAGCCCCCCACCCCCACCCAGTTTGGGGAATTAGAGTATTCCTATGATAGCTAGACTGAGGTATAGGAGATACTATAAACAGTTATAAACATAAAATCATCTTCATAATAATATATAATATTTATGTTTATCAACTGATTCATGACCACTGTTTAGGATAAAGATAAGCAAGGTATTTAAGGTAAAAATAAGTGAGTTGATTTATGCATTTATGTAGTAATTTTTAAACTCTTTTATTGGCACATGGTCCACATATCATATGATTCAATAGTTCAATCATATAAAAAAGAGTTGTGCAAACATTATTAACAAGTCAGTTGAAGCAGGGCACCAATAGAGAGGTCTGTTGGGCTGGCCCCAATCCCAACTACATGGACACAACTCCCATCCCCCTCCCCCTCCTGAAAAATTCACTTGAGAAGACAGCACTGAAGCTGCAGCTCAGGGAGAGGGCTATGTCTCTGATCAGAGCACATAGGAGCAAGCGAAGAGGGAAGGAGACAGAGTAGAACATATCCTGGCCCACATAGCCCCAAGGAAGATATCCCTGCTCAGAGCAGCCAATGCACAGAGAGGACCATTGGGCCAGCCCCACCACAAGACACGAAGTCCCTCATAGACCCACAGTGTTTCAAGGAACATCACTGGAGGCACAGTGTGGGAATTGTGGCCAATCTGACCCCACCACACTGGGACCAAACAATAAGGGCATGCAACAGAACAGCAAGAGGAGCAAAACAATGAAGTCCTGGGGAATACCAAAAATAGACTTTGGGGCCAGGGCATGGGACCCCATCAGACTGAACCAGAAAACACTCCTAAAGGTCAACAAACAGACCCGGAACTATTTATAGGCTTTTCTTTTTCTTTTGTTGTTGTTGTTGTATTGTTTTTATTTGTTTGTTTTCTTTTGCTCTGTCTTGTTTTTATGCTTATTATTGTCTCTGCATGCCTATCTAGATAAGATAGGTGGAATAAACAATCCTGGGAGAAAACAATGGGACCAATGATTCCTGGGGGATATAGGAGAGGGGTAGGTGGGGGAAAGGAAGTGGGTGTTAACAAACCTAGGGGCAAAGGAACAGCAGTAGTCTAAAATCGATGGCAAGGAGACCATAAAATGCTTGGTGGAGCTTGATCAAGGGCAATGTAACCAAGAGGAATTACTGAAGCCAGAATGAAGGCCAAACATGATAGTGGAACAAGAAGAAAGTAAAAGGAAATAAAGGAAAGAACTAGAAGGCAAAGGGCACTTACAGAGGTCTAAATACAGGCATGTGCATATATAAGTATATTCACGAATAACAATAGGGAAATATACTTATGTACATATATTTATAGATTAAGTATTAAGGTAGTAGACGGACATTGAGCCTCTACCCAAGTACTCCCTCAATGCAAGACCACTTTGTTCTAATAACCCAGAATTTTGTGATGCTTACCTTCCCAACACAATCGCTGAAGACAAAATGGGTACATAAGCAAATGTGGTAAAGAGAGCTGATAGTGCCCAGTTATCAAAAGATAAAGCATCTGGGGTCTTAAAGGCTTGAAGATAAGCAAGCGGCTATCTGGCTGAAAAGCAACAAAACCCACATGGAAGAAACACACCAGCCTGTGTGATCATGAGGTATCAATGGGATCAACTCTCAGGCATCAAAAGCCCAGAACAAAAAATCATATCAATGTGAATGAGGGGGAGTGCAGAGTGGAGACCCAAAGCCCATCTGTAGACAATTGGACATCTCCTTACAGAAGGGTCACAAGGAAGAGACGTACAGCACCAATGAAACATTCAACTTTCTTCTAATTCTTTAATATTTCTTCCACCCCATTGTCATGACTCCAATTCTACCTTACAAATACAGCTAGACCAGAGCATGTACACGGGTACAGATAAGAGCTGGAAACACAGGGAATCCAGGACAGATAAACCCTTTGAGACCAATATTGTGAGTAGCAATACCAAGAGGGGAAGGGGAAGGTGGGGGAGAAAAGGGCAACAGATCACAATGATCTACATATCTACATATCCTCCCGGGGGGATGGACAGCAGAAAAGTGGGTGAAGGGAGACATCAGTAAATGTAAAATATGGAAAAATAATAATCATTGATAAATTATCAAGGGTTCATGAGGGAAGTAGGGTATAGGAGGGGAAAATGAACTGCTACCAAGGGCTCAAGTAGAAAGAAAATGTTTTGAAAATGATGATGGCAACAAATGTACAAATGTGCTTGACACAGTGGATGGATGGATGGATTGTGATAAGAGCTGTATGAGCCCCCAATAAAATGATTTAAAAAATAAATGATTTGATTTAAATGAAAACCTTAAGTAAATAATAGTGATTGTTGATTGAAAAATATCAATCTAGAAATAACCCCAACATATGTTTCAATTTGGTTAAACTCACAAGATCCACAGTCATGGATGGGATTCTTATGATCATTCAAGGATATTATATATGAAGTTAAAAACATTCTTGCTTTGAGAAAGAAAACTCCACTACACAGACTAAGAAAATCCTCTATCAAATCATTGAGTCTTTTATGTGTCTGAGCATTCACTGAAGGTTGAGGTATGACCATCTTGGAATCATACAAAAGAAACTAGTTTAAATTTGGATTTATCAGGACTATTAATAATACGTTCTTCCCCAACAAAGCCCACATATAAGAAGCACACGAGCCTGAGAGATCATGAAATGATGATAGGAATAGGTATCAGAAATGCAAAAACAATGAACCAGATTGATGTGAAGGAGAGTAGACAGAGTGAAGACCCAAAACTCACCTGTAAGATAATTGGACAGTCCCTCACAGAAGGGCCACATGGAAGGGATGATATGTCCAGGGTGCAGTGTAGCACTGATAAAACACACAAGTATTCTCTAGTTCTTTAATATTTCCTCCGTTACTATTATGGTCTTAGGTTTCACCTCATTAATTTTGTGAGACCTATGTATGTTCGTTTGTATAATTAAGATAGTGTGATGCATGAAATCCAAGACAGAGAATCTCTTCAGAAATAGTAATGGGAGGAACAATTCCCTGAGGGAATTGAGTTGGGGGAAGAGAGTTGGGGGAAGGGGAAACTGATAGCAAAGATGACTGTGTAGCCCCACTCAAGAGGAATGAATAACAGAATTGTAGGTGGTGAAGGACTATACTGGATGCTTTAAGATATGCCAAAATAATAATAAAGAGTTCAAGAAGAATAAAAATGCTTGAAAATGATGGTGGCAGCAATTATACAATTATTCTTGATCTAATAGAATTATGGATTGTTAAAATCTCTGTAAGAGCTCCCAATAAAATTATTTAAAATAATAATAATATTTTTCTTCCCTTTATCATTACCCCATAAGAGCTATCGTGGACATTCCAAACTATAAGCAGTCTTCTGGTTATAAACATTTGACTGACGGACAATTTCTATCTGGCCTATAGTGCAAGCCTTTGAACAGGTTTTCTTATGGGAAATGAAGCAAAATAGGAACAGACGGAAAGTTTTACAATTTGGGTGATTCATCACTGTAATAAGAATGAGAAATTTACAAATCAAAGTCATGTAAGGGAGGCTAAGAAGCCGTGCATTGAGCTCTTTCCGAGCCTGGTGTGTAAGGTTGGATTATTGGCCAAGCTGTGGAGAGAACTACACACGTTTAAAGCAGGTCAGCTGACCACCATCGTTGAGTGGGGTGCCCCCATCTTTAATTAGTGTGCTGCTATCTTTGAAGCCCAACTTTAAGATTATGTAAATTTTCTTTCATCATAAACAAATTGAAGCAATCTTTACTATCAACAAATTCTTCAACAACATCACTTTTAAATCACTGAAAAGACTTCACACTCTTTCTTTCACTACAGTAAGGCTAATTAAGAAATGTGTGCACCTGTTCTAATTGACCTACAAATTTATAAAGACACAATTAGGAATGGATCTTATTCATAACCTGAGGACTGCCTATCATCTTTGGATCATCATCCAGAGAATGAATGTCTTCTGGATTCAAAACAAGTTCATATTTTGTTCTAGTTTCCAATTACTAGCATGTACAATTTGGAAATCTGGTCTCAAGTTCCATCCACTTAATTTGCATAAAGATACTAAGACATTGACCAGAGCTAATCAAATATGTCAAACTGTAACAAATGTAAAATTGGTAATAATCTAATTAATTCAAAGTTCAAATGAAGGGGCCATGTAGTATAGTGTCATAAACATAGAATTTAAGAGAAAGACCTCCGTCTTTTCTACTCCAGATTTACCACCTACTTACTTTTATTACTTTCCTATGCCTTAGTTTCCTAGAACTCTGATAAATGGAGACAATAAATCTATCCTTCAAACAGCAAGTGTTAGAACGGAATTAAGTAACACGATGAAGAGCCTGATGTTTCTGGCATATAGAAAATAGATAAATATATATTTTACACCCAAATATATAACTGAAACAGCTTGATACCTAGAAAGAATAATAAATTGATACATGTGAGTTATCAGTGTTCCTCCAGCAATGAACCGGTGATCCTATCCCTGTCGAGGGAAACTCATTTGAGAAGTGGGCATAAGTCTCCAGTTTTATAAGTAAAAAATGAAAACCCAGCCAATTACTTTGTTTTGAAAGAAAATATCAGTTATCATATTATTAATACTAGTGTTGACACATTATGGACCAGGTACTTAATTAGTACACTTATTTGATTATCCTATTAAATCATTCCAACAACTCCATGAGGTAAGTTATTTTAGTATGTCATTAAACAGTCCAAGATTAAAGAGTTTACATAATGGCCTGAGGTAATACAGTGTTTAAGGGCTATTTCCAGTATTCAAAACCCAGACCATCTGACCTTACCATCTATGCCACCATCCAATGCTTAGTTGACAATCTTACAGATGACTGATTTACATGGTCAGTTATCCACGTATCAGGAAAAAAGGTACAACTTGACCACAGTGGGAAATAAAAAATAAAATAGAAAAAAGCACTATATGGAAAATGTGAGGGTAATTTAGAGTATTGAAAGTTTAAGATTTCATAGCAATTTTCATAAATATTTTGAAGATCTAAATTTTTTTCTTCAAACTATGCAAGAAACAGTTCAGAACACATTTTAATATATAGAAAGAAGTCAATGGGAAAGTCATGTTAAATGTTTTAGAAGTGAGGTTGACTCCAAGCCTCTTTATAAGAAAAATGCTGACTTTTCTTTTTAAGAGTCTCTGTGCACAAAAGCCGTGCCATCTTATAACAAGACTGAATATTTTAATTTTAATAAAGGAGTTTGAATTCTGACAGACCAAACTGGGTTTCAGAGCATCTGAATCTCTGTTTGTTGAACAAATCACTTGAGTCAGTCAATTACAATTCATAGTGACCCTTTAGAAGAGAGTGGAACTTCTCTCGTGACTTTCTGGGGCTGTAAGTTTTACGGTTGCTGAAAGTCTCATCTTTCTCTTAAAGAGTGACCAGCGGGCTGACTAGCTGACCATGTGGTTAGCAGTCAAACACAAAACCCACTGTGCCATCAGGGTTCCTTATTTATTATACAGTAACACTTATTTTTGGCCCCTGTTAGAACTGACTGCTATTAAGTTCCTAGTAAAGACAATTCCAAGTTCGTGCAATTTGCACTGTTCAAATAAATCTTTGGATCAAAAGACACTATGTGAAGTATAATTTAACAGTTGTTTACTACAACCCTAACTACTTAAACAAAGCCAGCATGCATTTCCTCTATCTCGGGCTAGCTAACACTACATTAAAATATCTTGCTTTTTAATATAGATGAGCAAAGTGGAAACTGGTATATGGCATATGTTCTGTATTTTAAACACCAGAGTTTATAGGGGGAAACTGATGCCATTTTTGGAATCAGAGGGCTAAATATACCCTGAAACATATCTAACACTTGAGGTGACAAAATGTGTGTTGGCCAGTATAATAAAAGTATTATGTCAAAGAAAGATCTCTAAACTGTTCAACCTCTGTCTTGGAAATATGAGGATTTTTTTCTATAGAAATGTGAATAAACAGAACAACTTGGGGGTAGAAGAAGACGTAAATAGGACTAGATCAACAATGTCCCTGCTTCTTCTTTCTCACTATTCTCTCTCAAACACACACACACACACACACACACACACACACACACACACACTGCCTTGTGCAGGTGACAGAGGTCATGCGATCTTATAAATTTTAATTGCATGAGCCCCAATAAAATGATTAAATTAAAAAAAAGGAAAAATATTTTAAAAGTTAAAAAAGGGAGAATCAAGTGACTTGAAGGATAACTGTCACTGGAGTTAATATGGTTGGAATGTTTAACATTGTAACAGAGTGCCGCTCTTGAAGGATGTCAGACTCCCGTCTTGAGAAACTGAATGTTCATGATACGTCAATGAAGGGTGGTGCTGTCACTGACAGTGTTGGGCTAAGGAACACTTATTTAATTGACTGAACCTCACGTAGAAATTGGCAAGGATGCGTCCAAAAGGTCAAGAGGCATGATTCTTATCTATCTGCATGTTCCACATTCTCATAGTACCCTATGATATTTTCCTTTCCCAAAGTTATCTAAAAACGTTTTCAGGTTTGTTTGTTTTTCCACTGTGTCTCTTTCTCTTTAGTAGTCAAGGCTCCTCTACCACAGGGGCTAGGGTGTGGGGAGGGGAATGGCCATGTCTCAGGAATAGGAAGATGGACTTCTCTGATGAGCCAGAGCTTCTGCAATGTCATTGGGGGACACATGGAATTGCCATGTAAGCAGACACTATTTAGAAGCAACCAAGCTGATTCAAATAACTGAAGCTTCATTCCAATTAAAATAGAAAATTTTCAATTAAATTTGAAAATGAAGAACACATGTTAATCTGGCTCCCTCAAACAGTTAAGGAAGAGAAAAGGTGAGCAAACCAAAATGCTCAGATTTCTGTCGGACAACTGAACATTTCTGCAGAGCAGTACGAAGGTCGCCCCTTGCAGGATTACCTATGACTAGGTCAAGATGAAAGAAAAACCATCATTACTGTGGTTTTGATATGTCTGAATCGAGCTTCCATTCCTTTTACACCAGTAGCAGGGGTCAGTTGAAAGAGATTTTGTCATTATACCAAGCAGCAGGGCACCAAGTTACAACCATCATCATCTACAACCAAAATCAACGTACTCCTTTCAGTACTGAAAGAATTGCCACATTGATCGTTTACTAAGTAGCAGGAGCTGGATTGGATGTTGGAGATGTCAGAAGGAACAAGGCTCATAGTCCAGCATGAGAGAAGAGATTGTGTGTATGTGAGATGATTTAGGTAGAAGTTTGAATAACATGCTATGGGAGAACATATGATTGCTGTCTAGAAAGCAAAAATATAAAGTGTCCATGCTGTAAATCTTGGCAACAATAACTCATCAGATGTATCAGAGAGCACTAGATCAATTCTATTTCTCAAATTGGCTCCTTTTTGTCTCATTTGGAGCTTTCTTTGCATTTCATGCTGCTTCAAATACAAGTACTTGAACCCACGTGTGGGGTTACTAGGTGCTACTGGGTTGCCTCTGACTCAGTCACCCAATGTGCAATGACAGAATGAAATGCTGCTCCTCCTACGTTATCTCCACAGTCACTTGTGTTTTAGTTCATGCTTGCCGCCCCGTGTCAATCCAGCACTTTACGTGTCTTCCTGGTAGCTTCTGACTGCTACTTTCGCAAGCATGATGTTCTTCTCCAGAGTCTGATCCTCACTGATGACAAATACAAAGTATGGGAGACAAAGGCGCATTTGGGCTGCACTTCCAACACAAATTTGTTCATTTTCCTAATGGTCCAGGATATATTTAATAGTCTTTGCCAACACAACAATCCAACGGCAACCATCCTTCTTCAGTCGTCTTTATTCACTACCCATGTTCACATGTATGTGGGGTGATTGAAAATGCTGGGGTCAATCATTCCTTACGTCTTCAAAGTACCATCTTAATGGTTAACACCGGACAGCGGTCTTGTGTAGTAGATCTGTCCAATGCAATATATCGCTTGACTTCCTGTTGCTTCCAGGGGTGTGGAATAAGGATCCAAATAAAAGGATCCATTTTGAAGTCTTTCATCTTCATCAGCAGATACTTCAAGTCCTCTTCACTTTCAATAAGCAAAGCTGGTCACCTGCATTTCACAGGTTATTAAGGAATCTCCTCCAATCTTGGTGCCCTCGTCTTCCTCATTCAGTCCAGCATCTCAGAATATTTGCTTAGCAAACACATTGAACAAGTATGGTGAAAGGATACAACCACTCGAAACCGTTTTTCTGATTTTAAGCCACCCAGTAACCCTTTGCCCTTTTTAATCTATGCACAGATTCTACAGGAGAACAATGAAATGTTCTGGAATTCCCAATTTTGCAAGGTTATCCATAATTGGTTATAATGTGTACAGTTGAATACACATGCATCGTCAATGAAACATGGGTGAATACCTTTTTGGCCTTCTCTGCTTTTAGTCAAGATCCACCCCTTACTCCGCATCCTCTTCCGAATTTAGCTTGCATTTCTGTAAGTTCCCTGTCAGTGTACTGCTGCCAACCATTTTTAAAATTATCTTTAGCAAGTTTCTGTGTGTGTGATGACAATAATATTGTTGAACAATCTCTGTATTCTGATGGATCATTTTTCTTTGCAATGGGTACAAATATGAATCTCTTCCAGTTGGTTGGACAGTTTGCTATCTTCCAAATTTCTTGGCATGGAGGATTGAGAACCTACCACTTGCAACAGTTTGTGAAACACTTCCATTACTATTCTGTCAATTCCTGGATCTTCAGTGACAGTTGAACGGCCTCCTTTAATACTAAAGGTTCTTGATAATATACCACCTTTGAAAATGGTTAAATAGTGACCCATTCTTTTTGATACAGTGACGCTGAGTATTTCTTCCACTTCTTTCGATATTTCTGCATTATTAATATTTTGCCTATAGAATCTTTCAGTGTTGCTGCTCACAGTTTGATTTTTTTCTTCAGACTTTTTTTTGCCTTGAGAAACGCCAAGCAGGCCTTACTTCTTGGTTTTCTGACCCTGTGCTTTGCACGGTCCACGACTTTGTCTTCTCCAGCTGCCCTCTGCGCTCTTTGACATGATCGTTTCTTCCTTTGGCCTTAGCTGCTCTGTGTTGACAAATAAGTTATAGTCTCATCTGACATTCATATCAGGCTTTGCTTTCTTTCCTGTCTCTTACATGACTGTTTGATTTCTTCATGAATGTCTTTGATAGCATTCCATAAAGTATCTGGTCTCTGGTCATTGGTGTGCAATTCGTCAAATTGATGATTCTTGACATGTCTTCTAAATTCAGGTGGGATAAACTCAAAGTCATATTGTGGCTCTGATGATATAGTGGTTACATGTTGGAGTGAGATCCACAAGGTCAGCAGTTCTAAACCATCAGGTACTCTGCAGGAGAAAGACAGGGCTCTCTAGTCCCATAAAGAGTTACAATCTTGGGAATTCACAGGGACAGTTCTCCCTTGTCCATTAGGGTCACACTGAGACAGCACTGGTTCACTGGCAGTGAGTTTGAGCTTTTTGGGTTTTTGAGATTTTTAGAATTTTTCTTCTTCTTCAACTTGAACTTGAATATGAGCAATTGATGGTCTGTTTTGCAGTTGACACTTGGCCTTGTTTTGAATGATGATATTGCACTTCTCTATTATCTCTTATCAGAGATAGTCAATATAGTCAGTTTGATTCCTGAGTATTCCATCTGATGAGGCTCCCATGTATAGTCTAGATTTATATTGTTGTGTTTTTTGTTTTTTTTTTAGATTTATATTGTTAAACAAAGGTATTTTCAATGAATACATTATTAGTTTACAAATTTCTATCATATGGATCTCCCTAGTTATATATATCATTAAGGTCATATATTCAACTTTTGATCCTTCTTTGTTACCAACTTTCACAATCAAATCAACAGTAATTATCAATACATCTTGATTGCGTGTTTGATCAATTTCTGACCACAGAAATTGAAAATGCTTTCAATTTCCTCATCTTTGGAATTAGTGGTTAGTATGCACATTTGAATAACGTTCATGTTAATTGGTCTTCCTTCTAAGCATATAGATATTATCCAATCAGACATCATTTTACTTTGTGACAGATCTGGAAATGCTCTTTTTAACAATAAATATGATGTCATTCTTATGTAAATTTTAATTCTTGGCAGAGGAGGCAATATGATTGTCATTGAAAATGAGCAATAGCAGTCCATTTTAGTTCACTAATGCCCAGGATATGGATCTCGATGTATTCCTCTACTTTTTAATTTTCAGATTCATACTTTACACAGTCTACATTCCAATTATTAATATGCTTGACATTGTTTAGTCTCACTTTGACACATATCACATCAGCAAATGAAAATCCTGTAATCTTTACTCCATCTGTGTCATTAAAGTTGATTCTACTTTGAGGAAGCACTTCCCAAGTCCTGGTTTTTTCCTTCTTTCCTTTACTCTTCATTGTAAATTAGGTGAGCAGATCATCAGTGTTGCCTTCAACCACTCAACATACCTCCAACTGTCTTGCTCTATTTCCATCATTTTTTGCCCATTGCTCTTTCATTGAATGGTGTCTTCTCCTTCAACAGAGTTTACACCTGTTTACCCTCTAGTCTTGATGGTGAGTAGGCCACACATTGAACTGCTAGCAGCACAGTAAGTGGCTTGAACACCCCCGCTGTTCCTTGAGTAAAACATGAGGTTGCATGCTCACATTAAGATTTAAAATCCCAGAAACCCAAAGGGGCAGTTTAGCTCTGTTGCTATGAGTCAGAATCAACTCAATGTCAGCTTGCCTTCTTCTCCCTGCCCACCCCTAGTACAGTGAAGATTATTTTTTTTAGTGTGAAAACCTTTTCATATTGTATTTGTCCTGTCATGTTCTATATACCTTCCAATCTGATGGGGCTTATCTCTGGCACTGTATCAGACAGTGTTTGGGGCCCTGCTTCTTAGGAAGTGGATCACGTCTTCCTTCCAAGTCTGTCTTCCTAGTGTGGCTAAGTCTAAAAGATCTCTGACATCCTTCCATCCTGTGTGACCCTGCTTGTATTTTAAATGCTGGTGGCAAACCATCCAGCAATACAGGGCAAAAAACTGACAGAGAAGTACTGTGCTAACCATCTCATTAGATGGAAATCTCAAATTAATTTCAAGTGGAGTACAAAGGTTACTAAAAGATGACATTGTAACATGCTCATTTTAAGTATACTTATACTTGAGGATGAGTCAAAAAGTATTGCTACTGGGGTTCCACTTCATTTAAGTAAATGTCTGCAATTAGTGGATAGCTACAAACAACTTCTCTCAGTGTAGTCTCATTAGCATGTCTTTTAAAGTCAAATTGTAGCAGTTGCATAATCTGTCAACTTGCGAAACGTGGAGTCTGCCTGTCAATCAGGTCACAGCCAATGAGGCCTCTGTGTAAGCATGGCCTTCTCCTGAGGATTCTGGCAACTCCTATATTCCTTCCTGCTTGTCTTCCTGCTGTTAAACCACATGGAACGCCCTGATGAACCAGAGCCCTGGAGCTGGAGGAGCCATATGGAGACCCATGCCCAGTGCTGAGATGCTTCCACCACCATTGGATCCACAAGACTTTCCACCCACCAGCCTGTGATCCTTCTGCATTCAGCATCCATTGCCTGGCTACATGAGTCTAAAGTGGAATTTATGGACTAGTATTGACATATGGGTTAATATCAGACTTATGGACTTGATCTGAACTGTGCTGAGATATTTTCTTAATGTACAATTGCTCTTTGATACGAGGTTCTTTCTAACACACATATGAGTGTCTCTGGATTTGTTTCTCTAGTCTACCCAAACTAACACACGCATAAAAACAAGAGATATAAGGGGCAGATTAAATTCAAGGCAGAGATGTTATGGTGAGAAACTTGGGGGCATCTTGATAGGATTTCTCAAAAGACCCAAGAAGATCATCAGGGCAAAAGAGGGGGTACCCCCCACCAAAAACAAAATGGATTTTTTCCCAAAGCTATATATTTAAATTTTTTATAAAACAACATTATCACCTTCAAAGTACTCTCCATTACACTTAATACATTTGTCAAATCTGTGATTCCATTCTTGGAAATATTTTTCAAACTCATCTGTTTGGATGGCTGACAGCACCTCCCTCATTTTTTCCTTCACCTCTTCGATGTCATCAAATTGCTGTCCTTTCATATGCCCCTCTTCATTTGTGGAAACAAAAAAAGTCACATGGAGTGAGGTGAGGTGAGTAAGATGTGTGGTGTAAGGGAGGTATGCTGGGTTTTGCCCCAAACTGCCACACGGAGATGGCTGCATGAGCAGATTCATTGTCAGGATGGCAAAACCAGTCCCCCTGATGCCACAAATCAGGCCTTTTTTTTGGTCACACACTGTTATGCAATCTTTTCAGAACCTCTAAATAGAAAGTTTGATTAACATTCTAACCTGGTGGAATGAACTCCAAATGCACTACAAGTCAACATTTTCATCCATTCTTGAAGTTGACAGAAATCTGAAATGAGGTTTGTCATCAATCAGCATTTCACCTCTTTTGAAATGAGAAAACCACTCATATGTACACATGAGTTTTTCCCTTAGCACTGTCCTTGTAAGCTGTGTTCAATAGCACAACAGTTTCTGCAGCATTATTCCCAAGCAGGAAACAAAATTTCACAGCTGCGCAGTTCTCTCAAATCAGCCATCACAAAAAGAATGAGGTTTGAGCAAACTGCCTTTAAAAAAAAATTCACTATGACCAGAGAGAACCTTCCCAGGCAATGCCACTGGGTGCACTAACACAGAGTGAGTTGCTCAATGCTTGCTTAGTGGTGTGTGTGTGTGTGT
>NW_022103968.1:69148714-69150631 GCF_000313985.2 Echinops telfairi | reverse complement strand
GGAAGGTGAGCATCATAGAATGCCAATTTAATAGAAGAAAGTATTCTTGCATTGAGGGAGTACTTGAGTGGAGGCCCAATGTCAAAGGGTATTTCAAAGAAGCATGATTTGACTCCCTTGATGATGCCCAAACTGCTGGCTTCACAGGTGTAAATCGAAGGGTGCAGAAATTTTCAGGGAAGTGTTAAAGAGATGGAAATCCCACCCTTAGAAGTTTATAAACCTCAATGGAGGAGATATCGAAGAACTATAGCTTTTCATTTCCATATTTTTGTTTACTATTCTATTATTTTATAGCAAAATTCTACTTGCCCTTGTATTAATATACAACAGCACATATAAATGATTTAAACCTTTAACAGACACAATATGTTGCTGTTGTTTTTTCATTAAAAAGTATTTTTCACTTTATTATTTAAATTGTCACTGTATGGTGATGACAAATGCTGACAATTTTTAGCTGATTTTATGTATTTACTTTTTTAGTCACTTGAAGATTATCTACAGATAATCTTCTACAACTTCTGATCATTGACTCTTATCACCCTGCCCTTGGTCACACCCCAAACTCACTGCCATCAAGTCAGGTGTGACTCCTAGTGCCCCTAGAGGACAAAAAGAACTACCCCTGTGGGTTATCAGGCGGCAACCCTTTCCGCTTTCTCCCAGGAAGGGGTTGGTGGTTTGGAAATGCTGACCTTGGCTCAGCAGCTACACACATATCCTAATGCACTACCCAGGGTCCTCCTCTCTGGTACATCACTACAAGTATCACTGAAACCAGTGTTGAGAGTTACATCTCAATGAAATGCTGCCAGCACTTCAGAACTTTTGAATGAGAGTGTTTGAATGTATGAGAAAACTCCCAGGGAAAGACAAAATTATTCTTATACCGACCTAAAATGTTCACATATTCTAGAAAAGAAGATGAGCATAGTTGGTGACTGAGATTTTCAACCAAGTGAAAAGTAGAATTAATGTTTTGATTGGAGGGACAGTTAGGTAAACAGGCTTCAGCATGAGACTCAATTGCAATTTAGGATAAAAATCCTTTCCAATACCAGTAAATTATTATGATTTTTAGATCAAGACAAACCAACAACCAATATTCTATTTCTCATTAATTATATATCTCATTTAATGTAAGTCGTTCAGTTAGAAATCATACAAAGTCCCACCCCTTTTTTTAATTTAAAGAAATTACATAATGGATCCTGTAAGTGTATAGATCACACAATACCATTGATCTGTATTAGCCTGCTCTGATATTCTGAGATATATATTTCTGAGTTGACTACATATTTTATTCACTTGCTTTATGGCAGGTCAGTTGTATTTTAGTAAGTTCAATACCCTTCAAGCTGAAACACATTTTACTCTCTTCAATATGTGCCTTTCTGTTACATTTTATCTCGTTTGCTAACCTTCCTAATCAATTCTTGTGTGAGCTTCATTTCAGTCAGCACAATATATTCATTGTTAAGATTTATTTCTTTGAGAATGATTCAAGTCTATTCTGTTAGATGCTGCTTTGAAACGAATGTGTGCACTATCCATTTCCTTACCAGTTCCATTTGAATCGTGTAGTCTGGTGCAAGTCTCTATACATAAAGACATCTTTTGTGTCTTGATCTGATGAGAAATGATGTTTGCCTTTTAAAAAATCGACCCTGAGAATGAGGTCGCCCTGCCTGTGGAATGGTTTCCACTGTGATCTGCATGGTTGGTAGTTGGAAACCACCAGCACTTGCTTGGGAGAAAGACTGGGCTTTCTTTTTTCTTTTTTTTTTAAATGAAAAATTAAGTTTTATTTGTAAACTTTCACACAAATCACAATAAAATTGGGTGTTTTTTTTGTTTTTGTTTTGTTTTGTTTTTTTCTCTTTTTAAACATTTTATTAGGGGCTCATGCAACTG
>NW_022103968.1:69131029-69148007 GCF_000313985.2 Echinops telfairi | reverse complement strand
AGATGCTATACTTTTTGATAGCTGGGCACCATCAGCTTTCTTCACCACATTTGCTTATGCACCCATTTGTCTTCAGTGATCCGTTCGACACCCTGTGATCACACAGGTTGATATGTTGTTCCATGAAGACTGGGCTTTCTAACAGCGTCTCAGAAACCTGAAGGAGAGTTGCTAGGAGTCAGCACTGATTCCATGGCAGTGAGTTTGGTTTGGTGTTTCATCCTGAAACGACTGTGCACTGAAGGAAAAGGCTGACAGGTGGCAGAGTGTATGAATGCCAGTGTGCTCCAGGTACTTGTTGTGGAGATGGCTCTTAAAGTCCTTACTATGAGGTGATCTCCCTAAATCAAATACCTCTGGAATTCTAGGTATCATTACCCAGAGATATGAATCAGTCACATACCCAAGCTCTCTATTATAGATTGTTGTTTACTTAAATAAAGGTTCAGCTTACCTTTGGTGTTAGTATTAATTCTCCGTTTGTTTGGAGCTGATCTGAACCTTATGTTTTTTCTGACTCTGTCTTCAAAAGTTCATTTTGCATAATAATATTATTTCAGTCTTCCCAGGGAAAAACAAAAGGCAACGAAAAGCATGTCATTTTAACATCCTTTACAGTGACTGAGCTTCTAACTAAGATGACTGGAAGAGGTGCCGGGGGAACCCAAAATAGCGGTAGTATGAAAGAGCACATCATGCACAGTAGTGGTCAGCAATCAGGTGGTTCAAAGAGTGAATTAGAAAACCATAGAAGTTAAAGATGAAAAGATAGGGGAGGTTAAAAGTCTAGCTAAAGGTTTGGCTGTGTCCCAAATGCAAGGCAAGGTCCCTAAAAGTTTTGAACAGATAAACTGACATGATAAAAGCACAATGTTCCTATAAAACAGATTGTAATATCCTGTAATAAAGTGAACTTCAAATAAACTCTTAGTGGTGGATGATCATGCCCAGAATATGACAATGGTAGAATATACCTAGTTCAAAAGAAAGAGATGTCCAATAGTCAACGGTGAGGATAGAGCATGATGGGGAAAACGTTGTTTAAAACTTGCAAAATACACCTATAAACAGTTACAGTCTCAGAAACCCACAGGGGGTCGCTATTAGTCAGCATTGACATTCAATGGCAGTGATTTGGTGTGTTTTTTGTTTTTGTTTTGTGTGAATGTGTGTGTGTGTGTGCGTGTTATATTTAGTGAAGATATACAAGTAATAAAGTAATAATATATAGATTGTAGAGCATAACAAATGCCAACATTATCTAGAATATCAAAGAAAAAGATTGGTAGGATGGACGGTATGAGATTCCTACAAGAAACTAGAGTTGAATCCAGAGAAATTTAGAGCAGAAACATATAAATAGTTTTGATATAGTTAGTTTTTCTTTTTAATCAGAAGAAATAAGAAAAGTATCGATATAGACTTTTAGGACCAATAACTATATAGGAGAAACAATGCCAAAAGAAAAGACAAGATACCCCTCCAAACGAAAGGCTCGGTCATATTGGACCTCAGAATTAAAAAAATATATATAACCCACTGCCCTTGAGCCAACTCCAATTCATAGCTGGGCCTCTAGACCTAGAAAAAGCTTTTATTTTATAATACAGAATATTACAAATATGATCACGGAAGTAATGCTATTAATAATTTTTAGACCATGGAAAAATAGTGGCCTCAGGCAAAGCACATTTTATTTTGTTGTTGTTGTTTTTCAAAGATGGACATAAAGATTCTAGAAGTCATAGATAGACACTGGTCACTAACACAATTTTTTAAGATTATATTAATTATTTGATTTATGAGAGCCCTGGTCATGTAGTGGTTACAAGGTGAGCTGCTTACCATAAGGTTAACAGTTCAAAACCACCAGGTATTCATTCTTCAGGAGAAAGACAAGGCTCTCCACTCCCATAAAGAGTTGCAGCCTGGGAAACTCACAGGGCCAGTTCTACTCTGTCCTACAGGGGGGCTACAAGCCCGAATACACTCCATGACATGGAGTCTGTTTGTGGTTTTTTTACAAGACACAGTGACTTTTCACTTTGTACCCACCATGCAGTACACCAAATCAAACACACCCCACCTTCTGTATTTCAGAAACAGGATGGTGCTAGTTGATTGCTGAGGCCATAGAGTACATAGTGCATTGGTTTCAGAAAGATATTCAAAACAAAAAGATTTCATTATAGACTCTAATTCTTTAAAAAGAGACCCAAGACAACTCACAGTGGATCAATTTACTAGGTCCTGAAATAAGTGTTGATCAATGAATCGGTGTCAGTGAGATGAAAAATGTCTTGAGCTTTCCATATCTCATCTCCCTATGACGCCTACCTCAGAGCTCAAATTCTCCCTCTGCCCAATTCTTTTTTATTTATTTAATTTTTCAATAAATCATTTTATTGGGGGCTCATACAATTCTTATCACAACCTATACACCCATCCATTGCATCAAGCACATTTGTACATTTGTTGCCATCATCGTTTTCAAAACATTTTCTTTCTACTTGAGCCCTTGGTATCAACTCCCCAATTTTCCCCTCCCTCCCTCATGAACCCTTGATAATTTATAAATTTATTTTTTCATGTCTTACACTGATTGATGTCTCACTTTACCCACTTTTCTGTTGTCCATCCCTGTGGTGGGTTAGATGTAGATCATTGTGATCGGTTCCCCCTTGCTCCCCCCACCTTTCCCTTACCCTCCTAGTGTGGCTACTCTCAATATTAGTCCCAAGGGGTTTATCTGTCCTGGATTCCCTGTGTTTCCAGCTCTTATCTGTATCCATGTACATGCTCTGTTTTAGCCAGATTTATAAGGTAGAATAGGGATCATGATAGTGGGGGTGGGAGGGGAGCATTAAAGAACCAGAGGAAAGCTGTATGTTTCATTGGTGCTATACAGCATCCTGACTGGCCTGTCTCCTCCCCACAATACTTCTGTAAGGGATATCCAATTGCCTACAGATGAGCTTTGGGTCTCCACTCCACACTCTCCCACATTCACAAAGACAGGATTTTTTGCTTTGGGTCTTTGATGCTTGATACCTGATCCTATTGACACCTCATGATCACACAGGCTGGTGTGCTTCTTCCATGTGGGCTTTGTTGTTTCTCAGCTACATGGCTGCTTCTTTATCTTCAAGCCTTTAAGACCCCAGATGCTATATATTTTGATAGCTGGGCCCCATAAGTTTTCTTCACCACATTTGCTTATGTACCTATTTTGTCTTCAGCCATCGTGTCGGAAAGGTGAGCATCACAGAATGCTGGATTATTAGAACAAAGTGTTCTTGCATTGAGCGGGTACTTGCATAAAGGCCCAATGTCCATCTGCTTCCTTAATACTAAACCTATAAATATATGTACACAGATCTATTTCCCCATTGTCATATATAAATATATTTACATATGTACATGCCTGCATTTAAACCTCTATGAGTACCCTTTGCCTCCTAGTTCGTTCCTCTATTTCCGTTTACTTTCCGCTTGTCCCACTACCATGTTCAGCCTTCATTTGGGTTTCAGTCATTCCTCTCACTTGCATTGCCATTGATCAAGCCCTACCAGGCCTCTTACACCCTCCTCGCCATCGATTTTAGGTCCCTTGGACTTCATCTGCCCAATTCTATTCCCCCTCTTCTACCTGTGTTAATAAATATCCTACCTGCTAATCTGCTTCCTAGAAGAGCTGATGGCCAGGAGTGGAATCTGAGAAAGCACATACTAAGATGGGATTTTGGAACTTGGAGCTTGAACATACCTCCCTCCATGTCTCTAGAAAGTTGGATAAAACCTAGACATTGTGATGATAAAATTTTCTGTAAGAGGAGTTAGTAGGCAGACTATAAACTTCAAAAGTCCATTATGCCCTAAAATGAAGCTAAAACCAAAGACAAATAAAACAAGAAATCAAACCAAAGTGTCCATTTAGTTCTGAAAACATGATTTCCTAAGCTAGGGATGCAGGAGTCCTTCGGGGCAATAGTTAATGCAAAAATAAAAAGCACAGGAGGCCCTGGTTGATGGAGCTCTGCTGTAGGAATCTGCAGCAGATGCTCTGTCGCCCTGGAGGTCATCCAGCTGGTCCTGCATTGCCCTCAGCATACTCTAGATGGGATGTGGGATAAGAACTTCTTCCAACCCGAAACTCCGATGGCTGCAATATGGCTACGAATCCCTGTATAATTTTTATCGAATAATTACAGAAAAGGAAACCATGGGAGAAAAAAAAGAAGGCAATTAAAACTTTTCTAACACCACTGGCTTTTCAATCACCTTCTGAGATTTGTGCTAAGAGCAAGAATGCTATGGTCCTCTGATGCTAAATTGTCAGGGCACAGCAACTTCAACCCTAAGGTTTAAGACAGGCAGCAAAATCTAACAACTTTCTACCATGACAAAGATGGCAAGACCAACTGGAATTGACTAATTCAATACACAAAACATTTAATTTATAACAGTTAGAGCCTGGCCTCTGACCAAGTCCAAAAGAACTATGTCTTGTTTCACTTGCTCTTGAACATGTCTCTTTCGGAGACAAATGGCTCTGCTCTCTGCCAATTCTCTCCTCTGTTTGGTGTTTTGTTTAGCTGGGCTTGTGACAAGCCAAGAGCTGATGCATCTGCTTGACTGTGTAATTTACCTCTTTGGTCAGCTTAGCTTTTTTTCCTTGACAATATTCTGTCAAACAATCACATCACAACTGGCTCTGATCTCTTTGTTGTTAGTTAATAAATTAGAGAGTATTTATTATCTGCAATCCTTTTTCCTCTTTTAATGGTGACACATTTGTGGTGAATTACAGGACAGCTTTATAAACTAGGCTCTGGGCCAGTCTCAGGCCCTGTGTCCCTGTGAACGTTCCCTCTCCCAGTTGGCCTCCTGGTCTGATGGTAAATCAAGGCCGCTGTCACGGCACACTAAGTTAGTGTGCGTCACTGGGGAGCGCAGGAAGCGTTGGGGGTATAATTCTGTCTATCAAACTAATATGTTATATCAGTAGCTTTGTAATCTTCTGCCGTAAGTTATAGGGGGTGACACCTAAGAATTCACTTTGAAGGCAATATGCTCCTCAGACTTCCGGCCCAAACAGACCTAATTCGCAGCAACAGTGCCTCTGTTGACATGAGTAGCGTTCCAGTTCCTGGGAAGCAGGTCCCTGTCAGGGCGGCAGTGTTTTACACGTTCTACCACCACCAGCAGGACTCCGTTTACAACCCTCACAGCAGGATTTGTAAACTTTCCAAACAGGATTTCTTCTCTTCTTCTTGTTACCCTGGCTTTAACCTCCAGCAGTAGGATAGATAAATATGTTCCCTGAATGTTATCATGACAAGGCAAACCCCTGACAGGCAGGAATAAATGGGTGACCTGTTTCCCTTGTCCACTCCCCTGCAACCTTTGCCTTGACAAATGTGGGAAATTGCTGCCTGGACAGAAGAAAACTAACACAGCTATGATAGCAACACCAGCTTTGTGATGTCGTGGTTCACGGACCACGTGATCCGTAAAGGAGCTAGAAAAGATGACCTTGAGCAGCCGGTGTGTTTTCTGAGTAGTGAGAGGGGCGAAAGCAGACTCCCGCCTGGCGCCCCAGGACTCACTGCTGCATCGTCCTGTCTTCTCCCTGCACTTGCTGCCCTAGCTTCTTTCCTTAGCAGGCCAAGGAGAGAAGGCCTGGGGGGGAGATGCAGCACTTCCAGAGCTGCCACCTGATGGAAAAGAAATCTCCAAGCATTGTTCAAAGGATTTCTTCTTCCGCCCCCACCCCCCAAGCTACAAAACTAAATATGCACAATAAAGAAATTTTAAAAAAACCTACCCTTGCCATCCTCAATACCCCTTTGATTGATAGTGGAGAGGATTTGCTATGACGGTTTCCCTTTGACAGGTCCCAGCCGTAAATCCCACCGAGTGGTGGCTCTGGCTTGACAAGCTTCCCAGGGCTCCGGCGGAACAGGAAGCAGCCCTCTATTTCCACCCTCAGTGCTCCTTCCGGTGCAAAGAAAAGCCCATACGGAAAACATAAATCTTTATCCGAGAGGAAACCAAATTCAAGGTAGTTTTAAGACTTAGTCATCAGGAAAAATATCCTACAGGGGAAGATGTGACTTCAGTCCAACCTCCACCAGTTTAAAGTCAAACCCTCTAGGTAAGAGAGCTGAAACACTCTTAGGAGAGAAACTGGGATCCCTTTTCCATTATCGGGAGGAAGGTGAGGCTTTCTGCTCCCATCAACAATTCCAGTTGCAGAAACCCTCAAGGGCACTTCCGCCTCTCCTCTGGGGTCCCTAGGAGTTGGAATGGTCTCCAGGGCCGAGAGTGGTCTTTGGTTAGCTTTGCTACTCAGACTGTGGTTTTCCAAGGTCATGCTGCTAGTTTCCCTGAAGGTCAGCCTAGCTTTGAAGCATACTAATTCATAAAAAAATAACATTGAAAAAGAAAAATGTATGCCTATGAAATAGCCACCATAAGCACCGTATATGGAGAGCTTGCCGTGTGCCAGCCTCAGTGACGCATAGGTGCATTTAAACGCTTCCTACCACCTCGCTCACTTCTCAGGCAGTGGAGTCTCCGCTCAGAGGGCTGCTCTTCTAAACAGAGCTAAAGCGATGAGATGGTCTAGCACCCACATTCTAGGCATGCTTACTGAAATGTCAGAGGACGTTGTCACCCAGTCACCACTCTCTTCATCTTAGAATCCTGACTCAGCAGTGAGAATTCTCCTCACGGAATTCACATCCAATCTAGTTGACGTAGAAAGAATGTTTGATCCTTTCGGTTCCCTCTAAGTTAATCAGGACCCTAAGGAAACCTATACTGGTTATCCAAGCATTCTAGGTCATCACATCAGAAATATAGTGCTTTGGCTTATTAAAATTACCAAATGGCCAAGCCCGAGTAAATATCTACATAGAAGGAATATTCTCATATCTTTTGAATTCCAGAAGTTGAAGATGTGTCTTGCAATTGTTTACCCCTTATGAGCACCGGACACTTTTCTCTTGACTGCTAAGTTCCAGTCTTTGTAGCTAGCATTAAGGAGGAGTTCGTGTCATTTCAGTGGCACGGCCGTGAGCTCCTCCTTCAATTCTATTACCCCGTCAGGCTTTGTTCTGTGAAGTCATTGGCGTTCGGCAGAAAGTCCATACTACTGAGCGTTTCCAATGATAACAAGGAGTACCAGCCTTGGCACCCTTAGTAAAATGTTGGTCTTTAATGTAATATGACTAACACAGCGGTTCTCAACCTGTGGGCCGCAACCCCTTTGGGGGTCGAAAGACCCTTTCACAGGGGTTGCCAAAGACCATCGGGGAACACATATTTCCGGTGATCTTAGGAACCAAAACGCTGCTCCTCTATCCATCTCCAGGAGGGTCTGCCCACGTGCAGATGCGCCCACTAGTGTGAAGACTGTTACCCATGCTACCCCATGCTTCAAGACAACAATTCATTTATTTGTCATTAGAAATCTTTCACAATATATAATTACATACTGTATTTGTGATTAATCACCATGCTTTAATTATGTTTACTATATAACAATGAAAATACATCCTGCATATCAGATATTTATATTACGATTCATAACTGTAGCAAAATTACAGTTATGAAGTAGCAATGAGAATAATGTGATGGTTGGGGGTCACCACAACATAAGGAGCTGTATTAAAGGGTCAGGGCATGAGGAAGGTTGAGAACCACTGCGTGTAACACAAGGCCTTTTGGCGGGCCCACACATTTTGCTTTCACTTTCTGGCCTCCATATTTCATGGAGGATCTAACCACTGCCCGGGGAGTTATAATAATTGGTCCATGGTCATCCAAGAAAGCTAGTGGGGAAAATCAGAAAAGAGCAAGATGCTCATAAAAATAGGGAGTAAAATATTAGTCTTTGTAGTCATAAAGCAGCTTGAGCAAATTTCAGGAAAAAGGAACTCAGTAAATAATTCGCTCTCACCCCATTGCCCTGTGTGCCAAACGGGATGTGCTTCCTTGTGAATGCCCATAAATTTGGAGGGAGAAAACAAATCCCGTTGTGTGCGTGGAGCTCTAGGCTGCAAGGAAAATGGCTTGATTTCTGTTTCCCTGAAAGGAAGAGGTCAAAGCAGCATTTTTTCCCATCAAGTGTTGATAAGAAAAGCATTTAGCATTTCATTTCAGGGGTTACTGTTTGTGGGTGGTATAATGTGATAAACCGTGGTCAGGATCATATTAAAAATTTCAAGCCTAGCTGTACATTCTCACCATTTCCCAAGCTGAGCATGGTCTGTCCCGTGCCAAGTCCTCAGCTGCAGCAGATGAGAAAAGATAGCCGATCCCCAGACAAAGTTCAAAAGTAGAACTCAAAGGTTTCACGAGGTGATGGTGGTCTCGCCAATCTTTAGACAACAACGAAACTGAACTTTGTTGTGATTACTTGCTACTGAGTTGAGACCAATTCCTGGAGCCCCCCATGGACAAAAGAGTGCCCGGTCTTGGGCCCTCTTTATGATCATTGGTCTGTTTGAGTCCATTGGTAAGGTCTCTGTGTATTTTGAGTGCCTTCCTTCTATGGAGCTCCTCTTCCAATACTAAACCGGAGCATGTGCTGCTGTGATCCAGAGGGTTTTTGTGGGCTAATTGTCAGAAGTATGTTGTCAAGCATTTCTTCCTTGTCTCTGTTAGTGCGACATTTCCAGTGACATTGTACACCAAAGGTGACTTTGTGAGCAGTTTAAATACCAGTGGCATGGCTTCCAGCATCACACTAACACATGAGCAGCACAGTATGAAAAACCAACAGACAAGCATACTGAACTGACACTTTGTACAAATTCAGTCCCATCTGTCTTGTCTTATTCTACCTGCATGGATTCGATATACCCCAAAACTCAATCTATTTCTCCAATATAAGTACTGGTATGCACTGCTTAATTTCCATTTGAGCAGCATATGGAACCACGACGTGTCTGTGGGGGGGAGTAGCTAAGTTTCTTGAGGTCCAGGACAGTAGACCTTCTCTGGAAGTTGGAGTCTCACTTCTACTGGCTGCTGCTCACACACCACAGGCTGCTTAGTTTGTTGCAAGGAATGGTCAGATCCAAATTCCTACCCCCAGTCCCTCTGGGCTCCTGTGACTTAGAAGGACTGGCCTTTGTGTTTTGCTCAGTGTGGTCCCATGGATAAGATTGAAAGGTGTGGGCCACACCATCCCCTCTGCTGATAGGTTCTCAAATGCAAGCTGGCCTTCCCTGCGTCTGGCGTAGCAGAAAGTTGGCAATCGTTTGTAGGATTTAGTGCCTGTAGCGAAAGCCATGTAGGCCTCCCACTGCACAGCAGCTCCCAAGCCAGTGACACTGGAGCCCCATGCCCCGTAGACACAGGTGTGCGCACAATGTTCAGATCACATAACTATTTCATAAAGGTATTGTGGCTATTAAGTGATGGATACCTGTCTAGGACATTGAATCAAGAAAACATTTTTAAAATTGGAAAGTAATCGTAGATGTTCTCATTCAAAGAAGCATCTTGGACTTTTGAGGATATTCGAGGACCTTGAAAAGGGAAATTGGGGAAACCTGGTGATGTAAAGCCTTCGTCAGCAGTTTGAAGTCACTCAGCAGGGAAAGAGGGAGGAAGAATAAAATTGTCCTTCAGGAAGAGGTTGGGACAAGTGTGGCCTTGATATGCCCAGGCACTCTGAACCGACTGACGTGGAGTCAGTGCACTTCTAGAGCAGGGCATCTCAGCCTCTGTCCCACTGAGAGTTTAGACAAGACAACTACGTGGAGTGGAAGCTCTCCTGTAACTGGCATATGGTTGAGTAGCTTCCTTGGATCCCTGGCCTCTACATACTAGATGTCGATAGCACCCGCCATCCCAGGTAGTTTACAAACAAACATGTCTCCAAACATTACTAATCACCTCCTGGGACTTAAAATTGCCCCAAGTTGAGACCAATTGTTTTAGACTATTTGGATAAGGCCATTCCAATAAGTCTCTATAGGGCACATCTTTTCTGAAGAAGGGGCTTTGATTCACTGATTAGTTAAATATTTTTACATGCATCTCTTTGCCATTATTCACGGAAACATCATCAGACTGATCTATCAACACCCTTAAATGTTGTCTCTTATGAAAAATGAAGGTATCTTTCCTGTGAGGTTAAAAGTAACTCAATCACTTTTAAGGTTAAAAGAAACTAGTACCCCTTCTGTTTTTCTAAATAACAAGGTTTGAATTGAATTCTACTTGTAATTGTAAAGGATGCAGATGCAAGCAAACAAACACGTTAGGTTTTCTACAATCATAGCCATGAAGTCAATTCTGTTCACGGGAGTAGAAAGCCCCATCTTTGTCCCATGGAACGACTGGTGCTTTTGAATTGCCCACTGTGCAGATCACAACCCAACACACAACCACTAAGGCCCCAGGACTGCTCTGCATTGCTGAAAAGTATGTAGCTTTACTTTCCAAATAATGTTTTTAGTTGTCACTATGTTCTGAAACAACGCTTTCAAACTCCTTCAACCCAGTACCCACATGAGTTCATGGTTAATAGCCACCTGTCTCATGCAATGTTAAGATGTTTTCTCAAATTCAAATGCGGAAGAGAAGTCTCAAGATCCCTTCCCTTTGCTCCTTGTCTTAAAAATAATGGAAACCTGGCTTTTATTACAACATGGCTGCAAAACATCAAACTAGAAGTCAGAAATTGTGGTTTTATACCCAATTGTCTTAGTTGGTCTGTTAGTTAAGTCTTTTTTCTCCAAGTCACAATTTCCTGATTTGAAAAATCAGGAAGTTAAACTACTCCCTAATAGCGGGGGCAAGAGCAAGAGTAGAAGTTGGAGAAGAAAAAGCAGTAATGTGACTAAACAAGGTCAGCTGCTTAACGTAGGGCACAGTGAGAGTTATGGCCAAATGGAGACTGTGTATTTTGTTAGTGGCATTCAAATACACTGCTTCTGGCTGGAATACTGTCCTGTGCTTGATATGTTTGAAAGCTGAGACTAGATTGTCTCCAAGTCTTGTCTCACTGACTCTCCCATTCGGGTTCTGCCCATTACCTCAGCAATCCTCATTTCCCCCCCAACAGTTTTATTGGCACATAAGTCACATAACATACAATTCAACAATTCAATCACAGCAAGAAGGGTTGTCCAATTAGCACCACAATCAGATTTAGGACATTTTCTTCATTCTTGCACTCATTGTTATCAGCTCCCGATTTCTCCCCAATCTCTCCTGACATATTCCCAAGGAACCATTAATCCAGGTGCTATTTTATAGATTTATCACTCTGAATTTCATATATAGAAAAACATTGATTTAAAAAAAACTAACAACAATAGCAAAGTAAAACATAAAAACTTCAATAGAATAGAAAATACTAAAAACTAGAACAAATTTAAATGGATCATAGGAGAGAAATCAAATGAAAGGGTACTAAATTTTAACCTTGCTGCATCTGCAGTATTCAACTTTCCAGTGCATTCTGCATGACAGTAAGACTGTTTGCCTCCCTGGTCCATAGCCAGAGGCACTTAATCCATATGTACACACACACACACACACACACACACACACACGCACACGCACACGCGTGCGCGCGCACGCACACACACGCACGCACGCACACACACGCACGTGCGCGCACACCTTTTTTTTCCTGAAACAATGTTAAAATTAGTCAAAAGGGAGATTTAAAGATATTACATTTTAACCTATGTCTGCCATAATCAACTTCACAGTGCTCTCTCTCAGATAACAGGGTTGTTTACATATCTCAACTATGATCAGAGGGGATTCAACAGAGGTTTAATCCATGTGTGGACCTGGGAAATGGATTTGGGGCTTCCACTGTTATCCATAGCCTCCTGCAAACTGGGTGTTCATCATCTAAACTCTGATACCATTCCTTCCTTTAGATTTGGATTGTATTATGTACAATCCTTGCATCATCCAGGCTGGTTTGCTGCTTCCATGTGGACTTAGTCTAATTGTTCCCCCATACACTGCTAAAGCACCTATCTCTTCAGTGATCTCTGCATGAGGGCAAGCATCAAGCAGGGCCATGTTCTAAGAACTAATTATTCTTAGACTGTGGCTAAAATTAAGTGCAAGTCCCAAAAGTATTTGTCTATCAATGGTTTATATATGTCGCTGGCTCATCTTAGAAACATTGTCCTTTTAAATGAGACAACATTGTCAAGCATCCCCCTGTGGCATCACACTTCCACTGCCATCAAGTCAATGCTGACTCACAGGGCAGGACCGGCCTGTGCTGGACTCATTTGCATCGTGAGTTAACAAGTCCATCTGGTCATTAGGAAGAGGAGCACGGACCTGAGATGCAGACAAGGGCAAAGCACAGCCACTGATTTCTACCCTCAAGCCCTCACTTCAGTTACACACCCCTCAAAGGACACCACCATTGACAAGGCTCCTATTTTCTGGCTTGGGTTTTGTTTTGCTTCTTCAATAACTTAGTTTAATGTTGTTGTTGAGAATGTACACAGCAAAAATACACAAAGTCAGCCATCTTTATATGAACAATTGAGTGACATTAATTCTCACACTCCTATTCCAAGTAGTTCCTCCACCATGAATATAAATTCATTTGCCCCCTGTATTTCCTCTCTACTATTTTAAGTTGCTGTTGTTAATTTGATGCTATATAAATGCGAGTAGGTTTCAAAGGGCTATGGAGGAGTGGAATTAAGAGATTATGGACTATGTCCATAAACTGTTTGAAGCCCTCTATGTCTTTAAGGAGTAAAATTCTTATGGTTGATATTCCTTTTTTTTTAATTAAAAGATCATTTTATTGGGGGCTCTTACAGCTCTTGTAGCAATCTATATACATCAATTGTATCAAGCATATTTGTACATATGTTGCCATCATTATTTTCTTTTTTTTATCATTTAAACTTTTGTTTGGTTTTAAGAGAGAAGGCTTCAGGACATATGTTTGGTTTAAGGTGTAAAGTGTATTTTAAGGCATTATTTTGTAGGTTCATGCAGCCTCAGGGCTCCAGAAAATCTGGATTTCATGAGAATTTGAAATTGTGTATTCTGAACTTCCCCCCTCTTGATTAGTGTTCTTCTTTGGAATTTTTTATCACAAGGCTAATTAGTCAGATCCAGTCACCATCCACTTCTTTTGCTCTCGTAATCAAGGAGTCTATTGTTTCTGGAGGCAATTAGCCACACCTTCCATAGCCTCTTCCTACTTCTGACTCCTTTCTCTGTTGCTCTGAGTTCACAGAGAACAGTTGCTGGGCCCTGGGTGGCTGCTGGAGAGCTCTTAGGAGCCCAGGCCCCGTGAACTGAAGTGGGAGGTAGAACAGAAGCCTGAAACAGGTGATCAGGACAATTAACTTGGATATCCCATGAAACAATCACCCTAAATTTCTAAACCATGGGACCAGATCCCACGAGGTATCTGGTTGCACATGTACAGCTTAGCAGCTCCTTTTTGTCACTGTTGTAAATATATCTGTTGCACAACTTTTGACAATCCAATGTCCTATACATGCAATATCCTCTCAATTTCTGAAAGTACACAACTGATTTTCAATCAGGTGAGCAAGTTCTATCTGGGGGTAGGAAGTAGGCATGGGTATTTTGAAAAAGGCCACCCCAAGTATTCTGATATGTTCTACATTTACAGGTATATAACTTTTGATAAGAATTACAATAATTGGCTATACAACCCTATCCTCAATCCGTGTGCTTTTTCCAACACCACCAAACTTAAGCAATAATCTCCCTTTCTCCCCACCTCCCACCGCTGTTAACCACTAGTAACCTTTGCTTTTTCTTATCTTTTTATATTAGTGAGGTCATACAACACATGGCCTTTCTGTGATTGAATTCTTTCACTCTGCATAAATCTTCAATCTCCATCTATATTGTTAGCATGCATGAAAACTTAATTTTTTCTTACTATTATTTCATTGCGTATATGTACCACAGTTTGTTTATTCAGTCATTTTTGATGGCATTTAGTTGTTTCCACCTTTTGGTGACTGTGAACAGCTCTGTACAGAACCCTGATGTATAAGTAGCTTCTGCTTTACATAAGTAATGAGAGGTGGAGTAGGCCAGGACCCTAACTGGCTGCATGCCCTTCTCTTTGTTTTTCAGGAAAGGCTACAGGACCTGAAATTCTCAGATCTGTTATTGTCCCACAGTCCATTGTAGATTTGCACAACTTTGCCTGGAGCCCTCGTTTCAGAACTTCCATTGCCCCCAAGGAAACCAGAGTCCCAAAGTATCTACTTTCTAACAGGATCTTCGCTTCTCAAGGAATTCTCAAGAAGTTAGAATTCAGAATAAAATAGGTCGTTAAGTTTACAATATGAAATGGGAATATTTCAAAGCCCTGAAACTACTGCAAGATCTACCCGAACCTGATCAGAAAGCACATCATTAGACATGTGTGTTTTGAGGGGACCCACGGTTGTTTGCATCCAGGAGGGAGTTCCTCTTCTTCACGTAGCTCACTAAGATCACGTTAGACAAAGCTCACCTCTCCTACTATGGGACCCCAAACGAAGCTGATGTTCCCAGACTTGCTCCCAATTCCCTCCACTTGGCAAGCAGTAATATTAGCAGGAAAGCATGGCAGACAAACAGTAGAGCTTGAACCCTGACTCCGCCACTCATGAATGGAGGATTTGGGCCAATTTTCTCCATGTCATAATACATAGCTTCCTCATCATAATACATAGACATAGGATCAGGGTGATGATCAAATGAGTCTTTAGCATGTAATATGCAGTAATAGTTCAATAAATGTTAGCAATATTCCTCATTTCTCTAATTGTTATGCAATCTGTAAATATAAAATGTAACTTATATATTCCCTTGGTGGTTGTTTAATTTGTCTAATTACAATGTAAGTTTAAGCGCAAGAATGACATGTATTTCTATGTCCATGCTTCCAACCACTGCTACCACAATTGCCACTCCTGAATAACCTATACACTGTCCTCATTTTATGCATTTTGAATTATCAGCTGAAAATGCACTTGGAAATAGGGGGTGACTGGTGGGGCCTATCGTCTTAGTGTAAGGGCAGGGCACTTTGGTAAAGAAAGCAAACGTCTGGCAGGTGTCCTCAAATTATGGCCCGCGGGCCACAAGCCACCTGTCTGGCCCACCAGGTGCTTTTGCCCCAGTTGTTTTTTACTTCAAAATAAGATATGTGCAGTGTGCATAGGAATTTATTCATAGTGGGTTTTTTTAAAACTATAGTCCGGCCCTCCAACAGGTCTGAGGGACAGTGAACTGCCCCCTTGTTTAAAAAGTTTGAGGACCCCTGGTCTAGAGGCTGTCAAGGGTTCAATGCACTGTACTTCTGCTTAATACTTAGTGATTGATTAGCTTACTAAGGATCTCCAAGATTCAGTCTTAGAATATATTCTATGGCAATAAAGAGATGTGTTCTTAAGATTGCAATGAAAACAGACCCTTACACAGAAGTGGGCTCGTCACAAGCTCTCAGAACTGCTTCTTTCCTTACTTCTCGCTCCCTCTCAACATTCATGAATTGATCAGATTGGGGTCAGGAAACATGGGGGAAGCATTAAAACAATAATGGCCTCTATCTGGCCCAGTGTCCCTCAGAGCCCTTGTGACTAGCTTTGTACCCTGACAGTCGATGCTCATGGCCATAGTAGGGATGGTCAAATTGCCGTCAAACGTGAGTTCCACAACAGAAGCAAATAGGAGAGGTCGTGAGGTCTACTGGGACTTCCGGGTTCTTCCTTGAGGTCTGATGACCATCTGGATGGTATGTCTGGACTCTGTTTCTTGCTTCAATCTGCCTTCATTAGAGTTTTTATTAATTCTCTTCTTCTCAGAAAGATGCCAGACAAAGGAGGTGGGCTATATGGAGTCCTGAGTTAAGTTTACCTGGAGCCGGAGAACATGGTAAAGTCAATCAATGGCCTCACTGTAAAGATGACACTGGCGTGAAGTTGAACAACAGGTCCAAGATCACCAAGTGCATCCAGGACAGAACTGAAACCAAATCCCAGTTTCTAACCAGTGTGCTTTTTAAATTCTCCTCTCTCTGCTGTCTACAAAGCCATCCCGCTGAAAATATTTGAACTAATCAAGTCAATCTTCTCCAAATTCCAACACTTACTTCTCTAGTCCATTTCCGGTGAGATATTATCAGGAAACTGAAGACACAGAGAGCAAGCATTGACAGTGGTGTCTTTCTGCAGTAGAGACTTATATACACAACCTTCTCTATGTGCCATTTGCTCTCCTCTGCTGAGAATGTACTCTGAGACCTCCTGGTGTGAAGAAAACAGGCCCCAGCTGGCCAACCACACGAGGGCTCCAATATGAACTTCAGCTGCTTCACTTTCGGGTTGTTTTCAATGAACTGCATCTTTTTTTTCATTTTTAATATCTACATGGCTGTCACCCAACTACCATAAAAACACCAGCTGTACCATGCCTTGTCCTCTAATTTGACAGTCAAAAGACAAAGCCCCTAAAGAGTAGAACATTCTTCAGGGGAGGGCTGGTGGTTTTGCAGACATTTTATGAGGTGTAGAAAAAGAAAGAGATTTCAAGTGAAAGTCTTGAGGAAAACGGTGAGATATGACAAAGAAGGAATATGATAAGTATGGTTTGATATGACTCTTAGACACTGGTTGGTGAGGTCTCACTGTTTATTCCATTTTGTCCTTACAATGCTGAGAGAGATGAATGTAATAACCAAAACTTTACAAATAAGAAAACCGAATTTCATAAAGTTTGAGGTCAAAACCCAGCTATACAATGAACTGGCTGGATAAGTGGGTTTTGATCTCAAACCTCTCTTATTCCAAATCCCATTCTCTTACTGAGTTAGTTAATTGTGCCAGCCTGGCCGATAATCACATGTGGTGCTGGTTGAAAGGCGGAGGGATAAATGGGTGGTGAAGCCTCGGGGTTCTTTCTATATAAAATCAGATCATTTGTG
>NW_022103968.1:69094741-69129174 GCF_000313985.2 Echinops telfairi | reverse complement strand
TGAGTTGCTGTGGATTTGTTTCTCCAAAGTACCTAGACTAATACAATTACCATCAGTACCAGAAAACCAGTTGCCATCAAGTTAATTCTGATTCATGACAACACTGTGTGTGTCACAATAAAATTGTGCTCTATGGTTGATTGTTTTGGAAGGAAATTTCTTGGCCTTTTTCCAGAGGTGCCTGTGGGTAGACTTCAATCACCAACCTCTGAATCAGAGCCAATCATGTTTACCTTTTGCATCCCCCAGCAGCTCCCCCAGGTACTCTCACCATATCATCACATCAGTGCATGGTTCGGTCCTTGTCTGCTTTCTCAAGGATATCTTAGAGCAAGGATGGAAGCCAAAATGAGCAATCACACCCATATGTTTAGGGAGAATACATCAAAGTTAGTGGCAAAATTGAAATTTAAGTTCCTCTCCTACCTTGCTATTGCTCTAACAGCAGAGAACTTCCCCCTGACATATACCCTACCACTGGCTCTAAACATTGAATTTTTCACAGTTAAGATTTCCTTTTGCAGAAATAAAAGAACGATCAAGCGTTAACCTATAGCTACTTCCTAATAGGTTTAAGATAAAAGGCCAATATATTTAAATAAGATTCAGACATAATGTAATCGTGTTTGTTCCCAAGCCCCATCTAATTATGTTAGTCAGTCTTTTATTACCAGGTCCGTGAATGCAGAGAACTCCATTATAATCTCTCTTTCTAATGATCTCCTCACTATCTAACTCGTTGAACTCTGTAATAAATTAATCATCTGCTCACAATCATGAGTGAGCATCAACTCCATTAAGAATTGATAAATAAACGGTGAGCCGTCAGGCTTGCGCTGATACTGAGGACCACTGGGTGCCTGCCAAAGAAATACTCTGTGGAAAGCTCCGCTGTGCGGACGGGGTCCCTCGGGCTGGGTCTCTTCTGTGGTTGTTTACAAAGGATGTTCTAACGTTGATATCTGCTCCCACCTTGTCTGCAGAGGTGGACAGTTATCGTGTGCTTGTCTTCTCTCAATTTAACGATGGGAAAGAAGGAAAATCAGTAAGAAAATAATTGTTGTTAGTTACCCACTCGAAGTCACCCAAAGTGACTATCGATTCAGTGAAATATGCTCCCTTTGCTCAGGGAATATTTTTGAGGATTGCCTACAATTACTAGAAAATTCTGTGCCAGAAAAATGAAAGATGAGGCAGAAAACCTCTCCATTGCTGTCCCCAAAGTGTTGACTTGGTTGTTCCCGCTTAGCCCTCTTTTCCCCATAATACTTGTTCACTTACTCCGTGGCCAATATCTCCTCATAAATATGAAGGAAAAATTAAAACAAAAACATATTTATGTATTTCTGTGTTTATTATATATGAGGTTCTTGGCAGAGGCCTAAGGAGACCTGGTGGCCCCTGGCTGTATACTGGGTTGCTAACTGCAAGGTCAGCAGTTTGAAACCACCAGTCACTCTGAAGGAACATGAGACAAGGGGGCGGGAGGAGGGAAAGAGGAGCTGATACCAAGAGGCTCAATAGAAAGTAATTGTCTAGAAAAGAATGATGGCAGCACATGTACATATATGCCTGATACGATTGATGCATGGATTATAATAAGAATTGTAAAAGCCTTCAATAAAATGATCACCAAAAAAAAGAAACATGGGACTTTCTGTTCCAGTAAAGATTTGTAGGCTCAGGCATTCACAAAGGCAGTTCTACTTTTGTCATCTAGGGTCACTAGGAATCAGAATTGACTGGACAGCAAGTGTGTGTGTGTGTGTGTGTCCCCCTAAGGGCACTATTGCCGTCTTGCACTCTTCTTGTAGTCTGTGATAAAAAGAAATAACACAAATAGTATTCTTAAAATAGAAGGTATTCCATGTTAGCTGCTATCAGCCCCATCATGCCTACTATTATTATATTGTTAACAGAGTACATGCATATCATCAAAACGTTTTCTCTGTGTTCCCTTCATGTTAGCTTTACTTGTCCAATTAGGAGCATCAGGAAAGTAAGTTTTAAAAAGGCTATTCTTATATCTTTCCCTCTGACCTCCACTCTGTCTCCTCCCAGGATGATGTTTTCACATGCAGATTCTCAGGGAATGTCTGTGGAAAAGGTACCTGGCTAAGGATGGGTTGGTGTTCTTCTCCTCTAAATATAAGGACTGCAAAGGGATATTAAAGGGAATCAATTTGAGTTAAACTCTGGGCTCTGTCACTTAAGAAATAGCGAGGATGAATGTCTATGAACCTCTGGTTTTCTTTTTTTTAAAATCATTTTATTGGGGGCTCTTACAGCTCTTATCACAATCCATACATTCATTCATTGTGTCAAGCGCATTTGTACATATATTGCCCTCATCATCTTCAAAACATTTTCTTTCTACTTGAACCCTTGGCATCAGCTCATTCCCCCAACCCCCACTCTCCCTCGCTCATGAACCCTTGATCATTTATAATTTTTTTTCATGTGTTACACTGACCAATGTCTCCTTTCACCCATTTTTCTGTTGTCTGTCCCCCTGAAAGGGGGTTATATGTAGATCATTGTGGTCAGATTTCCCTTTTTACCTCCACCTTCTCCTTTCCCTCCTGGTATGGCTACTCTCAATGCTGGTCCCACGGGGTTTATCTGTCCTGGATTCACTGTGTTTCCAGCTCTTATCTGTACCAGTGTACATGCTCTGGTCTAGCCAGATTTGTAAGGTAGAATTTGGTTCATTATAGTGGGGGTGGGGGTGGCATGCAGGAGTGGGGCATGGAGGGAGCATTAAAGAACTAGAGGAAAGTTTATGCTTCATCGGTGCTATACTGCACCCTGACTGACTCATCTCTTCCTTGTGATCCTTCTGTAAGGGTATGCCCAATTGTCTACAGATGCGCTTTGGGTCTCCACTTCGCGGGCCCCCCCTCATTCACATTGATATGATTTTTTTGTTCTGGGTTTTTGATGCCTGATACCTGATCCCATCATACCTCATGATCACACAAGCTGGTGTGCTTCTTCCATATGCACTTTGTTGCTTCTCAGCTAGATGGCCACTTGTTTATTTTCAAGCCTTTAAGACCCCAGATGCTTTATCTTTTGATAGCTGGGCACCATCAGCTTTCTTCATCACATTTGCTTATGCACCCACTTTGTCTTCAGCTATCGTGTCACACAAGGTGAGCATAATGGACTGCTGGGTTATTAGAACAAAGGGTTCTTGCATTGAGGGAGTACTTGATTAGAGGCCCAATGTCTGGCCACTACCTTAATACTTAACATATAAATATATATATAGATCTATTTTGCCATTGTTATATATAAATATACTTACATATGTACATGCCTATGTTTAGACCTCTATAAATGTTCTTTGCTTCCTTGTTCTTTCCTCTATTCCTTTTACTTTCCTCATCCCCCTATCATGTTTGGCTTTCATTCTGGTTTCAGTAAGTCCTCTCTTACTCCCTTAATCAAACTCCAACAGACATCCTACACCCTCCTTTCCATTGATTTTAGATCACTTGTTGTTCCCTTTTACCTGGGTTTGTTGATTCCCCTCCCACCCTTTCCCTTGCCTCCCTGTTTCCCTTGTCTCCCCAGAACTGTGGTCCCCTTGTTTTCTCCTCTGGATTGTTTATCCCACTATCTTATATAGATACACATGCAGAGACAATAATAAGCCAAAACAAGAGAGAGCAAAACAACCACACACACACACACACACACACACACGACACAAAAAAGAAAAGCATATAAATAATTTGTTTGTTGACCTTTAGGAGTGTGTTCTGATGGAATCTGATGGGGTGCTACGCCCTGGGCCCAAAGTCTGTTTTTGGTATTCCCCAGGGATTTCATTGCTTTGCTCTCCTTGCTGCTCTGTTGCATGCCCCTAGTGTTTTACCCCTGTTGGATGGGTCAGATTAGGCACAATTCCTGCACTATGTCTCCAGTATTGTCCCCCATAGTGTTATGGGTCAATAACAGACATTATGGGGCCAGCCCTATGTGCATTAGCCCTCTGTGCATTGGCTGCTCTGAGCAGGAATATCATCCTCGGGGCTTGGTGGGTCAGGATGTGCTCCACTCTCTCTCCTAACCCCTTCAGTTGCTCCTGTGTGCTCTGATCAGACTCACCCTCCTCCCTGAGCTGTAGCTTCAGTGCTGTCCTCTGAAGTGCATTCTTCTGGGGCTGGAGGAATGGGGGTGGGGAGGGTGGGAGGGTTGTCCACATAGTTGGAATTGAGGCTGACCCTGTAGACCTCTCTATTGTTTCCCTGAGCCTCTGGTTTTCCAATAAGTAAAGTGGAGGTCAAAGCGCTTGCCTTGTAAGGTTGGGAAGACAAAGATGAATCCTAACAAGTTACCATGGTAATCTCTCATAGTCTTTTCTTCACCTTTAGAATGGGAATAGGGATTGTTTTACCAGGTCTCTCAAAGTATTAAGGAACCTTGGTGGCATGGTGGGTTACACATCAGGCTAACCAAAAGTAGAAAGATGAGACTTTCTGCTCTGATAAAAACTTACAGCCTTGAAACTCAAAGAGGCAGTTGTATTCTGTCCAATAGGGCTGTTATGAGTCAGAATTGACTTGATAGACATGAGTCTGGTTTTTTTTTTGTCTCTGAGTATTAATTGTGAGATGATATTAAAAGGCTAGGCATAGAAGAGAAGTATAATAAATATGCATTCTACATCCCTTACATAGAAAGCTTTCAAATTGATGTTGCAACACAGGATAGCTACCTTAGAGTCCCTAGACTCCACCCAAGCATACCCACTGATACTGACACCAGATGTCTCATCAAGGCCCCGGAGAAAGGCAAGATGCCCAACAGCTCACTGAAGGGCATCAGCAATTACAGCACCCACTTTGCAAAACAAGGCTGTAAAGACAAAGACCAATACAAGTATATTATTCTAAGACTATTCCAACAAAACCCCAAAAGTACCAGGAGGGGCAGAGAGAATCAACAAAGATCCTTTACAGTTTAGAGGAGAGGGTTTACAGTAAATTCTCTGCTGCGGCTCGAGAGGTCCCTTTGAGTCAGTTCTAGTGCATGGGATCGCATGCATGATAGTGGAAACATGGCTTAATAGATGCCATTCCCACACACACTCAAAACAGGAAAATGGTGCTGCGGCCACTGTGCTACTTCCGCTACGTTACCAAGTACGCTACTCTTCTTCAGGGACGGCCCTCCTCCTAACACGTCCGAACGAATACATGCGACAAGTCTCCGATCTTGGTTTCTCAGGAGTATTTGAGTGCACTACTTTCTTCACCGTTGTGAGGCTTTGGGTTTGATTTACACTGGGATCTTGGCAAAGACTATTGAAAGTACCACAGACTACCAAAAGAACAAGCAAATGGTCTTGAAAGAAGTACAGCCACAGTGCTCTTTAGAAGAGGGGATCGTCGAAGGCGCAGAGTTGTGGGGATTCAGGTTTCCTGTACAAGGAGTTGCGCTCCATACTAGAGGCTGTCTTCTTTGATCTCATCTGCATATGCTTTGAACCTTCTTCACTTTCAGCAAGCAAGACTGTGTTATCTGCGTACTGCAAGTTGTTAAAAGTCTTCCAATCCTGACACCACGTTCTTCATAAAGTACAGCTTCTCAGACTTTGCTCAGCATACTGACTAAATAGTATGGTAAAAGGATATCACCTTGACACACATTGTTCCAGATTTTAAGTCATAGAAGATTCTCTGGTTCTGCCTTTTGATTTAAATGCAAATTCTCCATGAGCACAATTAAGTGTTCTGGAATTCCCATTCTTCTCAATGTTTTCCATAATTGGCTATGAGCCACAGGCAAATGCCTTTGAATAGTCAATAAAACACAGATAAACATCTGCCCGATATTCTTTTCTTTGGGCCAAGATCTATCTGATATTGGCAGTGCTCTCCCCCCTCTTATTCTCTTCACACTCAATCTAAACTGCCTCTTTACCACTAACGGCTGATGCTTCTAGGGCTTTTCATTCACCTCTCTGGGCCTCACCTTCTTCATTTCCTGGAGCTCTTTGTCTCAGCCCCTAGAATGAGGATGCAAACTATTTTACAAGGCTACTCTTAAAACCAAAGGTGTGCTTTTTCAGAGATTTTCACACCCTCAAGGAGACGTCTATGAACTATGAAAAGGAGCCTAGTAGTTCTGTGTGTGCACCTTGGACCGTGAGCCACAAGGTTCCGTTTAAACCCACCAGCCACTCTCGGGAAGAAAGATCAGACTGTCTACTTCTGTCAAGATTTATATCCTTAGAAACCCCATAGAGCAGCTCCATTCTGTCCTACAGAGTCACTATGAGACAGACACTTCAAAGCCAACAGCTCTGGTTAGGGCTTGGATGACTACACAACGGGTTATCTGCAATTCATACTTAAACAAACGTACAAGCGAAACCTCTCAGTGCCATGCAGGCAAATCTGACTCATAGTGATGCTATCAAATGGGGTAGAACTGCCCTATCAGTTTTGTTTTTTTTAATAGAAGTAGGAAGCTTTGCCTTTCTCCTGAGGAGCAAGGTGGGTGGTTTGGAGCTGCTGATCTTGCGGTTAGCAGCCCTGCAAATACCCTGCTATGCCATCACAGTTGGCATTGCTATCTGGTTTCCGTGTTGCCTTATTCAGTATAGTAGTTTCAAAAATGATCTGACTTTCAGCCTGCCTCTACAACTCACTAGCTGTCTAAACTTGACCATTTGCTTGGCTCTTCTAAGCAGTTTCTTCTTTCTTTAAAATGGCAATGATTCCATCGTCATTCTCAGGGCAATTGTGTGGGGTCAGTGATACACTTACAAAGGGCGAGCACAGCACTCAGTAAATGATTACAGGTGGGAGTCTAGTGAGGTTTGTAACACTTCAGTGTCTGGAACTGTAAATGATATTTATTACTTACAATGATACATTTCTCTAAGTCTCCTGTTTTCCAGACTCTGAAATATGCTAGTCAGTGTTTTTAGGAACAGAGTAGAGATTAAAACACAAAAACAGAAGAATGGAAACAATTAGCAACCACTGCGGGTCTCCTAGATCCACTCTGAACTACTTTAAAAGAAATTGAACATGAGATCCTGAAACCACCATAGGGAATTCCGTTTCCTTTGCTCAGGAATTGTGTCTTTTTCTTCCCACTTAATTTCCCCCTGATAGTTTGTATATCGAAACTGATAGGAAAACCCTAATCTCCCAGGAACTGTGTGTGAGATTTTGAGGCTATACCCATAATGTAAATCATCTCATCTCTTCCCAGCCAACTGTTTCTGTCCAAGGTGATGTGTGATGACTACAGCAGCGGCCCAAAGACTTTGGCTCTCCGTTAGAGAATGCTATCGTGCTTAGCAAGGATGCCTTCATTTCTTTGCATAAACTTCTGTAGTTCAAGGTCCTGTGTGGCTTCTTTTGTTCTCTGAACTTGGGGAGGAAAAACATCAGCGAAGTATGAAAAGACTGTTTGTTTACCATCAGTACCCTGATCCTCACTTTTTTTTTTCTTCATAAAAGGAAAGGAAAGCAGCAGGAGAAGTACAATACCCAGCACCTCCCGGGTCTTTCTGCATTCACCACATTTGTATATTAAGCAAGAAGGCAGCTGTTGAACAGTATTATCAACAAAGCAATCTTCTAGCCCTTTGATTCAGGCTATTCATATCTTCTGCCCTGAAATAAAATGACTTTCACAATTAAAACACTGAAATCAATGTGGTATCTATTGTCATGTCTGCAGGAGAAAAGCTTTAATTACAGCCATAGTAAGATAACACAATCATTACACCTCCTTAATCTCAAATATAAAACCAGCACTCTCGGAGTACTTTGCCACCCTTTTTGATTTTTTTTGTTTTTCTTTCTCTTCCCCTCCTGCCTTACACCCCCCCTCCACCATCCCTTGTGAATGGCTTTTTATCTAAGCACGTCAATTTGCATGCCTTTGCTAGGAGGCAGCTCCCCATGATATGTTAATTGCAGATTGCTTTAAGTACTAAAAGATTAACATAAAACCCTTTTGCAAACAAGCTAATAGTTTATGATAATTTTTACTTGGCCTTTGTCTGTCTATCACTGGATTGCCTCTAGCTGTAATTTTATAAAGAAGCTGTAAAATATCATTTAAACAAGTTCATTTACACATAATTATTACCAGAATCACATTATTCAATTTAGATACTCCAGCCTATTAACAATCCATGGACTAAAATGTAATTAAACTATTTTCCTTTTATGAACCTATTCATTACAATGTGTGGGAGATGGATCTCTTGGTTTCACTGCAAATTTCAGCACTTTGTTGTTGAAATTGACAAGTCTGGCACTCATTATGTGCTTTTAATTATATTAAAAGTATTGCAAGACAGCTCAGATAAAGAATATATTTAGGAAAGAATGCTTGGAAATGCCAAGACGGTGTCATTCCAAATATATATTTATTTTCTTTGTGAAATTTTTGGCCCTGTTAACATTGAAAGATAAAAATCTGTCTGGTTATTTTAATTGAGATTTTCATAGTACTTCTTAGTAATTTTTCTAACTTAAGCTAAAGATAAATACTTCATCCAATGAATTGTGTTTGTTCATTTCGCAGCTTTCTATCTACTTTTTAAAAACTATAGTTGGAATGATACGCAAATAGGATATTCTCCCAGCATTTACATACAAACATACAATTACCTCCTCTGAGAGGAAGGATGATGTATTTAGGATTTGATTCAAAATTGCTGAACAATTTAATTTCTTAAACAAGCTTTAATTTGTGTGGGAGCAACTTCCTTAATGGAAAACATTTAATGTGTTCTGAAAGGGGCAACTTTGTCTTCCTGCTTTTTCTTGGTGTTAGTTCCCACCCAGAACAAACAAAAACTGGGAATTTCTGACAAGAGTTGGCGAATAGTCGACAACTGTTACCTGGAAGAAAGTCAAGGTTTTGAGCTGTTCCTCTCTCTCTGGGTGTTTCCAAGAAAGAATTCAGGCAAGGATCGGGTACAGACCAGAGTCGGAGAAAACCACTGAATTTAACAAATGAGATCATTGAGCGAGGCACTTTGGTGTGGAAAACCAAAGGGCCCCAGGGAATCAGGATGTAGTAGATAGAATGAGGAACCAATGAGGGGACTAGGCTTTTTATTCTACCAATGGAAAGAAGAACTCAAACCATTGGCTGGCTTTCCAGCAGGTCTTTTACTAGTGGGTAGCTTTCTGTAGTGTAACTCCCCTTTCCAGATACATGCACCCCTGTATCCCAGAGTTTGCACTGTGTCCTTGCCACTAGGTCCTAAAGCTGAGGTTTAATTCAGCCATTGTGGGGGTAGTGAATATTTTGTCTTTGCCCTCCCACTCCACCCACACACCTTTCACTATATCTGTCTCTTCTGGTGAGAGGGACGTGTGGATTATCTGTCCTTCATCTTTCTTTGTGCTGGAAAGGCATGAGGTAAGTGTGCCTCTCGCTCTTTTTTGTTTTTGAATTCCTTTTATTATCACCTTCTTCCCCTTGGGCCAGTTTTGCCTAGCAAATAATACAAACCAATGGTAATGATATTGGGCTTCCCAGTTTAGATATCCCTACAGTATTTGTTGACGAAGAGCTCCATATTATCCTCAGCTTGTCCTGGTTCCCCCAAATAACCACCTGCACAGAGGTACTTGGTACACTTTCATCTGAAGCTCTGAGCGCCCATGTCCCAATTCCATCATCCCTAGAATGCTCAAATGTAATCACTCCTAGTAAAATCAGAATTGCATTTATGTGTCATAGCTTAAAGCATGAACAATTATTTACAGTAAGAGTCTTACTACCTGCCTAATCAACATCTACTGAATTCCTAGAGGGATGGTAGCCTGCACCGCTCATTCAGCATGCGGTACACATGTCCTTGCATAGGTCAAGCCATGTGTTCTCCATCACCTGTCTCTCAGTTTGTCATACTGCAATGACCGGCATGTTGCTGCAATGCTGAAAGCTAGGTCATTGGTATTCCGAATATCATCAGGTCACCCAAAGTGAACAAATTTCAGCTGAGCTTCCAGATGAAGAAGAGACTACAATACACTATCTCCTTCTGAGGAATTAACCATTGAAGCCTTAGGGACATAAGCGAAACATTGGCAGACACTAAAAACCCCATGAAAAGCAGAGGAACTTTGCCAGATAAAGTGCAGGAAATGAGCCCCTCCGATTGTAAGGTACTCAACAGATGACCAAGAAAGAGCTTCCTTCTCAAAGTTGGGTCAGTCATTGTGATCTGGATGGAATTTACTGAATCCGGGAAAACTGGAAGTCTTCAAAAATTGGATGGACTACATAACTATCAATGTCTTAGGCATAAGTGAAATGAAATGGACTGGTTTGGGTCATTTTGTATCAGATTATTATATAATTTATTGTACCGGAAATGACAAATTCAGTAAGAATAGTGTCACATTCATTATCAAAAAGGGCATTTCAAGCTCTCTCTTGAAGTATTATATTGTCTGACATAGGAAAATGTGTATGTACATACAAGGAAATCCAGCAACTACAATTATTATTCAAATGTATGCATCCACCAGAAAAGCTGGTAATGAAGAAATTAAAGAATCATACCAACATCTGCAGTCAGAAATTGGTCAAACACGCAGTGAAGATGCATTGACAATTGTTGGCAATTAGAAAGCAAGAGTTGGAAACAAAGAGGAAGGAATTGTAGTTGGAAAATATGACCTTGGTTATCGAAACAAAGCTGGAGATTGTATGCTAGGATGTTGCAAGGTCAAAGATGACTTCTGTGCAGATACCTTTTTTCAATACATGGGGATTTCTTCTGATGGAACACAGAAATCCAACTGACTACACCTAGGGAAAGAGATGATGGAGAAGCTCAATATCAGCAGCCAAAGTGAGGCCACTGGCTGGCTGCAGAATATACCATCAATTACTCATAGGCAATTTTAGGTTGAAGCTGAAGAAACTGGAAACAAGTCCACAAGAGCCAAAATGCAACCTTAAGTGTATCCCACCGGAATTTCGAGAACCTCTCGAGGAAAGATCTGATTCCTGAGATATTAGTGACGGAAGACCTGCAGAGCTGTGGGATGCTATCGATAGCATCCCGCATGAAGAAAGTAACAGGTCATTGTACAGAGAAAGAAAGAAAATATCAAGGCGGATGCCAAAAGAGACTCTCAAACTTTCTCTTAATTGTAGAGAAGCTAAAGCAAATGGAAGGAAGGATGAAGTTAAAAGAGCTGAACAGAAACTTTCAAAGGGCAATTTAAGGAGACAAAGTCAAATATTATAATGAAATGTTCAAAGACCAGGAGGTAGACAACCAAATATGCTTAGTATATCTTAAACAGAGAGAACCCAACAAAACATCCAAGCCTTGAATTGCAATATTGAAAAATTCCATGGGCAAAATATTGACCCAACTAAGAAGCATCAAAAGAAAATGAAAAGAATGCACAGAGTCACTGTAACAAAAAGAATTAGTTGACAGTCAACTATTTAAAGAGGTCGCATATGAGCAAGAACCAAAGGTACTGCAGGAAGAAGTCCAAGGTGCATGGAAGGCATTAGCCTAAAAACAAGGGTCCCTGGACTTGATGGATTTACCAATTGAAATGTTTCAACAAGCTGATGAAGTACTGGAAGCACTCGCTCATCTCTGCCAGGTGACCCAGCAGAATACACACATTATAGAACAATATCATTGATAGCACATGCAAGTACAATTTTGCTGAAGATCATTCAAGAGCAGTTATAGTAGTACTCGGTGGGGAGCTGAAAGAGGGGGAGGCCAGATTCAAAAGAGGTCATGTACATGAGACAATTGAAAATACCATGGCTTGGGTCAAGCGCACCTTAGTGTTCAAAGTGACACAGTTTGCTTTTTAACACGTTAAAGAGATGTTTTGTAACAGATTTCCCTGATGCAGCGTGTCACTGATTTCCTGACTGATGCTTCAATGAGGGTTGGTTATAGAGCCAAATAAAATGAAATGGTTGGCTTCAAGCTTTTCTCTAGTGTGAGGATTTGTGCTTTCTTTATGTTGAAGTGGAATCCATACTGATCTTCATCAGAATCTGCTTTAATTTCTCTTCGCTTTCAATGAGCAAATTGTGCCATCTGCAAATTGCCAACTGTTAACGAGTCTTCCCCTAATCCAGCCTCTTGGTTTATTCACTTAGCAAATAATAAGTATGGGGAAAGGATCCAATGTTTCATATTTTTCCTGATTTGACCTCACACAGGATTCCCTTATTCTATTTAAGTTACTGCCTCTTGGTCTAGGTCTAGGATCTGCATGACTGCAGCTGAATGTTCTGGAATTAGCATTCCTCTCAATATCATCCATAATTGGTTGTGATCCATAGAGTTGATTGATTTTGTGTAGTCAATGAAACTCAGATAAACATCTTTCTGTATTTTCTGCTTTCAGCCACAGTCTCTTTAAGACAGCAAGGTTATAACTCATTCTATCTCAGTGGTTCTCAACCTTCCTAATGCTGCAACCCTTGAATACGGTTCCTCATGTGGTAGTGACCTCCCAACCATAAAAATATTTTCGTTGAAACTTCATAACTGTCATTTTGCTACTATTATGAATTGGGCGAGCCCTGTGAAAGGGTCGTTCGACCCCCAAAGGGGTCACGACCCACAGGTTGAGAACTGCTGTTCTCTATCCTTTTCTGAATCAGGCTTGAATTTCTGGCAGCTGCACCTGTTTTTTTAATTATCATCAGCTAAATTTTACTTGTGTGTGATACTATTGATAGTATCAGATAATCTCTCCATTCTGTTGTATAACCTATCCTTTGAAATGGTCAAAACCATAGTTTCTTCCAGTCAGGTGGCCAGGCCTCTACCAACTCAACTTCTTGACGTAGGCAAAGTCAGCACCGCCAGCATTGTATCTCCGTGTTAATACATTCCCACTGGCATCTGTCAATTCCAGATCCTTGCTTTTGTTTGGACATTTTCCTTCATGACCACTGGTTCTTGATCACAATGCTGGCTCCTGACATGGTTAAATATCGAACAATGCATGTAGGTATGATGACTGTATCTTCCTTCCAACTTTCATTTCTTGCGGTGTCATTCAATATTTTGCTCATAGAAACCTTCAACATTTAACCTCAAGGCTTTTTTTTTTTTAAGTTTATCTTGAAGCATGGTAGCATGGTGTGTTACTCATTGGGCTACGAATCACAAGGCCAGTTGTTCAAAAGCATCAGGTGCTCTTTAGGAGAAAATTGAGGTTTTCTACTCCTGTAAAGAGTCTCAGAAACTCATAGGGGCAATTTGATCCTGTCCTGTGGGTCACAATGAGTTGGAGTCACTAAATGGCCCTGCTTTGGGGTTTTGTTTTCTTTGAGCTTGAGAACTGTCAGACATGTTTGTTATTTTTGGTTTTCTAATTTCAGGTCTTTGCACATTTTGTTATAATACTTTATCTTCTTGATCCACTCTTGGAAAAATTTTGTTCACCTATTTTATGTCATCATTTCCTCCTTTTGCTTTGCCCACTCTATGTTAAGAACAAACTTCAGAGTCTCTTCTGACATTCATTTTGGTCTTTTCTTTCTTTTTGATACTTTTAGAGACATTATATCTTTAATGTCATCCACAAGTAGTCTTGTCTTTAGTCATTAGTGTACAATGTGTGAAATCTAGCCCTGAGATGGTCTCTAACTATAGGTGGAACTCAGTGTTATGTGTTTGCTCTCAAAGACATTTTTAATTTTCTTTAGCTTCAACTTGAACTTGTATTTGAACAATCAATAGTTTGTTCTGAAGTCAACCTCTGGCCTTGTTCTGACCGATATTGAGCTTCTCTATTATCTATTTCTACAGATGTAATCAATTTAATGCTACTGTATTCCATTTGGTGAGATCTATGTGTATGATCACCATTTATGTTGTTGCCGGAAGGTATTTGTAATGAGTAAGTCATTCATCTTACAATTTTTCTCATGCAATTTCCCTAGTTATTTCTATCACCAAGGCTATATTTTCCAACCACAGATAATTGGGGGGGGCTTGGTATCATAGAGAAGAATATCATTCTTGGTAAAATACAGGGTCAGTGAGGAAAAGAGACAAAGAGTCTCAGGGAGATAGATGGGCACAATGGCACAATAATCGCCTCAAATGTAGCAACCATTGTCAGGAGGGTGCAGGCCTTGGGGAGTGTTTGCTTGTGTTGTGCGTGGGGTCACTATGAGTCAGGACTGACTCGATGGCTGGGATTTTTGAAACTGATTACCAGGACTTTCTTCCCCGAAGTACAAATTGTTAGCAGTTTAGTGGATTATCTCTGGGCACCACCTAAGGACTCAGGTTATTTTAAACATCTCTAAACAAAAGAACACTGACTAGTGGTTCAGTGCCAGGTACTGATCCAGTAAACTGTTTTTACAAAGAGGCACAGAGTAAGCAAGACCGCACTAACATGAACGAAAGCCAAAACCAAATCCACTGCTGTACAGTTGACTCCGTCTCAGAGTAAGCCTAGAGGACAAAGTAGAACTTCCCAATTGGGTTTCCGAGGTCGCACATCTTTGCAGAAGCAGATTGTCAGATCTCTTTTCCTGTGGAGCAGCTGGTGGCTTTGAACCGTTCACATTTTGGTTAGTAGCCGAATGCCAGGGTTTGTTTCTAACATGGGCACTCGTCCTAAATTCTATTTTGCCATTGACATCTCACAGAGTTCAATGGCATATAACAAACTCTTGTTTATTTGAACTGAAACAAGTAAGAGATACTGGGAATCCATACCATCATGTAATCCAAATATTGGGGTAAGCCCAATTTGACATGCTGTTTGTAATTTTTCTTTTTCAAAATATGTTTCTCTTTACTCGAAGCAAACAACTCTGTCTGTTTTACTCACCAGGGTTATGTTAACATCTAGCACCATGCCTAGGAAACAGAGGGTACTCAATAACAGTTAATTAGTGGATATTTAGTAACATACTCAAGTCCCAGGGTCATGCAAAGGGCTAAGCCCTCAGCTTTTAAGCAACCGTTTGACTGTTCAAACTCACCCAGTATGACATTGAAAGAAAGGCCTGGTGACCTGCTTCTGAAAGATCACAGCCTTGAACCCTCTATGGAGCACCGTTCTACTCTGCACAGAATGCACGGGGTTGCCATCATTTGGGATCAACTTGACTGAAACTCTTGCTGTTTAAACATCAGTCGGGAAAATGATTCCCAAGGTGGAGTTTTATGAGAATCAAACCCACTGCCATCGAGTTGATTCTGATTCATAGAAACCTTACAAAGGGTTTCTGAGGCTGTAAATCTTTACAGGAGCAGAAAGCCTCACCTTTCTCCCTCGGTGTGGCAGCATGCCCGTCCCACAGACTTATCTGGCATTGTTGAACAGGGCCTCCACAGAACCCATGGCCACCGAGTCAATTCTCTCACAGCAACCCCAATTCTTCTGCTAAGTTTGATTTTGCTGCTTTCCACAAGTGTGTCACATATTTAGTGAAATTACGTAATTATTTGGAGAGCTCTGTCCAGTACAAAAAGCTGCCCCCAGAGGTTATGGTTTTGTTACTTTATAGAACATTCAGTTTTGTGTCTTATCTGGAAATCCTATTCTAACATTCTCTCTTTTTTAAGGACCTGTAAATACTTCATTCCTCAATTACTCTTGGAACCAGCTTTACATAGTACTGGTTCTCTCAAGGAGTTACCATATATATTCAAGTATAGGCCAACCCGAATTTCAGTCGAGGCACCTAATTTTATCACAAAAACTGCACTAAAAATGTGCTGAAAAACTCAGCTTATACATGAGTATATAGGTAAATAAATAAATGGTAATAATAAATATGTACATATTATCTTTATAGGAGAATTGTGTATCTAGCTAGATAGGTAGATGGTAGATAGATAGATAGATAGATAGATAGATAGATAGATAGATAGATAGATAGATAGATAGATCATAATTACACGTTGACATTGTTTTAGGATAGATCTCAGAAGTTTCTGTGATATGAAAAGGAGCTTACCAAAGTGGAGGGCAGGTGGCTCCTCTTTCCAAGACTGATTTATGTATATGTAAGGGAAAGAATGGAGCCCTGGGTGATGCGAATGATTAAGTATTCAGTTCCTAACTCACAGACTGGGATGCTAGTTTGAACGTACCCAATGGCACCTGGAAGAAAGTCCTGGCTGTCTATTCCCAAAATGTCAGACCCCCCAACCCTTAAGTGCAGTTCTACTCTGAAACACAGGGGGTTATGACTTCAAATTGACTGGACACAACTGGATCAGTCTGCTTTTGGTTTTCATGGAACAAAACATCTGATAGGGGAATCTTCATTCATCTTCATTGTCTGATACCCAGAAGTGTGGGGCTAAAGCGAAGGGATGAATCAAGAAGAAAGGAAACTTCACAAAAGAGGAATGAAAGAGCAGGGAGGCAAGAATGGAGAGTGAACTGGTGAATAGAAAAAAATTATCAATGGAAGTTCTCAGCACAGGTGGAAAGAGCTTCTGAAACCTCTTCCTTGATATTTATGCCTCAAGGGGAAAAAACAAAAACAAAAAACAAAACTGGCCTGACAGGACAGTCCTCACAGGAAAAGTGTCCTTAGGAAAAGGTTCAAGAGGATAATTCTAGGTGTCTTTTGCAGTGCAAATGTTCTAAGGATTCCTTGGTTTCGTTTTAAAAATAATTTTATTGTGTTAACTGCATCCATGTCACAAAATTTTCCATTTTAATAATGTTAGGTGTACAATTAATTATATTAGTTACATTGTTGTGCACACATCATCTTATCTATTTAAAAAACTTTTCCATTACAGCAGATTCCCAGGACCTATTAAGCAATAACTCCCTATTCTCCCTTTCCCTCAGCCTGGTAATCTACTTTTTGTCTCTATGTGTGTAGCTCTATGCGTCTGTCTGTGTGTGTGTGTGTGTGTGTAGCTCTATGTGTCTGTAGCTCTATGCGTGTGTCTCTATGTGTATACTAGCTATTTCATATAAGTGGAATCATATAAAATGTGCTCATTGGGTCTAGCTTAATTTCATTTAGCATAGTGTTTTCAAGGTTCAAATATATCATAGTATATGTTAAAATTTCATTTTTAATAGCTGAATAATATTCTATTATATGGATATTCCTTTTTTTCTTGTTGTTAATGGACAGTTGGGTTATGTGCACCTTTTGACTATTGTGAATAGTGCTTCAAAGAACATGAGTGTGCAAATATTGAATCCCTGCTTTCAAGTCTTTGGGGTTCTATGTAGAGGTGAAATTACTGAGTCATATGGTAACTATAGGGGTGCGATGACTACGGATGGATTTAATGGCAGTGAGTTGATTTTTTCTTTCCATTTTAAAGGGATCTTTTTCTAATTCTATTTTCGTACTTCCCTACAGCGATTACAAAGGGCTGTCGAGTACAAACGGTTGACACCCACAGTTCCTTCCCACACTCTTGTCATGGCCACTTATCATTTGGGCCTGGGAGCTCCACAGATTCCATCTTTCCCTTCGGTTTAGGATTATTCTGGGAATAGGATGAGTTCTTCCTCCCCTATCGCGCTGGTAGCTCCCAGTGAGAATGTGCCCAATTCTCATGAGACTATGCAAATCCTCAAAGGAAGAAATTCTTCTATCCGTTTGGACACTAGAAATTTCTAAGAACTATAGATATTGCTCTGTGTGTGTGCATGAGCTATATCTTAGATCTCTCTTCACCTATGAGTCATAAAACCCAAGAAAATTAAAATGCGGACTTGAATCCACTACCAGCCATCACCATGTCCAAGTCCCAGGTTTAGAGGCAGAGCTCACCAGGATGGCCCCAAACAGTATTTCAATAGTGCACTTCACTTTTCTAGTTTCCTGCATACTTGCCTGACTCAAAACCACGCTGCCTCTTAGATAGCTATATATTGTAAGCAGCTAACTACATTCCCTTCCGTGCCCAGGGGAGAGTTTCAACCTCAAACAACTTTATTTAAACAATTTCTTACTTAACATGTTTTTCTCAGTGCTTCAAATCCAATCACTCCCTGCGTTGCAGGGAAGAACAGCTACAGGACAAAAAGAACAACACAACCTGTTTTTATTTTAATATCTTCTGGGTCTCTCGGCACTGCCATCATTTGGGCTGTCAGCCCTTCACCGCCCGAGGTGGCTTCCCACTCCGTGCAGACAGTCTGCCTCCCCACTAATGGCACTGTTCGGACGAGGAGGAAATGCAATTTTCCACTCCATTACAAGCACTGTGTAAAAGACGCTCTTTTCCTCACTGCACACAGATAAGGACCTAATGAAATTCCATTCACTAAGTATTACAATAGCCAACTCCACTCCAAATACAGACGTCCTCAGCGCCTGCCAGGCCCCCCACTCCAGAAGCAATTGTCACTGAACGTCTCTGGATTCGATGTAGTCAGAATGAAAAACTGAGCTGGAAGAGATTCCAGAATAAGGAAAGGTCATAAAAATGGTGGCAGATCCACTATTTGGGGATCCTTTATCTGTTCAGTACATCTCGATGATGTTTCTTAAGAACTCTGGTAGTATCTCAGAAAGTCTTGTGTTTGGAAACCGCTATGATGGGAAGAGGGCACATACATCTGTAGGAACAGGTAGTTCTCTCAAAAGTGAGAGAACACGAGTCATATACAGTATGCATTTTAAAAAAGGAAAACAGATGAATTTTTTATTGAGGGTTTGAATTGCACACAATACTTGAGACAGAAACTGTTGAAAAAGTAAAAATAAAAGTTTTTCTCTATGTACTCTCACCTTTCTATCTATATCCCTTTCCTCCCCATGTCCCCTTTTCTATGTCTTTCCCTTGATTCATGACCAACAATAAAAAAGGGATAGAGAGTAAAATCTCCCTTCTCCCCCTAGTTCACGGTGCTCAGTGGCTGTGCACTGTGCTTCCTGTCACCAATATTCTGGACCTGTAAGTAGCACTTGGTTTGCCTCAAACCTGCCTTTCAGTGCTCTTTGCCCACACTCTCCAGGCTATAGTCTGTTAAGCTACTAACACTTACCAGGAGAGAAGACTTGATTATGGTCTGGTTTAGTATCAAACCAAGAGGCTGCTTCTAGAGACATGTGACTAAACCATTGTTAATACTGAACTTGAAGGCATAGTTTTCAGGTTTATGAGATGCAACTTGGGGGTACAGATTCTTTTTTAAAGAAATAAACATTTTATTGGGGGCTCGTACAGCTCTTATCGCAATCCATACATACATCCATTGTCTCAAGCACCTTTGTACATAGGTTGCCATTTTCATTTTCAAAGCATTTTCTTTCTACTTGAGTCCTTGGTTTTTTCCCCCTCCCTCCCTCCTCCCTCCCTCCCTCGCTCCCTCCCTCCCACATGTCTTCCACTGTCTGATGTCTCCCTTTATCCTCTTGTCTGTTGTCCATGCCCCTGGGAGGGGGTTATAGTAGGTCATTGTGATCAGCTCCCCCTCCTCCCACCCCACCTTCCTGGTATGACTGCTCTCAATATTGGTCCCGAGGAGTTTATCCGTCCTATATTCCCTGTGTTTCCAGATCTTATCTGTGCCCATGTTCATGCTCTGGTCTGGCCAGATTTATAAGATAGAATTAGGGTCATGACAGGGGGAGGTAGGAAGCATTAAAGAACCAGAGGAAAGCTGTATGTTGCATTGGTGCTATACTGCACCCTGGCTGGCCCGTCTTCTCCCCATGACCCTTCTGTGGGTTAGTGATGGGCAACATTCTTGATTAGAATTGCAAAGAAAGCATATGATTTGCAAAAAAAAAGTTTAAGTGTTGGAGAGAATAAAGATCTATAAGATCTTTCATATGTAGCTGATGGAATATAGTTCAGAATTTGAACATTGTAGGTTTAGTATTAAGGAAGCAGATGGACATTGGGCCTCTACTCAAGTACTCCTTTAACACAAGAACACTTTGTTCTAACAACCAAGCACTCTGAGATGCTCACCTTCCCGACATGATCACAGAAGACAGAGCAGGTGCATAAACAAATGTGGTGAAGAAAGCTGATGGTGCCCAGCTATCAAAAGATATAGTGTCTGGGGTCTTAAAAGCTTGACGATAAACAAGTGGACATCTAGCTGAGAAGCAACAAAGCCCACATGGAAGAAGCACACCAGTCTGTGTGATCATGAGGTGTTGTTGGGATCAGGTATTAGACGTCAAAGGCCCAGAGCAAAAAGTCATAATGTGAATGAGTGGGTGGGGGGGAGAGGGGGGTGGAGTGGAGGCCCAAAGCGAATCTGTAAGCAATTGGACATTCAACCCAGTGCTCCAAAATGTGAATGCAACACACCGGCATGAAACAGGGAACCAACAGAGAGAGGCCTGAGGGGCCGGCCCCAATCCCAACTATGTGGACAGCCCTCCCACCCTGCAGAAGAATTTATTTCAGAGGACATCACTGAAGCTACAGCTCAGGGAGAGGGCCATGTCTGATGAGAGCACACAGGAGCCAAGGATGGGGGAGGAAGAGAGAGTGGAGCACATCTTGGCTCACCAAGCCTTGAGGACAATATTCCTGCTCAGAGCAGCCATCACTGATCCATACCCTACGGGGGACAACACTGAAGACACAGTGTGGGAATTGTGCCCGATCTGACTCCCACCACACTGAGGCAAAACACTAAGGGTGTGCAACAGAATAGCAAGGGGAGCAGAGCAAGGAAGTGTCAATCTAATCAGGTATCAGGCATCAAAGAACAAAAAAATCATATTATTGTGAATGAGAGAGAGTGTGGAGTGGAGACCCAAAGATCATCTGTAGGCTACTGGTCATCCCCTTACAGAAAGGTCACAGGGAGGAGTCGAGCCAATCAGGGTACAGTATAGCAACGATGAACTACACAACTTTCCTCTAGTTCTTTAATGCTTCCCTCCCACCCACTATCATGATCCCAATTCTACCTTACAAATCCAGCTAGACCAGAGGATGTACACTGGTACAGATAAGAACTGGAAACACAGGGCATCCAGGACAGAAAAGCCCCTCAGGACCAATAATGAGAGTATCGATACCAGGAGGGTAAGGGGAAGATGGGGAGTAAAATGGGTAACCAATCACAATGATCTACAGATAATTCCCTCCCAGGGAGACTGACAAGAGACAAGTGGGTGAAGGGAAACATCAGACTGTGTAAGACATGACTAAATAATAAAATTTTATCAATTATCAAGGGTTCGTGAGGGAGGGGGGATGGAAAGGGAGGGGAAAATGAGCTGATACCAAGGGCTCAAGCAGAAAGCAAGTGTTGTGAGAATGAGGACGGCAACATATATACAAATGTGCTTGACACAATGGACGTATGTATGGATTGTGATAAGCATTGTACGAGTCCCCAATAAAATGATTTAAAAAAAAAGAATTTAACCATATTGCTTCATGTATTAATTGGCCACACATATTTTATTTTCTGTGAAATGTATATTTATATCTTCTATCCATGTGGATTTCTTATTCATTTATTGTTGTTAGGTTCCAACTCACAGTGATCATGTATGTGAACAGAATGAATCAGTACCTGGTCCCGTGCTGTCCATCTAGTTATTGCTATGTTGGCAGTCTTTGCTGCGGTCACGGGGTCAGTCTGTTTTGCTGACTGACTATTTATCCACGTGCTAGTCCAGTTTGACTAGAGAAACAAATTCAGTGACACTCATATATGTGTAAGAGAGAGCTTTATATCAGGAAAACATCCCAGCTCAGTGCAGATCAAGTCCATAAGTGTGATCCTGGTCCAAAAGCCCCTCTTGAGCCTCACGAAGCCACATGCAGTGAGGCAGACTGCAGGAACATCACTGGCCTGTGGGTGCACAGTCTTGTGGATCCAATGGCGGTGGGCGCATCTCCCGGGCTCACAGTCTCAGCATGGCTCCTCAACAAGGAGGTGAAAGCAGAGAGAAGCAGGTTCCCAGGACCCTCCTTATGAGGAGGTCATGCCCTCAAGGAGGCACCATCAGACTGTGACCTGACTGATACCCCTACACTTTGAGTTGACATGAAGTTATATAATTACCACATCTACTTCCATGGATTAGTCCTTCCTAACAACATCCAAAGTGTGTATGATAATATCTTGTCATCTGGCTGCTCTTCTTCTAAGACAGATACGGTCTTTCTTCTGGAAGTTCATGATATAGTCAATATTCTTCATCAATACTGCAATTCAAATATACAGATTCTTTCATTGTTCCCTTATTCATTTTTTAACTTTTGCATGTCTATGAAGCAATTGGAAAGTACCATGACCTGGGTCATGTGTACCTTATTATTTGCCTATTTAGTTTATTTAAGTTGTCTTTGATTAACAAAAGTCCTCATTTTAGTAGGCTAAAATTTCTTAATCATTTCTTTCATATTCAACATTCTAGAGTCTTTTTCAAATTTTTCTTGTTTTATGCATATATATTGATTTTATGCAAGTCATATTGGTACACGTGCCATTCTGTTTCTACCCCGAGTTCTATGTTTCTAAATTAATTTAACTGTGATATATTCACCTACCCTGCTCCTTGTAATGCTGTAGATAACTTATGGTATGTATCTCACACTTTTTGATCACTACTTTCATTCTGGCCATATTATAAATCCAATGACTGAGCATCAATTCACAAAACATTCTTTGCAATTATCCTTTTCTCAAGAACAGAATTGTTAAGTAGATGTGGAATGTGGATAATGTTGGAGGAAGAAAAAAAATGATTATCAATAAATCCCTTCCATAAAGTAGAAAGTCCTTTGGCACAGTTGAAACTGGCCGAGAATTATCCCTAAAATGTGACAAATGCACATATTTTAAAAAGAAATAATCTAATGCTTAGCCTAAATCTTAACAAATCGATAATATCTTCTGTGCCAATGTCCATCATTTTGTAAAGATTGTATAAAAAGCCCCGTTAGAAAGATTTGGGAAACATTTGAGCTCAGTGAGTCAGAGTGCTGTGACTGGTTCACAATACCTTTGTGGGTGTGACAAAATTATCATTTGTAAATTATCAAGGGTTCATGAGGAAGCGGGGAGTAGGGAGGCAGGGGGAAACTAGGAGCTGAGGCCATGGGCTTAAGTGGAGAGCGAATGTTTTGAGAATGATAAGAGCAATGAATGTACAAATGTGTTTTACACAATTGATGTCTGTATGGATTGTGATAAGAGTTGCATGAGCCCCTAATAAAATGATTAAAAACAAAAAACAATTCCTTTGTGGGCATGACAAGGGCTGCATACAGGCCGTGCAGTGCCCTCTCTGCTGGGTGTGCCTTCTGCCATTCCTCAACCCAAACCCTGGTACTTCCCGGGGGCCCAAGGGTCAAATCCACTGCGTACAAGAGGAAGTTTGCTCCTGTACGCTTGTGTGGACTGTGTACACCCAGGCAGATACGTAAACTAGCAGAGTGATGAGAGAAACAGCTTGGGTCCACTTCTTTCAGTCCCAGCTGACTCCCTCAAACCATCACGTGAGTCACTTCTTACCCAAGTGCTTATCATTTACCACTCTAGTGGCCGGTGAGGTGATCTTTTAGAATTAAGCTTTGGAAAAAGAGAAACCACCAGGCTGTAAGTACAGCTGCGATGAAACAGATTTTCTTTCTAAACTCTGACTCTGTCAGTTAAGCAGCTGGTGGTTCTTAATCCAGGTGGAATCCATAGAAAGCTCTGGCCTTGCTAGCGCTCCATGAGGACAAGAAGAGCCACGAACTCAGGAGCATGACCCCTGGCACATTGTGAGCATCTGGGCTAGTGTTGCTGCCCTTTTCTGCCTTTACTCAAAATGATGGGGAGATGGTATCTGCCTTAGTTGCAGATTCCGTTGTGGAATCCATTCTGCTACCACCACCTTGCTCAACAATTCAGCTATCATTCACCAGGGGGCACAATGAGTGAGCTATCCGAAATGATATCCCAGGTGGACAACAAAAGCCCTTGGTTGGTAGAAATGACATGGAGTAAAACAAACATTCCATAAATATTTGAATAAAGTAACATCTTCCAGTAAAATCACACAATTTTAGAGTTAGAAGGAATCAGGATGTTATTTAAACCAACTGCTTCATTGTGAAGATATGGAAATAGTGCTTTTCAAAAAGTTACGTGAGTTCTGAGACGAAGACTTGGTTTTCTTAGCACCGAGTACAGTAGTCTTTGTACTATGCTACGTTTACAGCCGAGCTGAAAGACTGAGGAGATTTATGACTGGAGCATTCAGGTGAAATTCACCTGGCGACCTACCTGTCCCTCTCACCTTCACAGGCTGGAGCATGAATGTAAAGTTTAACCCCCGCAGCTGGGACCCATCCCCATACCAGGCAAGTGAGCAGTGTGCCCCTAACTTGGTATGACCTCTAGAGGCAATCCCCTAGTGATGGTTTTAATTTTATAAAATTGCTCCTCTTAGAGTATCTGTACATTTTAAAAGGATTGCCATTAACAGGTTACTTCAAATTGTCCCTGTCAGATGGAGCCAGGGGAAGCTCCAATGATGTTCCCCAGTGAATAATAATTTGTTTCAAATTTTAAAGGACAAAACTTATTCTTGGCAACCTCCTGTAGGGTGAAGAACTATTTCCAATGCTCTTTAATACATCTTGAAATAATTTATGAAACTTTAAGAATATATTATTTCAGGAATGTGCATTTGCCGTCAAACAAAGAATAATTATTCACTGTTAGAGAAGCCCTTTGAAGGGACATTATCTTTCCTTTCATAGGTGATGGCTGAAAGAAACAGTGTTTCGAAGCCAATTTCAGGTTAAAAACCTCTACTTAGGAAATGAAAGCTAATTTGATTAGAAAAGATATTTAATTAACCACCAACTCTACAACTTTGCCATTGAGGAGAAATCTTGATGTCATGTGTTTGAATTGGAGGCGATTACAACTAAGGGGGATAATTACTTTTCTTTCTCAAATAATGTGCTTTAATTTTATGATATGGGCACAACCAAAGTCTTGTGCTAAATTACAAAGGCCGCATCGATAGCTCACAACACAGTCTGGTCAAAAGCGCCCTCTCTGGGCCCATGTGACAGTCTGGGGCACAGCTAACAGGGGCTGCCCCTCCAGTAAGGGATGAGGGCGTAGATGCTGATACACAAGGATCTGGGACGCAGCTGATGTCATACTGTAGTCACTTATTCACCTTTCGAAACATTGGCTGTAACTAAAATCATCCAAGGGATGCAGAATTCGTGGCTATTGCTGAAGACCACCTATGCTAAGTTTATGGCTTATTTTAGGGTTAGTTCTAAATCCCTTGTGATCCCTAAAATAGAGTAAGTAGGCTTTACCCTAGCTAATTTCAATATTGAAATATGACCAGCAGATCATCATTTTCAATAAGATACAATGCACTTTTTGCTGGAACTACTTTTAGTAGTATTAATTCGATGTGAACATTTGGTAATCTCTATTTTACTTGCTAGGAGGCCGGGTTGGCAACATTGGACTTCTTACTGCAATGTGAATAAACTACTGCTTACTTTGGCTGATACTTCCTCCCCAAATATGGGGGCCCATAAATAGGAAAAATAATAAAAAATATCTTTGGGCATAACAACATGGGTCTGATAGCTTAGTCCTTTCTAAGTTTGAATGAGGATTTCTGCCTTTCTGAATCTCCATAGAATTTAGGAGTTGCAGTTAATACCTGCTCATTTTTTATATTCTATACTTTTCTGTATCTTTACCTTCTACCCCATGATACTATATGATAGTCCTGTAGCATTTTGAGTTAATGAGATGGTTCTCTTGAACATTATACTGGGAGCCTGTGGAGTCCACAATAAACGAGGATAACATAACAACTTGGGTTGTACATCAAGGCCTATGTGCAGGGGACCTACATCACTTCTGTGCACCAAGAACAATTCCAGCTACAATAATTGGAGAAACTGTAAGCTGCATGTGAAGCCTTGACAGTATTTAGATTATCTAAGGATTCCTGGCCAACAGAGGCAGTCACAGAAGCAGTTATCATCAATAACAAAATCAAGAACGTTCTCTCTCTATAATAAACATTGTATTTCTATTTTTCGCTCATGGTGGTAAAAGATAGATACTCGCCCAAAAAAAGATGCTCCCCACAAGTGACGATTCTGTACAAGTCAGGGTACTAATGCCTGGGATTTAGTCTTGGACAAGTCACTCAAATGACACTTTAGTTTCAACTCTGCTCTAAAGCCAAAATCCTTGAGTATATTGATTGATTGTTGTATGATAACAATCCAATTCTCTTTGGCTGTAGGCTAATTCGATTTTATGTGGCTATCCTTCTTATAAGTACTTTTCAATTTAAAGGTAAGTTCAACTTCATGAGTAGTCTGTGTTTCTAGTCTGAGGCAAAGTGGAAGGAAGGACAGAAAAAGAAGAAAAGGCTGTGTTGAAATTGACAGGCTACTCAGCAAGAGAAGGCTTGCATATGGGAAAAAGCAGGTGGTGGGGTAAATGTGGTCTAAGTCAGAAATCAAGAGCTATGTTCATTCAGGTAGAAGAGAAAGCACCACTTCTGGGTACAGTTACACAGAGGATATTGTTTTGATAACAGATAGATGCTTGAATGGGTGATCATAAACCACCACAAGCCACTTTTTAGTAAGAAAATCTTAGGCACATACTCAACCCAAAAAATATACAAATAAAAGCAAAGTTATATTCCTTATGCCTCCAGATCCCAAAACTCATGCAAAGTATGGTTTATAACACATCTCAAAGAAATTCATGAAAACCAAGTTTGAAATCACGAATGTCCATCTATCTTCTTCATCACTGGTCAGAGACATCCTGCCATTGAGTCAATGTCATTCATAGAAACCCTATAGGACAGGGTAGAACTGCCCTGAGGAGTTTCTGAGACTCTAACCGTTTATGGGAGTTGATAGCCCCATCTTTCTCCTTCAAAGAGGCTGGTGGTTTCGAACGGCCAACCTTCAGAATTGCAACCCAATGTGCAACGACTATGCCAGCAGGACTGGCATTTATCCTGAGAGGGGATAAAATAAGCCTAGAGAAGTAAAGTGACTTGAAAGATGGCCAGAGGTTCTCCAAACCATTTGTCAATTCTTCCCTTCCATGGCCTCCTGCCCCTTTGTCATCAATGTCTACCAGCACACTAGCCATTGCCACTTCAAAATATAATGCCAAATATCTGTCATTTCATTTCCTCTCTTTGGTTATGTCTTTACCATCTTTGGTTCCAAATTAATGCACCAAATGTTAACTGAACATTTACTGTGTATATGACACATAAAAGGAAGCCAACTTGGGCCCAGTTTCCAGGAAACTGGAAGTCATTTTGAAGGAAAGGAATGCGAACAGAGTGGCCAAACTACTGAATTATGTGTCTCTCTGATTCATTGCTGGTTTGTTTCCCATTCATACTTTTAATTCAAATGTCATGATTACATAGCTTTGTTGCTGAGAGAACTGCTCCCCACCTCCCCCTGCCACCTCACCCCCTGCTTGTTGTAGTAGAAGTGCTTGAAACCATGGTATAATTAACATAATTAAAGTATTAATAAAGATTGAAGGGGTTGGACACTGTGTGAAATGTTTAATTTTGTGTATCTTTCACTGATTGAATGTTTAGGTTTGCATTTCAGCTGTCACCCAAATTATGTGTAATTAAGCCAAAGCTTGGATCTGCCTGTCTTATACCCAGTGTGGATGGCAGACAGATTTGATTCTGGGGAGAAGGTGGTAATTCTGCCCACTCATTTGTAGCTGTGTGCTTTCACACTTTTTATGCATCTCTTCCCTCTTCCCAGCACATTCATCGATCAAATTATCCCATTAGCATGGAATGAAGAATAGATAGCTACAATGTGAAAAAAAAAAATGCTTTCCATATATTCCCTGCCTACTACTCTTCATTCAGACCCTCTGTCAACTCTCCCTGGCTAGTGTGCACTTCTTCTCCAGAGCGGTTCTCACGCTGCATGGACCCAAGTTGTTGTGGTTGCTCGATGCTCTGACTCATGGGGAGTCCATGAATAACAAAACAAAATATTGCCCAGTCCAATGCCATCTTCATGACTGTGGGTATACATGAGTCCATTGTAGCTATTATGTCAATCCATGTCATCCAGCTTCTCCCTTGTTTTTCCCAGTGCTCTACTTTACTAAGCAAGACCTCACCCTTATAGATGATCAGAAAACATTGTGGTTGACCATGTCTGCATTAGAAACACCTGTAAGTACAAGGGAACCAGGCTGCATTTGGGGGGGGAGGGGCCTGCCTGCAGATCCAAATCGTTGGATACCAAAATCATTTAAGGAAGTTACAATGTAAGACACGTTAAGGAGAGATTATTGTCTTGATACTGAAGGAGTCCTTGCCCAAATGTAAGGCCCGCCCCCAAATGACCCACTATTCACAAATGGACTCTGTAGGTGTTCATATATAGAAAGATCATGTGATTCTCTCAGGTGAAATCCAATCCCTGAAGGAACCTTTATGGGTCATCTAAAACGCATTCAATCGTGTGCCAGACACAGTGAGGGAAAATGTATGTGCATGCGAGTTCTCTTATGCTTGCGATTGACGTGGAAAGAGATGCTGAAAACACAGGGAAGAACCAACACAATTGGTCAATGTTAACGGCGAAAGGGCTAAGCCAAGCACAAGGTCTCCTAACAACTGAGGTGATCCTGGAAGCTGCCAAGGGAGCCTGAATTGTCAGGGGCCTTGAAAGATGAGCAGTATTTACACAGGCAGTTGTGAGACAGGAGACATGATTGAAGGAAAGCTCTGAGACCCCAAAGCATAATCTGTGCTTTCTAGGATCCCCTCCCCGCCCCCTGATTTTTTATTGTGGTGAAAGACATATGACAAAACAGTTGCCATTTCAATAACTTTTACAGGTGCAATTCAGTGACATAAATTACATTCCTTCTAAGCACAATCTGTTTTTAGGAAAGCGTGACTCTCCTTTCCTGAGTGGCGCTGAGGATCTGGGTAGGAGAGTACATTTGGAAAGGAGTGCAGAGGCAACACCAAGGGAGGGGGGTCTCAGATGCCAGCCTGAGGAGTGTGTGTAAAGAAGTTCCTAGGAAAAATTAAAGTGATGATCCTGATAAATGGCAATTGAGGTATAAGGGTTGTTACTGTATTTGCTGCCTTCTGCCACCCTAACAAATCACCACAAATTTAGTGGCTTAAACATATTTATGAGATCATCTCTCTATAGGTCAAAAATTCAGGGGGCTCAGCACATTTCTATACTTTCAGTTTCATAAGGCCAAAATCCAGGTGTCGGATACATCGTTCCCTGTTGCAGGGAACAGTAGAGACACGACCCCAAGCTCACTGAGGTTGTTCCCAGTCTCCAGTTCTGCACAGCTCTGGGGCTTCTGTCCTGGCTACTTTCTGATTAGCGTTCCCTTCATCTTTCTTGTGCAATAATGTTACCCAGTGTTTTCAGCCTGGCTTCCTTCAAAATGGAAGCCAAAGACTCTTAAGAAGCCAGGGAATCACCTCTAGATTTATAAAATGTATTATAGTTAAGTTTTCCTGTAGAAATCCTTCCAAAGTACTGACTTGGTGTTCATAAAACAACTGCCTTTTGTCTTGTACTCATATTCATGGTTTATATAATATGTAATGAAATTATGTTTATAAGTACTGTACAATAAGACCGAGCATAAACAAGCTTGGGAACAAACACAGCTGTGTCCTGGGGTGAGTAGATGCATTTGGATAAGCTAGGGCCCAGTGACTGCATGGACACCAATCAGTACATCTTCGTGAGAGGTTGAAGAAGATGGAGATGCTGACAGAGATAATCACGGAAGTAGTTCAGGTGGGGTGAGGTCACAGACTTTCTACTAACATTTAAATGACTCCTATGCCCATGTGAGTGAGGACAGCACATTTTTGACATTGTTTTTGAAATGATCATCTGCACTCCCGCCTGCAAATCCAAAATGCATGCAGATATAGCGCAGCATGGTTCTCCATTAACAAAGTTGAAGGCAAAGTGGCAGGCCTCCCTCCAAAGAGCTTACAAATACAGATTGCTGAGTTACCTGAGGCTGGTGGACGTGGCTCTCAGTCTTAAAAACGGAGTGCCTTTAAAGCTGGGCGGAGAAAGCTTGAGAAAGTTAAAAATCAACCCGATAGAGAAATCTGCTCTGATAACTTGGTAAAGTGCATCTAAAACAGTGACCCATTCGGAACAAGAATTTTCATCTATGTACACTGGTAGATTGGCCCCTTGATGATGTCCCTGGCTGGTTCATTACCCAATGTTGGCATTGAGCAATGTGCCAAAGAATAATTATAAGTCAAACAAGCTCAAGTTTGAATCCCAGATCTACCTGATCCCATTTCTCTGAACAAACTCTTAACCACTTTGAGCTATAAATTCCTCAATATGAAATGGAAATTGTGGTGCATACTTTCATGGAGAGTAAATATGATGATGTATGTAAAATGTGTGTAAAGCATTTGGCAACTGGTCAAACCAAACTCACTGCCATTGAGTCAATTCTGGCTCAGTGTACCTATAGGATGGGGTAGAACTGCCCTTCTGGGTCTGAGACTCGCTTAATGGGAGCAGAAAGCCTCATCTTTCTCCCACGGAGTGCAGGCAGTTTCAAACTGTTGACCTTGCAGTGGAGCAGACCATTATGTAATTGCTGTACCACCAAATAAAACAAACCCTAAATAAGCAAAGTCTGGCCATTTAAAGGGATAGCTATTTTCAGGGAGGGTGGGATTTAACACGATATGTCATTGTCTAGGCCTCGGTGAAAGAGTTAAACGGTAGCCTGGGGCACCCAGGGAGAAGTCACGATGGTGCCTGGTATGAGTGAAGAGGACTGAGGGGCCCGAGGATGACCCCGACCCATTTAATACTTTGCTCAGAGGTTGACTAGAGAAACAAATCTAGGGAGACGCATGTGTGGATAAGAAAAAGTCTTTATATACAAGAGCAATTATACATTAAGAAAGCATCCCAGCCCAGTCCAGATCAAGTCCATAAGTCTGATATTAGCCTATAGGATTGATACCAATCTATAAAATCCTCTTCAGACTAATGAAACACATGCAATGACGTTGAATGCGGGAAGATCACAGGCCAGTGTGGGGGAAATCTTGTGGATCCAGTTATAAGCATCTCAGTGCTGGCCGGGGTCTGCACTTGGCTTCCCCAGCTCCCAGGGCTGCATCAGGGTAGGTCCATGTGGCTTCTCCTCAGAAATGTCTTGAAGGGAGTAATCAGAGAGAGAGAGAGTGCTTCCCGCCTCCAAGGAGGAAGACAGGAGTTCCCAGAATCCTCATGAGAAGGCCATGCCCACACAGAGGCCTCATTGGCTATGATCAGATTGACAGGCTAGATTCCACCCCAGTCACTTACTCCTCAAATGAACACCGGATTACGTAACTGCCACAGTGGTGATCCAGGCTTACTCAGGACCCTCAGAAGTACAGGTAATTGTTTGAAAAGAGTCCAAAAATGGCAGAATAGAAGAAAGGGAAATTCCAAAAGTGTTCCAAGAGAAAATTATGGTCCAATTATTTTCATTTATTCACCAATGAGTATAGATTGAACTTCTGCTCTGTATTAGGGGCTGATGATACAGAGGTGAGAACAAGTTAGAACATATAGAAATCTTTTTCCTATATATTACTTTCTTTTGTGGAGGAGATATTGCCAAATTGTCAGTGTACTCTCAGGACATTGGGCAGGTGTTTTAGGTTACTGATTTCAGTAAGTGAGTCACACAAGTGTAGAGATGCTAGAAACTGATGGTCGAGAAGAGGAAATGGACATCTATGCTTTCCTATTCGATAAGCTCAGGAAAGCCCGATGGTGCGCTCTTTGTGGAGTCTACTCTGCACCTCTTGGTGGAGGCACTGCTAGACTTGGCAGTGTGTTATTCTGCTGTGTACGTGGTGTCCCCAGGAGTAAGGGGGCCAACTCTGTGGCAGCTGACAACAACCATGACAACAACAACATTCCATTTAACCAGAACAGAGGGCTTCTAATCCTGCCGAAGTATGGTAGTTACATCATTTCACGTCAACTTTATAAATAAGTGTAGGGGTGGAGTCGAGCCTGTCAATCAAGTAACAGCCTGATGAGGCCTCCTTTGGGGCATGGCCTTCTTATGAGGATTCTGGGAACTTCCTCTCATTCTCCCTGAAGGTGGGCCCTACACTTTCTCTCTGCGTTCATTTTCCTGTTGACAAGCCACATGGAGCCAAGCTGAGACCTTCAAGAGCCCTGGAGATGCTTCCACTGACACTGGATGCACAAGATTTTGCATCCACCGGCCTGTGATCTTCCGGCATTTTGCATCGTTGCCTGTGCTGAGTGAGTCTGAAGAGGGATTTATGGACTGGTATCATAGTTAGGCGCTAATATTGGACTTCTGGACTTGATCTGGAATGTTTTCTTAGTATACAATTACTCTTTGATATAAAGTGTCTCTGGATTTGTTTCTCTAGTGAATCCAGCCTAACACACTAAGGAAAAAGAAGGCTGTTTTCTAGAGAAGATGACACATGTTTGAGGCTGTAGGAGGTGATTAGAGTTTTCCAAAAGAGGAGAGGGGAGAAGGCATTTGAGGCAGTGAGAACAGCATGTACAAGTGCACAGACTGTGAAAGGTCTGGCAATAGGGAGACAGTTAGGGTGGCTGGAATATTTGGAACCTGGGAGATGAGGGTGAGGGGGTAACTGGATGCCACATTGCTGGGTCCAGTTCCTAGATGGTAAAATCACTTTCTCCTCAGCCACCACAAACCAAATCAAGAAATCGATCCCAATATATATATTTGAATCAATTAGCACATGGGGAAGAGATGTGCCTTGCAGCATACTGGGACATTTGTTTTCTAGACCAGTGTTTCTCACACCTTCGTGTGCATATGAAGACTGTGGCGATATTATTTAAAGGTGTATTCTGGCTTAGTAGATTTGAGATGGAGACCCCTAAGACTCTGTATTTCTAACAAGTAATGCTGACACTACTGGCTAATGGGATAACATTTTGGTTAGCAAAGATCTGGAGCTCCACCAATGATTTCTACCAAAAATTACTTTGTGAAAATGAGCATTTCTATATCTGTGTAATCTACCTACTAGAATCATTAACACAATGTCATTATAGCTTATTTTTCCTCATGTACTCCCACCCCCAAGACAAACAATTCTGTATTTTATAACTTATGTGACATTATGATTCCAGTAATTCATCAAAATTGTCCACCCTTTATCAATTTGGAATGTGAACAAAGCATCTGTCCCAAATTTCCCAATTTCCTGTAGCTGAGTCACAAGGTGAAAGCCTGAGCATCTTCCAGAGCATCTCTCTGGCTTTTGAGTTTCAGACAGAAAAACATGACCCTCTTTCATTTTAATCCATTAAAGTCTGGGAAACTTTACTTCACATGGCTGAACTTGGGATCAAACAAAACTGCCTGGGGTGGATGATGGAGTTCGTTTAAAGAACTGAATCTTCCCGAAAACCCAGGATATATCCTTCTTTATCAGGAGAGAGACACCCCTTTGGTCTGTCTTCTTACCACAAGATTTAGGAGTTACAACCTTTATGGTTCAATAACCGTTTCCCTAAGCCCCTGTGGAAGGGCATTTCCAGGAAAAAGTCCCCAAGAGAAAGTGGCTTGTCCTCTGGAGGGTCTTGGGTCAATCAGCAGTACAGAATGCCGGTGGTTTTGGCCTTCCTCCCTCTGGGTAAGTCCTATGGAAACTACAAAAGTACTTGGGTGGTGCACGTGGTTAACTTCCTCCACTGCTAACTGAAAGGTTGAAAACTCAAAATCTGGTGACCTCCTTGTGTGAAATCGTCACTGAGAGCCCTGTGGAGGACATTTTCACTCTGACACACATGGGGTGGCCATTAGTTAGTTTCGAACGAATTACTTGGTTTCATAGAAACTGCGTTTTTTATGTGGGGCCTTCATTGATGAATACATCACACACTGTCTAGGGGAGCTAACTGAATAAAGCTACCCCAGAAGACAGAGGATTTTCCTAATCTTTCTGGATTTCCCATAATGTTCACCAATTTTCTTGCCACCAAGTGCACAAAAATATCTTCCATATTGATTTACCTTAGAGGATGGCTGCTCACATAAGATTTTTCTTGAAAAGAAGGAATTCCATTTCCCCCACCCCCTACAAACAGTATGGGGTTATCCTGATCTTAGGAAACAACTCCCCACCTGTAAGACAGACAGGCATTTCACTTCTGAACCTCAGTCTTATCAGGTGCAAAATGGAGATGATCAATTTATATTGCAAAGTTGGTAAGATCTTCAGACAAGGCCATCTAAACTTAAATGAGTGAAAGATATTATGGATGGGTACTAGCATTCATTCCTTTGGCCAGATAAGAAACCAGGTTGCAGGGTTGCAACAATGAAACATATAACTTTCCTCTAACTCTTTCATGATCCCAATTCTGCCTTACAAATCTGGCT